>NC_143041.1:15699946-16059946 GCF_057628025.1 Oncorhynchus mykiss | reverse complement strand
AACCTTCCAGAAGGACAGCCATCTCTGCAGCACTCCACCAAATCAGGCTTTTATGGTAGAGTGGCCAGATGGAAGCCACTCCTCAGTAAAAAGCACATGACAGCCTGCTTGGAGTTTGCCAAAAGGCACCTAAACGACTCTCAGACCATGAGAAACAACATTCTCTGGTCTGATGAAACCAAGATCGAACTTACTTCAACTAACTACTGAGTAAAGGGTCTGAATACTTATGTGAATGTGATATTTCCGTTTAGATTTTTTATAAATTTGCAAAAATGTTTTAAAGTTTTTTGCTTTGTCATTATTGGGTATTGTGTCTAGATTAATGAGAGGGGAAAAAATTATTTAATCAATTTTAGAATAAGGCTGTAACGTAACAAAATGTGGAAAAAGTCAACAGGTCTGAATACTTTCCGAATGCACTGTACTTCCATATAGTCCAAGTCCATGTGAATGTTACACAGTAGAAGGCTTATATAACAAGTGTTGCTGTAAAGTTTGATCTCCTAGCTTGTTACAGTAAGTTAACCTTTTACAGTGCTACCTGCTAAATGTTTGACTCTCCAGTTCTTCTGGTGGTCGGTGTTACCGGCCAGCCTGGAGGCCACGGAGGGAGGCCCTGAACATCGATAGCATCTTCACCCGCCAGAGAGGCTCTCCGCTGGGCTACAGCACCCTGCCCGGGCCCCGTCTACCTCCAAAGTTCCATCAACACTGTCCAACTAACACGCCTGATCTGCAGGGGGCAGGAGAGGTGGCCTGGGGTGTAGCGGGCTTGGGGGGACACACTGGCGGGGTGGCTGATGTGGCAGGGATGCCTGGGTTGCTAGGCAATGGTACGGGCTGCCCCCCTCCTCCTCCCCCGTTGAGAGGGGTGGAGCTTCAGCCCTGTCTGATACAGAGGATGGAGAGTGGTTACGAGAGCAGCGAGAGGAACAGCAGCAGCCCTGACAGGTATATACACACACACACACACACACACACACACACACACACACACACACACCATGGCAGCGCAATACGTTTTGTCCTTGTTGCAGTCTCGCAGAGTTTCTCTCTCTCTCTCTTTTCCCCTCACTCTCTCTCAGAGAGGTAGGTCAGAAGCGTGTGTTGATGTCTGGTCCGTCGTGGCGCTCAGTGCCCAAGTCCAAGAGCACCAGTGCCATCCTGCAGGAGCTGCCAGCACCTAGCTGGGGCAGCAACAGCAACCTGGGTGTGTGTGTGTGTATATACATGCATGTGATACGTAACGGTGGCAGCGTGGGTTTGTGTGTTTGCACAGTATTCAGACTCTAAAGTTTGTTTCTCCCTCCTCCCCGTGCGTGTGCTTGTGTGTGTGTGTGCGTGTTTGCATACGGTGTGTGTGTGTGTTGTGTGTTTGCATACGTATGTGTGTGTGTGTGTGTGTGTGTGTTTGCATACGGTGTGCGTGTGTGTTGTGTGTTTGCATACGTATGTGTGTGTGTGTTGTGTGTTTGCATACGGTGTGTGTGTGTGTTGTGTGTGTTGTGTGTTTGCATACGGTGTGTGTGTGTGTGTTTGCATACGGTGTGTGTGTGTGTTGTGTGTTTGCATACGTATGTGTGTGTGTGTGCAGGCGCTGGCCGTAGCGAGCTGGATGAGCTTCAGGAGGAGGTGGTGAGGAGAGCGAGGCAGCAGGAGCAGCAGAGGAGGAAAGAGGCGGAGAGAGAAGCTGCTGTGGGATTCAACCCCAGACCCTCCAAATACATGGACTTAGACCAGCTGCAACACCAGGGTGAGGGCAGGGAGGGGCGTACGTCACCGCGACTGTCGGTTCCTTACACCTGCCTCCTTGGGTGGCTGTCTGTCCGTCCCGCCCTTTTGTCTTGTCAGGACACCAGAGAAGATATTTTTGTGTAGTGGCTCATTTTGGGTGTGTTTATGGTTACCTACTGTCTGTGTGTGTGTGTGTGTGTGTGTGTGTGTGTGTGTGTGTGTGTGTGTGTGTGTGTGTGTGTGTGTGTGTGTGTGTGTGTGTGTGTGTGTGTGTGTGTGTGTGTGTGTGTGTGTGTGTGGGATGCTATAACAGCGTATAGACGAGTGTTCTCGACTCCCTGGTGCTGTAGACCTACAGTGGGTGCAGGCTTTTGTTTTGGCCCAGCACTGACACACCATCACTGGGTGGCTTTAATTGATCCGTTGAATCAGTAGGGGTGTGTGCCCCTGTGTGTCTGGTTGTCTGTCGTTCAACTTCTTCAACACACACACACACACACACACATAACCTGCGGGTAAATCGGTGGCATTATTTCTAATGCGATTCAAAGGTTTTAGCGTCATAATGCCGTCAGTGCTTGAAGCTAATACTAACCACCTCAATCTGCCTGGTTCCATGTAACACATCACAGCTAACAACAGGAGAGGAACCGCACTGCCTGCACAGTACAAGTCAACATTAATGCGACTCATTGGGAACCTGCTTGTCGTCTCTGAACGTACCCCAGATTTGATGGTTGCTCTCCTGCTGTGTGTCTCTGCATCTTCTCCTAACCCACTAGCACCTCAGACAGCAGGGGGCGCGTTCACTAGGGTTAAATCTGCACGAACTGATACTCAATCTGTTCTGAAGGCCAGCGTCTTCCCCTGACCTCACGACCCCAGCTCTGCTCTCTCTCTCTCTCTCTCTCTCGCTCTCTTGAAAACCCTCATCTTTCTGTCATTGACTAACCGACACACATGCACACACATGCGCGCGCACACACACGCACACACACGCGCACACACACGCGCGCGCACACACACACACGCACGCACGCACACACACACATGCACACGCATAAAGGAGCTGTTTGCATGCTGGCCCCCTCAGAACCACTCCTCTACTCTGCTTCTCTTTTCTTCCGCCTCTCTTTCCCCTCTCTTTATTTATTTCCAACTCTCTCTTCTCTCTCTCTCCCCCTGTTCTCTCTCTCTTTTCATCTCTCACTCTTTCCATCTCTCGCTCTCTCTTTCTCTCTGTCCTCCTGCTCTCTCGTTAACATTCTCAGCTGTGCTCAGCCCCTTGCATGAGGCTAATGCTCATAGTGGATTGGCTGTAGCTGCGTGCATGAGGAGCCCTTGGGAACCAATCACACAGGATCAGGATATGGAGCAGGAGACAAGAAGCGCCCATCCACAGGGGCATCGCAGGTACCATAACTGTCCCCTGTATGTCCCCAAAACCCACCCCAGGACCCTTCTGTGTGTGTCCCAGCTCTTTCTGTCCAAAAAAACACCCCTAACTCCTCTGTGTGTAGTGCAGTGGAGTGGAAAGTGTTTCTGCTCTGAGGTAGTTGGTCTGTACTGGTCTGTATTTGTCTGTGTTGGTCAATGTTGGTCTTTACTGGTTTGTACTGGTACCTGTTGTGTTGATGGTGAGATATCTGGTCCAGACCTGTCTCGGAGTGGGCTGTAGGTCTGTCTGCCTTTTTGCCTGTCTGTCTGTTCGTGAGGGGCTGGTTCTGTGTTGGATGGGAGGTATACTGTATATGTAGTCAGTAGGGGAAGATGAGGAGAGGAGACTAGTGCTTTCCTCTCATTCTTCAGTCCTCTCTTCCTCCTCTCCTCTGTCTGGTTATTTATTCCACTCTTCCTCTCCTCCTCTCTATTGTTCTTAACTGCTCTCTCATTTATTCTTTATTCCCTTATTATATTTTTTTCCTCTCCTCTTCTATTGATCAACGTTGAGCTGTGATTAATGGGCGACTGCTGCAAAGGCTGCTGGGTAATTCCTGAGCCAGCGGAGATGTAGAGAGTTAATGTGGGGGGTGGTGGATTTTGTGTGTGTGCTTGCTTGCTGACTGGTGTCTTGATGATGAAGTGCCTTATAGCTTTATGAATCCTACATTACAGTCATGAGCCTGACATAAGATGCTTTTGTTTCAACACATTCCATTTGAAAAGTGTTTTCGTTTCATCCTTTATTTACTCTGATTGTGAATGGCTGCTGAGCGTCTCTGTCCCGCCCTTTCTCTCCTGTCGCCCAATCAGTGAACAGCCTGGCCCGCTCCAAGTACTGCTGACGCCCAATCAGGAGGGGGAAGAGGTCCGGCCAGCCTACCAGGATGCAGCCCTGGGCCCTGGCCAGCCCCTTCTCTCCTACAGACCCTCCCCCAACCTCACCCTTCTCCACTCATCCCTCCAACCCCCTCCCACCAACAACACCGCAGCACAGGTTGAGGAGGGGAGAGAACGGGTCAGGAGGGAGGAGGATGTGGGGATGAGTGAGGTCGGGGGACAGGGACTGAGGAAAGTTGAGGAGGAGGAGCGGTTGAGGAGGGGTGAGGAAAGGCAGGGGGTGAGGCTGGAGGAGTTGTTACAGGTCGGGGGTGTGTGTGTGAGACCTCTAGGCAGACACCTGGCCATCTCTCTTCCCTCTTTACCTCTCAGACTCTGGGATATATCAGACACACACACTACCCCCTCACACACACATTCACCCTCTGACCCCCAACACACACGACCCCCACATTCAAACACGGACTCCCCACACATGTATACAGACCCTGAGCCCACACACAAACAGTCTGACCCTCCGCCCACCCCCCCCTCATCCCGCAGTCAGCCCCACCCCTCCCCGCCCACCGCGCCTTCTGATTGGCCCAATCAAGTTTCCACCTTCAACACCATCACAAGTCATTGGTCCTCCTGGAGCTTGGACCGCCCAGATGCCGTGGTTACGCCATATGACACACCTCCAGATCGCTGCCTCCCCATTAAGGCACACCTCTCCCACAGAAAATACAACTCCCAGCCTGCCCCTGCACAGCATGAACCCTGTGACCCTGAGGAGGCAGAGTTATCAGAGCTGGACTTCCTGTACCGGGCCAGTCTCCAGGCAGGAAGTAGAGGTACATACTGTAGATATTGTAGTTGTGTGTATGTGTTTATGTTTAAATTGTGTGTATGTACAGTAGCTGTGTGTCTAGTGTGTGTATGAAGCTATGTGTGTATATAGTGTGTCTGATCCCTGACCTCCAGCTTTTCTCCTGCGTGGGAGCAGGTGGCAGCCCGGCCGGGAGCCTGCAGTGTGGGGTAAGAGGGCCAGCCCGCTCCTTCACTCCCAACACGGAGGGGAGTGTGTACCAGACTGACAGCAGCAGCACAATGGTCCGCAGTCTGAGCGGCACAGTCATCAACCCGCGTCGCCACCGTCTCACCGCAGCACGCAGCTTTGTGAGTTTATCATACGCAAACGCCACCGGAGGTTGGTGGCACCTCCAATTGGGGAGGACGGGCTCGTGGTAATGGCTGGAGAGGAATCAGTGGAATGGTATCAAATACATCAAACACATGGTTTCCATGTGTTTGATGCCATTCCATTTGCTCCACCCGTTCCAGCCATTATTATGAGCCGTCCTCACCTCAGCAGCCTCCACTGACACACACACAGGCACTGCTGCACTCCAGTGGTCATGTTGTAGAGCTGCATCTCTGTTTTCACCTCCAATTCTCATCTGCAATACCATCATACTGCTGTTCTCTCTCTCTCTCTCTCTCTCTCTCTCTCTCTCTCTCTATCCCCCGTCTCTCTCTCTCTCTAACCCCCGTCTCTCTCTCTCTCTCTCTCTCTCTATTCCCCGTCTCTCTCTCTAACCCCCGTCTCTCTCTCCCTCTCTCTCTATTCCCCGTCTCTCTCTCTAACCCCCGTCTCTCTCTCTAACCCCCGTCTCTCTCTCTCTCTATCCCCGTCTCTCTCTCTCTCTATTCCCCGTCTCTCTCTCTCTCTATCCCCGTCTCTCTCTCTCTCTCTCTATCCCCGTCTCTCTCTCTCTCTCTATCCCCGTCTCTCTCTCTCTCTCTATCCCCATCTCTCTCTCTCTCTCTCTCTATCCCCGTCTCTCTCTATCCCCCGTCTCTCTCTCTCTCTCTCTCTCTCTCTCTATCCCCCGTCTCTCTCTCTCTCTCTCTCTCTCTCTCTCTCTATCCCCGTCTCTCTCTCTCTCTCTCTCTCTCTATCCCCCGTCTCTCTCTCTCTCTCTCTCTCTCTCTCTCTCTCTCTATCCCCGTCTCTCTCTCTCCTTCTGAAGGTGAAGCAGACAGATGTCAGTGTCTCTGCTTACTTACCTAATCTCCTCTGAGACCCTGTATTGTTACACCATCATCATCTTCATCATCACCATCTTCATCTTAGTCATCATCATCATCTTCAACTTCAGTATCTTCGTCTTCATAATCATCATCATTATCATAATTATCATCACCCAGTCCTTTCATGACCCCTTACCCTTCACCTCTGGGGCCTGTCCGTCACTGTGTTGTCCCTCCTCCTGCAGGAGATGCCCAATGGCGCGGGGAGTTTCTGGTGTCTGACGGGGGTGAAGCTGACTTCAGACCACTTAAGACAGTGGTCTTCAAACCACTGATGTGCCTCCATATGCATCTACGCTACAGGCACCTCCCAGGGCAGCTCGCTCGGGTCCTTACCCTCCACCGCTACAAGCACATCCCACATTGGACCTCTAGGGTCCTTACGTACCCTCCACACCACTACGGGGACCTCCCAGGGCAGCCTTCTAGGGTCCAAACCCTCCACAGTTCTACAGGCACCTCCCAGGGCAGCTCTATGGGGTCCTTACCCTCCACACAGCTAGAGGGACCTCCCAGGGCAGCTCTTTGGAGTCCTAATACTCCACACCACTAAAGGAACCTCCCAGGACAGCTATTTGCAGGTCCTTACCCTCGACACCGCTAAAGGCATTTCCCAGAGCAGACATCCGGGGTCCTAACTCTCCACACCGCTACAGGCATCTTCCAAAGCAGCCATGCACCTCACCCAACGCCACGATAGGGGGTTGGTCTAGGACCCCCCCAACCCCAAACATACACCTCTCCCCACGTCCATCCCTCAGTGGTCTACTAACCTCCCTCTACCCCCATCTCGCACCCTCCGCCCTTCTTCAACTATTCAGTCTATGCAGTCATTCTTAGTCCCCCTCAGCAGGAATTACTCTGAAACCCAAAACAACAAACTCACCTAATTACACTTCTAGCTAGCTAGCTTGCGACCTGCTAGCCTGTTAGCCTCCTAATATAGTCCGACTCTGAACATTATCCTGCTGGCCTTCCCCTCTTTGGGCCTATAAAGGAGGGAGTAGATTAGCTAGCTAGGTTTAGCCTATGATCTCCCTGCTTTATCTGCCCCAGTCAGAGGGGCTCTGGAACCTTGAGGTGACTGAAAGATCCACAGGGGGAGGAGGGGGTTACCGATAAGCCACGGCTTCTTCCTTTTTCTTTATGGGCATTTCCTGTCTGATGACAGCACAGCACACCTGGATATGTTGTTTCCAAGGGAACCCCAGGACCAGTGCGTATGTGCCTACATAGCTACGTATAGACTGAACTCTAATAATAACTAAAGTCATGTACAGAAAAACGATATATGAAACCTGTATGTTATTAAGACCTTATGGAATGTTCATACTAATAATGATAATAATGAAGATATTGATAACTTTAGTGGTGACTCCTGGTCCTCCTGGTCCTGGATTGAGTGACCTTCACAAGTGTCCAGCTGGAGGTCACCTGACTGACCGTTGTAACGGCTAACGCTGCTCTCCCATTTCTATCGGGAGAAACTACCTTCCTTTTTCCTTTTTTAAAATTTTCTTTTATTTTTTTTACAGATAACGGTAGCTAAACGGAAACAAACTTTTGCACACCTGATGTAACGTGAGAGAGAGCGAGAGCTTTGACCGAGCGAGGGTAAGGGAACTAAATTGGGAATTTGGGAAGTGTGTTTGCTGAAGGGTACATAGGAAAGTGTACCGGCTGAACGGGTACTTGCTGAAGTGTACTCGATGAAGGGTAAATGTAATCTAATTTATTTGAGGCCTCAGGTTAACATGATTGGTTCTTAGTTAGTGAGATTCTCTATCTTCTTCTGGACCTTTCCGTTCAGCTCTGATCCTGATGTTACTCAGATATGAATGGTGAAACACTATATTATAAATATACTTCATATGTGTACTGTAGGTATTGTCTCTCATGCTCCAGTTATAACAGGGTTCTCTGACTTACCCCTAACTGAATAACACTGACATGTCTTGAAAATGTTATGATATGATTTAACCTGCTGAACATGTTATGACATATGTACATATAATATGTATGTATATACATAATAAGTACATACATTTAATACATTATAACTAATCCCTATTTGGAGACCAATGGCCAGTGCAGAACGAGATCTAGACAGAACTGATAAATGATTGTTGTATCTAAACCAAAGGTTGGCACTTAGACAAAGACACAGCTCTCTGTCTGTCTTTTAACATTGTGATTTAAAAAAAAAAAAATGTATTTATTAATTTGATTATTTTGTTGCTGTTTGTGTTGTGGATGTTGGAGAATGTAGCCAACTGTAGCGCATGAGTCTGCTATGCAAATCAACCTTCCCTCCTGACCCTTGACCTCTGACCTGACAGATAGGAAGCAGGAAGTGGACACGCCCACGAACGGATGCTTTATTTACGAATATAAGTCAAGAAGATACGTGATTAAATGCTGCTGTTGAACACTGTACTAAGTCATAGGCTCGATTCCAAATGGCACCCGTCTCCCTATATACTACACACTACTTTTGGCCAGAGCCCTACATAGGGAATAGGGTGTGATTTCCGATTCGCACCATATACATACATAGTACTGAAGTGGTTCACTATGTAGTAAGAAGGGATAATGTATACCAAGGGTATTCAACTCTGACCCTACGAGGTCCGGAGCCTGCTGTTTTTCTGTTCTACCTGATAATGAATTGCACACACCTGGTGTCCCAGGTCTAAAGCAGTCCCTGATTACAGGGGAACAATGAAAAGATGCAGTGGAACTGGCTTCAGGGTACAGAGTTGAGTTCGAGGGCTGTATACTATGCTAGGAACAGTCAATGGAAATTCAATGCAAAGAGAGAGTGGAAGAAAGAGTAATGGCGAATGAAAGAAAGTACATAGAGAGGAGATAAAATGATGTTCTGTTTGTGTGTGAAATAGAGATGATGTGAGCATGAAAGAGGGCTAGGAGTCGTTTTTAGAGAGCGAGTTGTATGTGTTTGTGTGTGTGTAGGGTGTTTGTGTGTGTTGGTACTGGGTATCATTGCTTGGCGAACGAGGGAAAGAGGGATCCTGTATTTTTGCAATAAAGTTATTACCACTGCTCTCTTAATGGGGCGTAACCACTCATCTGACTCTGTCTTCTCATTGGCTGCTTTCTATGTGAAGGGAGGAGGCTGGGTATCATGGCATTTCAGCCTTATTTCTACTGTACCTGAGCAATTAGCCATGCAAAATGGCTTCCCTGCACAGTTTCGCCCATAGCTGCGCAAAGTAGGGGTGCTGGAGGTGTTGCTAATGGTAATACTCCTTTCTGAACAGACATCAATAAAATCATTCAAAATACTACACCAGAGAGCCACAATTTGGGCAACACGCTCACCAAATATCAAACAGCTTGTTGAGTTGCCGCCATACAAAATAGAATCTTAACACAATTGAGATCCCTACCTATATGTACATGCAGTGCCTTCGGGAAGTATTCAGACCCCTTGACTTTTTCACACATTTTGTTACGTTACAGCCTTATTCTAAAAATGATTCAATAATCTACGCACAATACCCCATAATGACAAATATTTTTTCTTTTGCAAATGTATTACACTACCGGTCAAAAGGTTTTAGAACACCAACTCATTCAAGGGTTTTTCTTTATTTTTACTATTTTATACATTGTAGAATAATAGTGAAGACTTTAAAACTAGGAAATAACACATATGGTAAGTGTTAAACAAATATATTTTATATTTGAGATTCTTCAAATAGCCACCCTTTGCCCTGATGACAGCTTTGCACACTCATGGCATTCTCTCGACCAGCTTCATGAGGTAGTCACCTGGAATGCATTTCAATTAACACACATGCCTTAAAAGTTCATTTGTGGAATTTCATTCCTTCTTATTGCTTTTAGAGCCATTCAGTTGTTTTGTGACAGGGTAGGGGTGGTATACAGAAGATAGCCCTATTTGGTAAAACACCAAGTCCATATTATGGCAAGAACAGCTCAAATAAGCAAAGAGAAACGACAGTCCATCATTACTTAAAGACATGAAAGTCAGTCAATACGGAACATTTCAATAACTTTGAAAGTTTCTTCAAGTGCAGTCGCAAAAAACATCAAGCTCTATGATGAAACTGGCTCTCAAGAGGACCACCACAGGAAAGGAAGACCCAGAGTTACCTCTGCTGCAGAGGTTCATTAGAGTTACCAGCCTCAGAAATTGCGGCACAAATAAATGCTTCACAGAGTTCAAGTAACAGACACATCTCAACATCAACTGATCAGAGGAGACTGTGTGAATCAGGCCTTCATGGTCGATTGCTAGAAAGAAACCACTACTAAAGGACACAAATAATAAGAAGAGACTTGCTTGGGCCAAGAAATACGAGCAGTGGACATTAGACCGGTGGAAATGTGTTATGTGGTCTGGAGTCCAAATTGGAGATTTTTGGTTCCAACCGCCGTGTCTGTCACATCTGCTCCTGCTACGCCTTCTGGTGTTCATCCGGTGTCTTCTTGACCTGCAGTTACTCCCCCTGTACACTCTCTCCCTCTCCCTCTCCCTCTCTGTGTGATTGGAGACAGGTGTGCTGGAGTCAGAGCAGATCCCTACCAGCTGCAACTCGTTCCATAATCAAGACCTCTACAAATACTCAGTCCTGTCACTTCCACTCTGCCAGATTGTAATCTCTGCTCAGTCAGTTCATGATTCTAGACATTTATGATTATTCACGATCCTGTTACTCTGCTGTGCCTTTTTCCCTGCCTGACACCGTTTGTCCTCTCATTGCAGTTACCGCTCTGTCTCTGTCTGCTGTTCCACATCTCACCACCCAACTACCTTGCTCTGGATTTTACTCACCACCACCACCTTGGATTCCCCTCGTTCTACACAGCTAACTCCAACCTCAGTCTCCACATCTGTTTTTTCTGCAACTCATCCGAGCTTCCCCAGATCTGCACTCCATATCTCTCTGTGTAACAAATATTTTGGTTCATTCATCCCTGTTTCCTCATCTGAGTCTGCTTTTGGGTTCCACTTAAGTGTCTTTGTGAGACATGTTGGTGAACGGATGATCTCCGCATTTGTATTTCCCACCGTAAAGCATGGAGGAGGTGTTATGGTGTGGGGGTGCTGGTAACACTGACTGTAATTGATTTAGAATTCAAGGCACACTTAACCAGCATAGCTACCACAGCATTCTGCAGTGATATGCCATCCCATCTGGTTTGGGCTTAGTGGGACTATCATGTTTTTCAACAGGACAATGACCCAACGCACCTCCAGGCTGTGTAAGGGCTATTTTACCAAGAATGAGCGTGATGGTGTGCTGCATCAGATGACCTGGCCTCCACAATCCCTGTACCTAAACCAAATTGAGATGATTTGAGATGTGTCAGACTGCAGAGGGAATGAAAAGCTGCCAACAAGTGCTCAGCATATGTGGGAACTCCTTCAAGACTGTTGGAAAAGGATTCCAGGTAAACACATGGACAAATACGTTTTCGACTCCGTGTGTTGTGGAAAGATAGTGTTTATCTTGGCATTAAATGGAGTCGGGAGTTTAGAAGCCTGCACGATGAAGAATGTTCCCGATATTAGCTACAGAGGCAATGCTTCTAAAATGCCTTTGCA
This sequence comes from Oncorhynchus mykiss, assembly GCF_057628025.1. Classification (NCBI taxonomy): domain Eukaryota; kingdom Metazoa; phylum Chordata; class Actinopteri; order Salmoniformes; family Salmonidae; genus Oncorhynchus; species Oncorhynchus mykiss. Next base: position 16,048,260 of record NC_143041.1, on the reverse strand, counting down.
TTATATTTAAGATGTTATCTATTTCGCAAATCTGAGACATGTATGCGCTGCAAATAAATACAATAGGCACCTTTACATAGGCTGAAACACCGGACACTCTTCTAGCGAACCGCGTTCAGATTCCTGCGGGTGCAGGCATGGCAATGGAAGCTGTTCTTGTGGCTCTGTCGGCTCATTGTTTTCTTTATTTTAGTAGTTACCTGTATCAACTACTGTACATTGCATTTTTGTTACACTGCTTATACACACTGGCTATTTATATACAGGATTCTTGACATAGCTCACTCTAACACACTAAGTGTGCAAAACATGCTCTTTCCATCACGTGGACTGACCAGGTGAATCCAGGTGAAAGCTATGATCCCTTATTGATGTCACTTGTTAAATCCACTTCAATCGGTTTAGATGAAGGGGAGGAGACAGTTAAAGATGGATTTAAGCCTTGCAACAATTGAGACATGGATTGTGTATGTGTGCCATTCAGCGGGTGAATGGTCAAGACGAAAGTGCCTTTGAATGGAGTATGGTAGTAGGTGCCACGCGTACCGCGTTGAGTGTGCCAAGAACTGCAGTGCAGCTGGGTTTTTCACGCTCAACAGTTTCCTGTGTGTATCAAGAATGGACATCCAAAGGACATCCAGCCAACTTTGCACAACTGTGGGGAAGAATTGGAGTCACCATGGGCCAGCATCCCTGTGGAACACTTTCCACACCTTGTAGAGTCCATGCACAGACAAATTGAGGCTGTTCTGAGGGCAAAAGGGGGTGTAACTCAATAGTAGGAAGGTGTTACTAATGTTTTGTACACTCAGTGTATATCTACTGCTGAACATATAAGTCTTAGATTGCATTTGGATTACTGATACATGGTTATTTGGGTACTTATTTGGATTCGTTCAGACAATTTTAGATTTTCTTGATTTAATTTTTTCTGTACTTGTTTGACATTTTACTGCACAGTTAGGAGCTAGTAACATGAGCATTTTGCTACAACCGCTATAACATCTACTAAATTCTGTACACGACCAATCAACTTTTATTTGGTTTGACTGATAAACTCATGGGTACACTTGCTATGGCTACCAGTTCTGACTTAAATGGAAATGTCCGCTCTATGGATTGTATTTCTATGCTTCTGTTTTCTATTTTTTGTTCACTGCTTCTGTGAGTGAACAGCAGCTACAATAGTAATTTTGCAAATGTCTAAATACAATGGTGGGAACAACTTAAGTTTGGAAATCAAATGTTGCCTACTGTTGAAAAGAGAAGACTGATCTGTCTGTAGAAGCTACCAAATGTATTTTCAACAACTTCAATATTGAGCCAACCAGTAAGTGACGTTAAAGATGAGGTAAGTGGCGGTAGACGTTTCATGAGCATGGCCTTGTTTCTATTACAGCTGTAACGGTTTTCTTCCGCTGAAGGAGAAGAGGACCAAAATGCAGCGTCGTTAGTGTTCAACATCTTTAATATAGACGATAAAACGAGGCCACTACAAAATACAAAACAATAAATGTGAAAACCAAAACAGTCCTATCTAGTACAAAGACAGAAGACAACCACCCACAGAATATGGCTGCCTAAATATGGTTCCCAATCAGAGACAACGATAGACAGCTGCCTCTAATTGAGAACCAATCTAGGCAACCATAGAGATAAAAACTACCTAGAAAGGAAACAGCCCCATAAACATACAGAAACCCCTAGACCAGGCAACACATAAATCCCCCTTGTCACACCCTGACCTAACCAAAATAATAAAGAAAACAAAGATAACTAAGGCCAGGGCGTGACAACAGCATATTGGATGACTCATTCATTTTCAAAATTGTCAAGTAAAAATTGTCAAAAATATGAATAGTAAAGTACAGATTAAAAAAAACGACTTAAGTAGTACTTGAAAAGTTAAAAAAAACTAAATACTTTACACCACTGTCTGTACTTTACAATTTATATTTTTGAAAAAACTGTATTTTACTCCACTACATTCATAAAGCAAATAATGTACTTTCTACTCCATACATTTTCCCTGACACCCAAAAGTATTCATTACGTTTTGAATGCTTAGCAGTAAGGGAAAATGGTCTAATTCACGCACTTAAAGAGAAAATGCCCGGTCATCTCCACTGCATCTGATCTGGCAGACTCACTAAACACAAATGCTTTGTTTGTAAATTATGTCTGAGTGTTGGAGTGTGCCCCTGGCTATCCTTAAATTTAAAAAACAATGTACTGTCTGGTTTGCTTAATATAAGTAATTTGAAATGATTTATACATTGATACTTAAGTATATTATAAACCAAATACTTTTTTTAACTTTTACTCAAGTAGATTTTACTTTTACTTTAGTAATTTTCTATTAAGGTATCTTTATTATTACTCAAGTATGAAAATTGTGTACTTTTTCCACCACTGACCGGTGGCAATAAATGAGTAAAACCAAACGCTAAGCTTGACTTGGAAGAGTTCCAGTGTTGTGTTGGACAGCCATAGCCAGGTAGCTAACATAGCATCCCTCTGTTTGAGAAGGGTGTTTCAATAGGCTAAACTAGCTAGCTGCATTTGCTAGCTAAGTCAGTGAAAAGAAATTAGGAAATCTTTCTCTCTCTCTCTTGCTTCTTCTTCATTGTGGAAGAAATGAATTTGTTCTAAACTGTTCAACTATTGTCTTTCTCTTTGAGTCAACTACTCACCACATTTTATGCACTGCAGTGCTAGCTAGCTGTAGTTTATGTTTTCAGTACTAAATTAATTATCTGATGCTTTGATTGGTTGGACAACATGTCAGTTCATGCTGCAAGAGCTCTGCTAGGTTGGAGGAAGTCCTCCGGAAGTTTTCATAATTACTGTGTAAGTCTATGGAAGGGGGTGAGAACCATGAGCCTCCTAGGTTTTGTATTGAAGTCAATGTACCTAGAGGAGGAAGGAAGCTAGTTGTCCTCCGGCTACACCATGGTACTACCCTACAGTGTGCTGTTGAAGCTACAGTAGACCTTTGCCAAATAGGGTGTTTTAGTAAATTATTTGGTGATGGCGTGATTATATTTAGTATAGTTTTATCTAAAAAGGATAACTTTTCAAATCTTTTACAATTTAAAAAAAAATTAACTGAGGAGGATGGTCCTCTCCTTCCTCCTCTGAGGAGCCAACAGCTCTGTTTTTCAAAGTACCCTATCTTGACATAGGCTATTGGAATGAGCACATCCAAGTCGGCCATCACTGGTGAGTAGCCTAGGCATATTCATGCCGTCTTTATCATTGGGTGACTGAGTGCCACTGGAAAGTTAATTTAGTAGCCTATAGCCTACCCCAGCCTTTAAAATCTAAATTTCCTCCTAATATTGTACAATCTGTGTGTCTCCCCTCTTTTTTATTGCCCTAGGCTATTTGTTGCATTTGTCAGTGTCAGAGTAGACACTAATTTCTGTCATATGTGTAGTATAACATTTTTTTCTGCTAAAGTCTCCAGTCATGTAAATGAAGTAGAGTTGCATGAAATGTGTTTTATAAAATGCAACCCATCAAAAAAGGACCTGTGCAAATTCTAAAAATACCTCTGCTCAACTGTATGCTTCTATGCAAATGCGATGATACTGTAGAAGCATGCAATGCTTTATTATGAAGAGCATCCCAAACTCAAAATGTCTTCCCGCAGCTATGCTTGCACTGCAAAATTAGCTAATTGTGTTCTTGCATTACATACTTGCATCCGGTACGAATGAAGCTTCACGGAGTACAACACTACGTAGTGAAACTCATAGTGGTCTGACTGACTGATCCACAGGTCCTGACCAGCCAATGAGAATTAAGCTGCAGTCTGCCAATCAACCAGAAGAGGTCAGTATAGAAACTTAAAGCAACTCTCTCTCTCTCTCTCTCTCTCTCTCTCTCTCTCATGCACACAAGAAAGCATGCACACACCGTCACGACTATTAGCTTAACGTTTGGTATAGTTAAATTGGGATTGACAGTTAGCTGTAGTGGTTCCTGGAAAGGAAACAATAACTTCATAACTTTCAATACAAGTATTAGTGCGTGTGTGCACGCGTGCATTAGTGTGTGCCACCTGAATGTTACTGCATTCCCATGTGTCTCCTCTCCTCAAAGGAATATTCATCTATTTGATTAACCAGCTGCAGCAATTCAATCTCACTCTTTCCATCCCTTTGTCTCTATTCATCTTGTTCTTTCTTTATGCTTCTCTCTGAGTCGTTTCAATGAGTCACCTCTCTTCCTTTCTCTCATCCTCTCCTCTTTCTCCCTCCACCTCCTTCCCTCTCTTCATCCCTTACGTCGTTCCTACATCGTTGAGCACTGTGAGTGTGAGTGTTAGTGCACGTGCCGGGAGCCTGCACGTGGCAGACTTGGTACACGCTGCTCTCTGAATGAGAAATGTCTTGAGCTAAAAATAGGAGGAGAAGAAGGGAGGAGGAGAGAAATATAGAAACTGCAGTTTATTTTTACCCCCAGAATCCCCTGCCTGAACCTAAAGCATGACATCCTCATTTTATATTTATTTATTCATGCATTTCTGCCACGTTACTTCTTTCTCTCTCTGTATCTCTCCAATTGTTATCTCTCTCTCTGTATCTCTCCAATTGTTATCTCTCTCTCTGTATCTCTCCAATTGTTATCTCTCTCTCTGTATCTCTCCAATTGTTATCTCTCTCTCTGTATCTCTCCAATTGTTATCTCTCTCTCTGTATCTCTCCAATTGTTATCTCTCTCCCCATCAGAAAAGGTATTTTAAGAAGCAGGGTTTCTACAGGAAAGGTGTTTCCTAAATGTAGATTTCCTCCTAAATCAACATACCCAAAAGTAACTGCTTTTCATGTGTAAGTACATGATTCTGACATGCAGAAAACGTGGTATATTTGGAAAGAAGACATCTTGGAAACTATGAGGAAATTATCAGAAGATAGATAGGAGTTACATACTTCAGAATACACCAGATCAAGCACACACAAAATAACAGTTTTTTAATTAACTAACATATTTCATTTTGAATAATAAAAAAAAGGAACCTATATTTAACCAGGAAAAGCCCATTGAGACTCAGAGTGTCTTTTTCAAGAGAGACCTGGCCAACAAGGGAGCAACAATCCATACATTACATAATTAAAACACACAACAATACAATAACATGATCCAGCCTAAAAAACTAACATATCTAGATGAAGCATCGATTGTAGACTATTTCATGCATCTGGTGCACAAGAAGAGAAGGCAGTCTTGCCTAATACTGTGAATGTCCTGGGGACTTTAAGTAGCAACCACATAGCAGACCGGGTATGGTAACTGCTGGTGGTGAAGGAGACCAGACTACAGAGGTAAAGAGGGAGTTTACCCAAAAGGGCTTTGTAGATGAACACAGACAAATGTTTCTTTCTGCGCATATAAAGTGAGGTCCAATCTACCATTTGGTACAATGTGCAATGGTGGGTGAGTGACTTGGCATTGGTAATAAAGCAGGAGGCTGCATGATAAACAGAGTCCAGACTCTGTAAGACGGAGGAGGCTGCATGCATATACAACAAGTCACCATAATCAATTACAGAGACAAAAGTGGGCTGAACAAGCTTCTTTCTAGCCATAAGTGGGAAGCAAGCCTTATTACGAAAATAAAAACCCAATTTCAACGTAAGCTTTGTCACAAGATTATCCACATGAACTTTAAAGGACAACTTGTCATCCAACCATACATACAATGCCTTGCGAAAGTATTCGGCCCCCTTGAACTTTGCGACCTTTTGCCACATTTCAGGCTTCAAACATAAAGATATAAAACTGTATTTTTTTTGTGAAGAATCAACAACAAGTGGGACACAATCATGAAGTGGAACGACATTTATTGGATATTTCAAACTTTTAACAAATCAAAAACTGAAAAATTGGGCGTGCACTGAATTGAATAAAAACAATCTAATAGGGTCTTTACATTTAAGAGGTTTTAAAACACACTGTTTTGCAACGAAGGTCTTCAGTAGCCTCAACTGGACTCTCTGGGGTTGCACCATGGTGTAGCCAGAATACAGGTATTTTCCATCCTCCCCTGGGTACATTGACTTCCATACAAAACGTAGGAGGCTCATGGTTCTCACCCCCCTTCCATAGAGTTGCACAGTAATTATTACCCTCTTGCAGCACAAACGGACATGTTGTCCACCCAACCAAAGGATCAGAGAATGAACTTAACACTAAAGCATAAACTACAGCTAGCTAGCACTGCAGTGCAGAAATGTGGTGAAATGTATTTTTTTCTCTTTCCCTTACTTAGCTAGCTAATTTATCCTACTCAAACACCAGGCTCAAACAGAGAGGAATGCTATTTATTTGAGTTAGCTAGCTAATGCTATCCAACACTGGAACTCCTTCAAGTCAAGGTAAGCTTTCGGTTTTATTAATGTATTGCCACCGGGGCTCGCCGGTGTAACTGCTAAACTGCTTGCTGTACACTTTACTGCTTGATTGTAGCGGGTTTACTAATCCGTTAGTTATAGTAGCTATGTTGACTATGACGTTAGTTAATATGGTGACAACGATGTAGTTGTTAGCGGTTATGGTATAAAGGTTTGGCTTGGAATTTTTTTCCCGCCTGGTCGTAGACGGCTGTTGTGTTGTGCACTGAAGCCCACAAGCGAAGGGAAAAGGTGAAAGGGTGAGAGCGTGTAGATGCGAGAAGGAATTATACAATGAGCAAAGTGAAGATACTGTTTGTATGTGTCTTCTATGAAAGTGAACTGTGTGTGCAGGTGATCAGGGGTGTATTCCTTCTGCTAATTCTGTTGAAAAACGTTTCTTAAACGGAAGCAAACCGAACGAAATGGGGATAAACCTACCTGAATTTGCCCAATAGAAACTCTCGTTTGCAACTGTTTGGACTAATGATTACACTGTAGGTCAGCTAGATGCAGGCAAGAGTGTGCAAGGCAGTATTGAATGTGTTACTGTCTGTCACTTTGATTACTCCAAATTGTCTCTTGACTTGTGGACATACGTTATAAACTTTAATTAGTAGGCTAGGATGTAGCAACCACAAGATGGGTATAGGGAACATTTTAGTATCATGTAGTAGCCTAAACCTATCGATGTGACATTGAGCTGGGTATATGGAATTTGAATGACAGTCATCTAATATGCTGTAATAGAAATAAGGCCATGCTCTTAAAAAAAATAACCATCCTCTCTCATCATAAACAGCACAGACTGCTACTGCTGCTAAAGTATCTTAGCCAAAAAGCTGGCTAGCAAAAACAAATAGACCATTTTCTAAATAAATACAAATTTAATTAAAGCTAGCCAGTCAGCTAACGGTAGCTATTTATCCAACTAACGTTAGATATTAGCCTAGCCGGCCTAGCCAACAAGCATGGCTATGGTCGGCATGTTAGAGCCCAACTACTGGAGACCAGTTAGAACACAAGTAACACAACACAACCACAGATCAAAAGAGCAGAGACTTACAGATTGATGGCTGGTGCCCATCCGATGGTAAGAGTCAGGGAAAATCCAATAGCTTAAGCAAAACAAATCCAAAATAGATAGATTCCAGATGCCAATCAGCTAGCACACTAGTACTAAGCCAAAGTGGAGTTGCACAACTCCCGAAGCCTACTTCACAGAGAACATGCAGAAAACAAAAATGAGAACAGACAACGTACCACTGTTACACAATTAGAGCAAGCAGGTAAGATTATCTCTTTCATTTTGAGCCCACGGCAAGAAGGCACAAGAGCCTGCAGTGCTAACAGTTTCCCACTAGATAACCCAGCCACAAAGTCTGTGAAGCGCGTTAGCCAGCTTGAGCTAGCTACTGAGCTAGCATATGAACTTGGTAGCATAGAGTAGATCCTCCATATGATGTTGAAAATAGTGCATTGTGGGTAGTTCCAAAGATATCCAGAAATAAGTTAATAATTCTGTTAAAAAAACACAACTATGTTTCTAGTTATAGGTAACCAAATCGTGACTACAACTAAGTTACTAAGTCTTTGACCACACTGTGTTGTGACTAAAAAAAATAATAATGCTTGCTACCCTTTAAGAGAAAGATACTAACATTACTTGCAAAGTTTCCAACCCCCTAAACAGGAAACTCTCTGCAAATTTCAGGAGAGTCTATATCCCCTTCCCTTCCGAAATTTGAAAGATGTGAGGGCCTGCAAAATTGTGAATTATCCAAATAATCAGAGACGAAAAATCTACGTCCTGAATCAAAGTTCCTCGTTAGTCATCGCATCCCACAGCCTGTTGACAGACGGATGCTACAACCATTTATGTTAGAGATTAGAAGCCACAAGGAAGATGGGTATCGGCCATAACATAGTCGTCACCTCCGATAAACAATATGTAAACATAAACATAAGTATAAAGTATAAACAACTAGCCCAGGGAGCAGTGGTGCCGGGCTTCCCCCAAAATTGACCAACAAACAATTCTATAAAACATATCAAAGAATGTATCTTTCATATCTCTGTGTTTCATAATTTTGCTTCAATTTTCAAGAGACTGGACGTATCTCACCGGAGAAAGCATCCAAGCGAGCGAAACAGCACCCCCGTATGTGTAGAAAAGGTTCAAATTTATCTCACACTTTTTATTTAACCGTTCCTTTAATTGCACTTTTTTGTTCACGGTTCCTTTAATTGCAGGCGCCACTGAGTGAAGAACTTTGTGAAGAACTTTGAAAGTGTCTTCAAGTGCATTCGCAAAAACCATCAAGCGCTATGATGAAACAGGCTCCCTGAAGACCGCCACAGGTAAGGAAGAGCCAGAGTTACCTCTGCTGCAGGAAACGTTTATTAGAGTTACCAGCCTCAGATTGGAGCCCAAATAAATACTTCAGAGTTCAAGTAACAGACACATCTCAAAATCAACTGTTCAGAGGAGACTTACTTTGGCCAAGATACACGAGCAATGGACATTAGACCAGTGAAAATCTGTCCTTTTTTCCATATCACTGATTTTTGCAATAAAATGCTAATTAATTACTTAAAAATCGTACAATGTGATTTTCTGGATTTTTGTTTTAGATTCAGTCTCTTACAGTTGAAGTGTACCTATGATAAACATTACAGACCTCTACATGCTTTGTAAGTAGGGAAACCTGCAAAATCGTCAGTGTATCAAATACTTGTTCTCCCCACTGTGTATATATATATATTTTTACCCCAAATTTAATTTTTCTCCCCAAATTCATGGTATCCAATTGTTAGTAGTTACTATCTTGTCTCATCGCTACAACTCCCGTATGGGCTCGGGAGAGATGAAGGTTGAAAGCCATGTGTCCTCCGAAACACAACCCAACCAAGCCGCACTGCTTCTTAACACAGCGCGCATCCAACCCGGAAGCCAGTCGCACCAATGTGGTCGGAGGAAACACCGTGCACCTGGCAAGCTAGTTAGTGTGCACTGCGCCCAGCCCACCACAGGAGTCGCTAGTGCCTGATATTCAGACCACCTTTTGATATGAGACTCAAAATTGAGCTCAGGTGCATTCTGTTTCTGTTGATCATCCTTGATGTTTCTAAAACTTGGAATCCACCTGTGATAAATGTAATTGATTGGACATGATTTTGACAGGTGTGTGCCTTTCCAAGGTTCCACAGTTGACCGTGCATATCGGAGCTAAAACCAAGCCATGAGGTCAAAGGAATTGTCCATAGAGCTCTGAGACAGAATTGTGTCGAGGCACAGCATTGAAGGTCCCCAATAACAGTGGCTTCCATCATTCTTAAATGGAAGTAGTTTGGAACCACCAAGGATCTTCCTAGAGCTGGCTGCCTGGCAAAACCTGAGCGATCGGGGGAGAAGGGCCTTGGTCAGAGAGGTGACCAAGAACCCTATGTTCACTCTGACAGAGCTCCAGAGTTCCTCTGTGAAGATGGGAGAACCTTCCAGAAGGACAACCATCTTTGCAGCACTCCACCAATCAGGCCTTTATGGCAGGCTGGCCAGACAGAAGCCACTCCTCAGTAAAAGGCACATGACAGCCTGCTTGGAGCTTGCCAAAAGGCACCTAAAGGACTCTCAGACCATGAGAAACAATAGTGGCAGGGACTAAGAGTCTAGTCCGGATCGAGGCAAAGATGAACAGAGCAAAGTACAGAGGTCCTTGATGGAAATCTGCTTCAGATCGCTCAGGACCTCCGACTGGGGCGAAAATTCACCATCCAACAAGACAACGACCCTAAGCACACAGCCAAGTCAATGCAGGAGTGGCTGCATTTGGGACAAGACAGCCCCGAGCCCGGACTTGAACCCGATCGAACGTCTCTGGAGAGACCTGCAGCAATACTCCCCATCCAACCTGACAGAGCTTGAGAGGATCTGCAGAGAAGAATGGGAGACTGCCTAAATAAATGTGTGCCATGCTTGTAGCATCATACCCAAGAAGACTCGAGGCTGTAATCGTTGACAAAGGTGCTTCAACAAAGTACTGAGTAAAGGGTCCGAATACTTATGTCATATTTCCATTCATTTTTTTTTATAAATGCGCAAAAATGTCAACTGTTTTTACTTTGTCATTATGGGGTATTGTGTGTGTACATTGAGGTGAAAAAAATCTATTTAAAAAATGTGGGAAAAGTCAAGGGATCTAAATACTTTCTGAATATACTGTACTGTAGGTGCGCTCAGGAGGACTGGTAGCAGGTACAGGTTCCCTCTCCAGGGCTTGGCAAATGTCCACATCTACGTCCCAGAGCACAACTCGAGAGGGCAGAATTATGGGTGCACTCAAGACATACGTCTCTTTTAAAAAAAAACCTGGGCGACATGTCAGCGTGAAATTGAATCTGGTGGGAAAAAAGGGCCCGCTCACTGTCCGTAATGTACTCCACGGTTCCGATTGGTCGGTGATAATAAGAAATTTGTCCTGGGTCCCCATACCTACTTCTGAAGCGTCCACCTCCACCACGAAGGGTAGCGTAGGATCTGGATGTTTGAGCAATGGGGTGGAATTGAAACTTCCCTTCAGTAGGCAGAAGGCTTTGTCAACTGCAGGATTCCACCCCAACTTCCTGGGACCACCCTTGAGGTGGTCGAGCTAAAGATCTTACTGAATCGGCGGTAGAAGTTGACAAATCCCAAACTGTTGTAACTGGCCATGACCTGACAGCATCCATTTTCTTCTCATCCATGACTCATTACGCGCCGATCTGGTAATCCAAAAAGGAGACATCCTCCTGATAAAATTGGCCCTGCTACGCTTTGACATAGTTGGTTAACCAGAAGGCGTTCCTGGACTACTCTGATGTGAGAGACGTGATCCTCCAAGGTAGCAGAGTAGACCAGGATGTCGTTGATATACACGACCACCTGGCGACCAAGCATGTCCTGGAACACATCGTTGATGAATGCCTGGAACACTGGTGGAGCATTGAGCACTAATCCAAAAGGCATCACCAAGTACTTGTAGTGACCAGACATGGTGCTGAAGGCCATCTTCCATTCATCCCACTCCCAGATGCGGATCAAATTTTAGGCACTCCATAGGTCCAACTTGGTTAACAAAAAAAACGGGTCCCCGCTGAGTTGTTAGATTGTGGCCGACACCAACTGGAGAGGGTATCGGTACTTCGTGGTGATGGAATTCAGATTTCTTTATTAATCAATGCGCAACCTTCCGTCCTTCTTGGCCACGAAGAAGAAGCCTGCCGACGTAGGGGAGGTGGACGTGCGAATGAAACACTGCTGAAGTGCACCCTGGATGTACTACTCATAGCCTTGGTTTCAGCCACTGACAGTGGGGTGGATGCAGCCGCGCAGAGATCGAAGGCACAGTCTCAGGGGCAATAAGGAAGACCGGTGGTATGGGTCTTGGGGAAAAAACTCCTGAAGATCCTGGTATACCTCCGGGATGTTGGGCTGAAGGGCAACCACAGGACTCTCAACCGACATGGAACCACAGGGAAAGGAAAAGTAGGTCTTCCGGCATTTGAGTGTCCCGACTGTGATTTTCATTGTCGGCCATGAGATGGCGGAATTTTGACAGTAAAGCCATTCGAGGCCGAGCACGATCTTGTGTACGGGTGCACTGATGATGCGGAAAGAAAGCTTTTCTTGGTGTGTGTGTGTGTCCCGGATCCTAGTGGTTGACTATCGAGTGCTTGAACTGGACAAGGAGAGGAGAGCGGGTATGAGGGGATGTTAAGGTAGGAGGCGAGGGCCTGTTCAATAACATTCCCTGTTGCACCAAAGTCCACTAGAGCTAGAAGGCCAGCATCCCAGAGTCGCCTCTTCACTGTTGACATTGAGACTGTTTTTTTGCGGGTACTATTTAATGAAGCTGCCAGTTGAGGACTTGTGAGGCGTATGTTTCTCAAACTAGACACTCTAATGTACTTGTCCTCTTGCTCAGTTGTGCACCGGGGCCTCCCACTCCTCTTTCTATTCTGGTTTGCGCTGTTCTGTGAAGGGAGTAGTACACAGCGTTGTACGAAATCTTTAGTTTCCTGGGAACTTCTTGCATGGAATAGCCTTAATTTCTCAGAACAAGAATAGACTGTTAGATAGATAGAAGTTCTTTGTTTCTGGCAATTTTGAGCCTGTAATTGAACCCACAAATGCTGATGCTCCAGATACTCAACTGGTCTAAAGAAGGCCAGTTTTATTGAATCAGAACAACAGTTTTCAGCTGTGCTAACATAATTGTGAAAGGGTTTTCAATTAGCCTTTTTAAAAATGATAAACTTGGATTAGCTAACACAACGTGCCATTGGAAAAGAGGAGTGATGGTTGCTGATAATGGGCCTCTGTATATCTGTAGATATTCCATTTAAAAAATCAGCTGTTACCAACTGCAATAGTCATTTGCAACATTAACAATGTCTACACTGTATTTCTGATCAATTTGTTATTTTAAATGGACAAAAAAAAATATTTTCTTTAAAAAACAAGGACATTTCTAAGTGACCCCTAACTTTTGAACTGTAGCGTATATTCATGAGCTCACCTTGACTGACAGCTCTTTGAAATGCCTATGTCGAGAAACTTGGATGCAGTCAGCAATGTTCCAGTAAAATCATCTGAAAATAATTTGGTGACACACAAAGCAACTCAAACAACATAAAAATTGCATCCGTTGCTAGATTTCAATCTAACGTGCAACAAATTTTCATGACAATGTGCATTTTGCCACCAGATATGTGTTCCCATCATAGTGACCTATTGTGGATAAAAGGCTGTGTAAAATAAAACATTTAACTCTACTGATGGTTTTATCACAAACTGCTGTGTTTATATATAGAAAACATGCTCACTCTGGTCTTGGGATGTGTGCTCTATCCAACAGCTCGCAGATACAGTGCGGATAGGCTACCTGCATTGAGATTATTATGGATAAGAGCGATATAGTTTTTGTCAAACGACAGCCAAGCATCGATCATCATTCACCAGAATAAGATATTTATTGGAAAGGAGCATCACGTGCACTTTCACCACCCTGTGAAGTCCATAACTTATTTGATCTGTAGCTTAATAAACTGCATGGTTTTCCAAGTCGTAGTGGATGACCACACAACATATCATCACGTGCCTTCGATATGATAGTTATTATCTCAATATTTGTACAGAAAGGCACTTCCACCACCATTTATTGCATAATTAGTTTACTGACACAACGATCAAACCATGTCGAATGAACAAATTGTTGCCATTTATAAAATTGTGCCAGCATATCCTGTTTCCATCAGCTCGGTTATTACTTTTTTTTTCATGCGTCAGGTAATTCATCTGCATGAAATGGTTGGATGGAAACTTGGTTATTGATATCCATTTTTACACAGCCTACTCTCCTGTTTGGCATGTCTCTTGTGATGCAGTTCACAGCATCACTGATGGATGTGTTGACGTGACAACTGGGTCAGAGTTTTGAACGACCCTTCCCGCTCTTTTGTTCCAGGCTGGATGAAGCCCTAGCTAGCCAGTAACTAGCTAACACTAGGGATGTTACGTTTGATACTGGAGCGCTGAGGCATGCGTCGAAATGAGCAGCTAACGTTGAAAGAGTGTGCCGATCCGTCTATCACTTTATCAGTTGTATGTCATCGATGGCGTCCAGAGCTTCGTTTGATGACGTGCTTTTTCGAGCAAAATGCGAGACCCCACTGACATCAAGGTGCTTTCTGCTTTCAAATGTCAACCTCTACTGGACACTGTACTTAAAAATATGGTTTGGATTTTGTACATGTGTTTTCACCTGACTGGTAGCTTAGCAGGTAGAGTAGGGAACTATAGAACATTTCAGGGTATGATATCGAATCCTTTTGAAGGCACACTGTTTTGCACTGTTGCTCAAATAATTTGTTATTTAGTATAAGCTTAAGCGTCCCAAATAATGCCATAGATTCCCTTTTTGAAAAATGTGTGAACTTGAAGGCATAAATGGAAGCATTATGGAAGATGCAAACCTGGTATTCCAACTGATTATATGCTACTAAACCCAAACAACTTCCATTATCGCTGTGCTACACAATTTTTCTGAAAATGGTGGAGGAAAACAACTCTAATCACACGCTGCTATTTATTGCTAATCGGCAAATGTCACTAATGTACATTCTGAACCGATAATGAAGCTCAGCGTAACAGTTTCTCCGCACAATTTGGTGAATGCTCCTAAGTCAGTTTTTTCCCCTCTCCCGTCACTAGCCAACACCAGATACAGATGAAAGGGGAAACATAGGTATCTTTGCCATAGATTAATAGTGTAAACATTTTATTATACTTGCTGACATCTCACAGTTCAATTATTGGCACCAGTATTGTAGCTACTGTATCTAGCTACATCAAACACGCCTTCTACGATGTTGGTTACAAGGCGGTGCTTAATTAGGTAAGAGAATGTTTGAATATATTCAAATGAGAGTTGGGGTGATGTCCCACCGCAAATTGTAGACTGCAAATTGACCACAAGAAGCCCAATCAGTTATTTCATTAAAACATAATCATTTCAAACCTTGCTTACATTTTGTATACAATCTCTCCATAATGTGTGGGAACAGATTTAGAAAATTCAAATCACTTGGAGCTGATTTCCTGGTGTTTTTACAGTCACATACCCCCCCCCCCCCTATACCCCCCCCCCCCTGCCCTATGCCTTACTAATCTCACTTTTGAATACAGGTGTTTGACATGGGAGAGGGGACCAGGATGATCAAACTTGTATCAATGTAAAGGCAACAGTAATTAAAAAAATGACTTTTAGTCATCATGAATGACGTGATTGACTGTTTTTGTGAAATTGAATAGGAGGGTTATATTTGCATATTGTGTTCTTTATTGAGTAGTATGCTCTCCTTGCTTTCTATGCCAGTGTTGTGTTTTGATAGTGATGTCAAACCACCCTGATGCGCTGATGTTAAGACCGAGGTAGGTTTAATTGCTGGTATGGTTAAATTTGATCTCTCGTAGGGTGAAGTTGTATTTATTTCCTTTCCCCAAACTCAAAATGTCTTCCCGCAGCTATGGTTGCACTGCAAAATGATGCAAAAGTATGCAACCCAAAATGTCAGCCAAATGCTGCCATTTTGCATAACTAATTGTGATCTTGCATTACATACTTACATCCGGTATGAATGAAGCTTCATGGAGTACAACACTACATAATGAAACTGATAGTGGTCTGACTGACTAATCCACAGGTCCTGACCAGCTCTGGCCAATGAGAATGAAGCTGCAGTCTGCCAATCAACCAGAAGAGGTCAGTATAGAAACTTAAAGCAACAATCTCTCTCTCTCTCTCTATCACTCTCTCTCGACAAAGCACTTTAGCTACCACCTGTTGTCAGCTCTGTCAAGTGCTCTTGGGGCTGTCCAATTGTTAGATGTTTGGGTGGGAATAATGCTGTAGAAGGATTAGGGTTGGATTAACAATAATTCTGATAAAACGGAGAGCTCTCGTTGGTAATCCCCGTCTCTCCGGAACTCTCCTCTCCTGTCTCTCTGGAATTCTCTCCTCTCTCTCTCCTTCCCTCCTTTCTTTCATGCCTCGCTCCCTGTAAGAAGACCTCCCTGCCAGCATATTTTTTTCCTGACAGATGGCTGACCGTAGCAGTTCTATAGTTGGGTTATAGCCTTCTAGTCCGCTACTGGGCTGTCCCAAAGTGTGTGTTTATTATGACATAAACAGGAGAGAACCATAGTTCCCATCAGGTCATATCTCTGTCCTTATCATATGTCACTGAACAGACTGACAGCATTTTTATTCTATGGAATGTTACATATAAACTTTATGATTTAGCCAACTCACTTGTTATTG
Organism: Oncorhynchus mykiss; assembly: GCF_057628025.1. Taxonomy (NCBI): domain Eukaryota; kingdom Metazoa; phylum Chordata; class Actinopteri; order Salmoniformes; family Salmonidae; genus Oncorhynchus; species Oncorhynchus mykiss. Next base: position 16,032,002 of record NC_143041.1, on the reverse strand, counting down.
TTGTCATGCAATGTTTATTCATACTGTCCTTTGTGGATGCACCTTCTTCAAAGGACTCTGTCCCTGTATGGCTGACACAAAACCATGCTCACAACATTAACCAAGTCAACCAGTGGCGGTCAGGGCCATTTTTAAGAGGAGTGAGGATGATTATTGCACACTTTCGACCTGCATCTAGCTGATCTAGGGTGTAATCATTAGTCCAACAGTTGAAAACGAGAGTTTCTATTGAACAAATTCAGGTATGTTTATCCCTGTTTTGATCCGTTTGCTTCCGTTTAGGTATCTTTTTTCCACAGAAACGGCGAAATGAATACACCCCTGATCACATGCAAACAGTTCAGTTTCATAGTTTCACAGTTCAGTTCCACAGTTCAGTTTCCTTTTCCCTTCGCTCGTTGACTTCAATGCACAACACTTCATCATAACAGCTACACACAGCATACATTGTTGTCACCATATTAAATAAAGTAACGTCATAGTCAACATACTGTAGATAATAAAACTAATGTGTTAGTAAACCCGCTACAATCATGCAGTACAGTCAGTAAGTAATTAGCAGTTACTCTGCCTTCATTTTGAAGAACTCTTCAATTTGTTTAAAACTGTTAAACTATTAGAGAGAATGCAGTAGACTGCATCCATCAAAGCAGTGATTTATGACCTATTTTATGGGTCACGTGGTTATGCCCATATATGTACATCCTGTCCTTCCGTTCTCACGCTACCGAGTGAGTGCTTATGCCCATATATGTACATCATGTCATTCCATTCTCACGCTATCGAGTGAGTGTTTATTTAACCAGATAGTGCATCTGTTTATGTTAAAGCTTAAAGCTGTCATGATGGTTGATGTGTAGTGACCTCGTTGAACTGTGGAATGTGTTTGGACATTTCAAAGATTATGGCCACCCTGTTGTATATGAAACAGTAATGGGTATTGGTCAGACGGAGTATAAGTAAGAGCTGTGAACCCTACAAACGACCTCGATAAACCCCCAGAACACTAAATAAGAAATTTAAATAAACCGAGAACACTAAACAAGAAATTAAACATGTCTCCTAGACCAATTGTAGGTGTGTCTCGTGTCAAGAACACAATGACAAAAACATTGAGGACATTCTGTGTGAGGCCCCTGATTGTTTTAATAGAGTGCTGGATATCAGTGATGGACATATGGGTTACATTTTCCAACCGGAGGATTCACCTGTGACGATTTTCACAGACAGCGGCCACAGCCCCCTTTATCAAACAAAACCCGGGGGTTTTTCTCCTGCGCTGTGTATGAGAGAATGTCTTAAAAACTTCTTATGGCTGCAATCCCGTTAACGGGATCGATATGACAACAGCCAGTGAAAGTGCAGTGCGCCAAATTCAAAACAACATAAATCTCATAACTAAAATTCCTCAAACATACATGTATTTTACCCCGTTTTAAAGCTAATCTTGTTGTTAATCCCACCACAGTGTCCGATTTCAAATAGGCTTTACAGCGAAAGCACCACAAACGATTATGTTAGGTCACCATTAACTCACAGAAAAACACAGCCATCTTTACAGCCAAAGAGAGGAGTCACAAAAAGCACAAATAGAGATAAAATGAATCACTAACCTTTGATGATCTTCATCAGATGACACTCATAGGACTTCATGTTACACAATACATATATGTTTTGTTTGATAAAGTTCATATTTATATTTTTAAAAATCCCACTATACATTGGCGCTAGTTCACTAGTTCCAAAAACATCCGTTGATATTGCAGAGAGCCACATCATTTTGCAGAAATACTCATTATAAATGTCGATGAAAATTCAAGTGTTAGACATGGAAATATAGATATACTTCTCCTTAACTGCCCGAGGCCTATGAGCATAGTGTTTCTTGCAAAGCATGCTTGATGCTCTTGGACCTCGCCCCTAGAAAGTGGCCACTGGTATTGGCTATTCTGTGTCACCAAACAGGGCTTTGCAGGAGAGAGCGGCCAACGGAATGGTGTAATCCATCAACCGGTGTAGATAGAAGTAAGAAGGAAACATGCTGGTTACATAGATGGGTAACACTTCATTTGGATAGTCCATCTGTAGATGTTCTACAGACTCTCCGTAACATTTCAACTAACTATCCACTAACCCTAGATCTAAATCCTAACATTAACCCTTATCCTACCCTAAATGTAATCCTTGCCCTTACGCTAACCTTAAGGGGAGAGAGTTTTAACTTGGAGGGCACTTGGGTAAGCAAGCACAAAAACTACCGAATGTTAGGTGAACTGGGCCAGAGAGCCAAACTAGCAGTGTGGCAGGCCGCTAGAGCGTTATGCCTAGGTTAGCAGCAGTGTTGACTGGACACTTGAACTTGTGGCGAAATCCTGCACGGAGCCTTCACCGTGCGCTGCCACTTAAAGAGCGCATCAGCAGTAAGGAAGGAGGAAACAAAGACTCTCTTTGGGGAGGAGCTCTTGGTTGGCGCGACAGTTTGGTTGTGTGTGCTATGCTGCAGAAGTTTGTTTTATTTTCAGCGTGTGTAGTTTATAAAGTATTTAACTCAATCATCGGTGTGACAGCTCTAGGTCGTGGTTGTTATCGTATGGTTGTTATCCTATGGGACCTCGCCGGTTATGGATCGCATGGATTAGTAGCAACATTGTTGCGAAGTTTTGACATACAAACCAACAAACCGTCGGACTGTCAGACAGTACACCAGCAAGCCTGAAGAGCACAGCTAAGATCTCTCTTGTTCTCTTTCTCTCCAGTGCTTTACCCTGCAACAGACTTTCTATTTTTCAAATGCACTTCCCATTGAAGTTCATTAGAGCTGGACTATTATTGCTCTGCCAGAAGTATTTGGGTGGACATTTTAGTTAAAAAGGAGGTTGTTTGCAAGTTGTGTATTGTTATTTGAACTGTATTGAGGTGGGGTGTACTAATGACATGTGGCCGAGAAGATTGTGGACATTTTTCCTCGTAGAGTGCAATGTAATCATGTGGTTAGAGCATTGGACTAGTTAACTGTAAGGTTGCAAGATTGGATCCCCCGAGCTGACAAGGTGAAAATCTGTCGTTCTGCCTCTGAACAAGGCAGTTAACCCACCGTTCCTAGGCCGTCATTGAAAATAAGAATGTGTTCTTAACTGACTTGCCTAGTTAAATAAAAGGTATAAAACATTTTTTTTAAATCGGCAAACAATCAGCGCCCAAAAATACCGATTAACCTGTTGGATCTCTAGGGGCGCTATTTCATTTTTGGATAAAAAACGTTCCCGTTTTAAGCGTGATATTTTGTCACGAAAAGATGCTCGACTATGCATATTCTTGACAGTTTTTGAAAGAAAACACTCTGAAGTTTCAGAATCTGCAAAGATATTGTCTGTAAGTGCCCCAGAACTCATTCTACAGGCGAAACCAAGATGATGCGTCAACCAGGAAATTAGCAGAATTTCTGAAGCTCTGTTTTCCATTGTCTCCTTATATGGCTGTGATTGCGCAAGGAATGAGCCTACACTTTCTGTCGTTCCCCCAAGGTCTTAGCAGCATTGTGACGTATTTGTAGGCATATCATTGGAAGATTGACCATAAGAGACTACATTTTCCAAGTGTCCGCCTGGTGTCCTGCGTGGAATTCGGTGCGCAATTGCCAGCTGCTTGTACTTTTCCATTTGATTGAGGGGAGAAACCATGCGTCCAAGAACGATATATCAATGAAGAGATATGTGAAAAACACCTTGAGGATTGAGTCTAAACAACGTTTGCCATGTTTTCAGTCGATATTATGGAGTTAATTTGGAAAAAAGTTCGCGTTTTGAGGACTGAATTTTCGGGTTTTTTTGGTAGCCAAATGTGATGTATAAAATGGAGCTATTTCTAATACACAAAGAATACTTTTGGAAAAACTGAGCATCTGATATCTAACTGAGAGTATCCTCATTGAAAACATCAGAAGTTCTTCAAAGGTAAATTATTTTATTTGAAGGCTTTTATGTTTTTGTTGAAATGTTGCGTGCTGGATGCTAACGCTAATGCTAACGCTAAATGCTACGCTAGCTAGCTACTTTTACACAAATTATTGTTTTCCTATGGTTGAGAAGCATATTTTGAAAATCTGAGATGACAGTGTTGTTTACAAAAGGCTAAGCTTGAGAGATGGCATATTTATTTCATTTCATTTGCGATTTTCATGAATAGTTAACGTTGCGTTATGGTAATGAGCTTGAGTCTGTATTCCTGATACCGGATCCGGGATGGGGAGATCAGAGAGGTTAACAATTGTTATGAAAACTTGAAATCGGCCCTAATTAATCGGCCATTCCGATTAATCAGTCGACCTCTAGTTCATAGACACAACAAAGGCTTTTACGAGGAGCCTGCCTGTTACTCGAATGCAGTAGAAGCCAAGATAAGTTGCTAGTTAGCATTAAACTTCTTATAAAAAAACAATCAATCAATCATAATCACGAGTTATAACTACTAATCCAGGTTAGCAGGCAATATTAACCAGGTGAAATTGTGTCATTTCTCTTGCGTTCATTGCACGCAGAGTCAGGGTATATGCAACAGTTTGGTCAGCCTGGCTCATTGCGAACAAATTTGCCAGAATTTTACAGAATTATGACATAACATTGAAGGTTGTGCAATGTAATAACAATATTTAGACTTGGGGATGCCACCCGTTAGATAAAATACCGAACGGTTCCGTATTTCACTGAAATAATAAATGTTGTGCTTTCGAAATTATAGTTTCCGGATTCGACCATATTAATGACCAAAGGCTCGTATTTCTGTGTGTTGTGTTATAATTAAGTCTGATTTGATAGAGCAGTCTGACTGAGCAGCAGCAGGCTCGTAATCATTCATTCAAACAGCACTTTTGTGCGTTTTGCCAGCAGCTCTTCGCAAGCACAGTGCTGTTTATGACTTCAAGCTTATCAGCCTAATGGCTGGTGTAACCGATGTGAAATGGCTAGCTAGTTCGCTGGGTGTGCGCTAATTTCAAACGTAACTCGCTCTGAGACTTGGAGTAGTTATTCCCCTTGCTCTGCAAGGGCCGCGGCTTTTGTGGAGCGATGGGTAACACTGCTTCGAGGGTGGCTGTTGTCGATGTGTTCCTGATTCGAGCCCAGGTAGGGGCAGGGAGAGGGACGGAAGCTATACTGTTACACTGGCAACACTATAGTGCCTATAGGAACATCCAATAGTCAAAGGTATATGAAATACAAATGGTATAGAGATAAATAGTCCTAACTATATTAACTACAACCTAAAACCTCTTACCTTGGAATATTGAAGTCTCATGTTAAAAAGGAACCACAAACTTTCATATGTTCTCAGCAAGGAACTTAAACTTTAGCCTTTTTTACATGGCACATATTGCACTTTTACTTTCTTCTCCAACACTTTGTTTTTGCATTATCTAAACCAAATTAAACATGTTTCATTATTTATTTGAGGCTAAATTGATTTTATTGATGTATTATATTAAGTTAAAATAAGTGTTCATTCAGTATTGTTGTAATTGTCATTATTACAACAAAAACAATTGGTTGATTTTAATCGGTATCGGCGTTGAAAAATCGTTATCGGTCGACCTCTTCTATGAACACCCCCCACATTCATACCCTCTGCACTCCTCCACTGGAAGATAATACATATGACTGCAAATCCTCTGCTGATGACTGGGTTCTTTCTTGTATGAAGTTCTGTTCAATTGCTCTGCTATTATTATTATTATTATTATTATTATTATTATTATTATTATTATTACTATTATTGTATGAGGTATTCTTGGTGGGGTTACCCCTGTGCTGTGATGTGGGTTTTATAGGGTGTGTATTCTCTTTTCTCTCCACTGGCTATCTGGTAAACAGGCTAAACTCTGGGCAGTCTCTTCTGCTGATGTGTGTGGGTCTGGTAGTGGTACTCTCTCTATTCTACTCTTTTCCTTTCGGCATGGTTAATACCTGCCCGGCGCCTGAACAAAAGCTTTATCTTTACCCCTGTCTAATAAATACTGCTACCAACTATTTAGGAGGACGGGAGACCCACGGTAAACATTTTAATAAAGGCATTTATAGTAAAATATAATTAGTCATGGGAATGAGAGGGCTACTTACGCCATGTTGGGAAGGGATCACAGCAGTGATTTGAATGAGGGTATGAAGCATGAGTTAAGGTGTTCAGAGGCTTGACTTCAGTGCAGGACCTGGGTTGAGATGTTCAGAGGATTCAGTTCAGGACAAGATCATCATGGATGGATGGTGTTGGAGAAGAACTCAACTCTTCCAATGAGGACAGGATTTGACTGGGAAGACCAAAAAAAACAACTTAAAACACAGACAAAATAGCTAAGAATGGGTTAGTCAAAGCAAGAATTTCAATCACATTTATGTGGAATAATGTGATTGTTATTAAAACTACATGCAGTAATGAGAGAATTGACAGGGCTACTCAGTGTGTCACGCCCTGACCTTAGAGACTTTTTAGGTCTCTATTTGGTTTGGTGAGGGTGTGATTTGGGTGGGCATTCTATCTTCTATGTTTTTGTAATTCTATGTTTTGGCCGGGTATGGTTCTCAATCAGGGACAGCTGCCTATCGTTGTCGCTGATTGGGAATCATACTTAGGCAGCATTTTCCCCTTTTGTCATTGTGGGAAGTTGTCTTTGTTAGGGGCACTGTAGCCCTTGTAAGCTTCACGTTCATTTTTGTTGTTTCTTGTTTTGTTGGCGACATTTTACTAAATAAAAGAAAATGTACGCTCGCCACGCTGCACCTTGGTCTTCCTTGAACGACGGCCGTGACACAGTGCTTGGAGAGGAAATATTCAGTGAGCCAGTGAATGAGAGGGCACATGAGACATGGCTTCAGTTCAGTACAGAGTTGACACTGGAAGTGGAGTAGTCATCTCCTCTTAAATCAGGGAACAGGAGGGCATTTCGCTGTAAATAGCAGATACTGTACGTTCCATTACAACAGTGCCATCATAGGTTTGGGTTCAAGTTTCTCCATTAAGTTCAACTCCGACAAAGTCAAACACAGACTGCGCATCTCGCCCACTTGACACATCAAAGTAGCCCAAGAAAAGTTCATGAATAAAGCCCGGATCATCCGCATACCTGACAACAACTGCAAGTGACAGCTGATGTCTGTGGTTTCCTCCATTTGCCAATGTGAAAAAAAATAGACTGTGTCAACCTCTCTTTTAATCTCACTTTTAATGGATTTATTTCGACATCACAGAGAAAACAGAAGAAATGTCCATGTGCTCAGCAAGTAAAGCGTAATAATGTGAAATTACCTCTGCAAGCTCCTAGTAGTTGCCCTTGTTAGCGGAACTTTCCCTCATCTTGTCCCCTTGCTTCGTCCCACAAAATACATGTCTGGTTTGAGGTCTCTGTAAACTATGCCAAGATGGTGCAGGTGGTCGAGGGCCAGAGCCAGCTCTGCTAGGTAGAATTTGACATCTTCCTCTATAAACATAACCTAGTGAGAACTGGACACATTTTACTGTCTGTTCTGGCCTCGGAAGGAAGAGTCACAGTCAACACAACTCCTAATACAACATTATATCATATTATTACTAAATACAGTTAACAGCTACAGTACACATAAAATAATATTATATACATTATATTAAGTTAACACTATTTACACATTTAAATACAGCCATATTGTTGTACATTGTGGCCAGTTTATTAGGTACAACACTCCGTTCACAATAATGGTTCGCTCCGACAGACAGTGAGTCACGTGACCGTGGCTTGCTATATAAAGCAGGCAGACAGGCATCGAGGCATTCAGTTACTGTTTGATTGAACGTTAGAATGGGGAATATGACTGACTTAAGCCACTGCGTGTGGTATGATCGTCGGTGCCAGGCGCTCGGCGCCGTATCCTTAGAAACGTCTGGCCTCTTTGGGTTTTCACGCACGACAGTGCCTAGGGTTTACCCGAGAATGGTGCGACAAACAAAAACATCCAGTCAGCGACAGTCCTGTGGCTGAAAACAGCTTGTAGATGACAGAGGTCAAAGGAGAATGGCAAGAATTGTGCAAGCTAATAGGCGGGCCACAAACCGACAAATAATGGCGCTGTACAACAGTGGTGTGCAGAACGACATCTCGGAATGCACAACTCATCATAATAGATGGGCTATTGCAGCAGACGACAACACCAGGTTCCACTCTTATCAGCTAAAAACAAGAAGCGGCTCCAGTGGGAACACGATCGCCCACATTGGACAATTGAGGAGTGAAAAAACATTGCCTGGCCCGACGAATCCCGGGTGCTTGAGGCATTACGCCGAGAGTCAGGATTTGGCGTAAGCAGTCCATGGCCCCACCCTTCCTGGTGTCAATGGCTGGTGGCCTGTACCAATGCCAACTCTTACATGCACAAAAATGCAGTACCCCTGTTTCTCCAACCTTCTAGTTGTGTTGCACAGGTTGAATATGCAGAATCTGATGTGGGCAATGAAAGGGCTTCTTCAACAAAAAATTCACTACATTGTCGTTAGCGTTATCTAGCCATTCTGGTGGAAAAAACTGCACTCTAGTAGTAAAGTTAGCAGGGCAAATTTAAATAAATGTCCCTAATGCTACAACAGAATGTAGTTCTAAAACCAAGAAAACAATATATAATCTGCCTGCTCCGTCTCCTGCAGATTGAAGAAACTAATTTGAATGGAATAATATCGTAAAAATGCTAAAAAATAACTATTCAATATCTCAATATATCCTACAATGTCACCAACTCGGCAAGCTTCTAAATCACACGTGTAGTACTAGGTACATTTTCTGATCATTTGCTTGGATGGACATGTCAGTTCATTCAGCAATAGCTTTGAATGGTTGAAGGATGTCCTCCGGAATTCATCATAATTACCATGTACTGTAGGTCTATGAAGGGGGGGGGGGTGAGGAGCACGAGCCACAGGTTTTGTATTGAATTCAATGTATGCAGAAAAGGAAGGAAAATAGCTGTCCTCCGGCTATACCGTGGTGCTACCCTAGAAGGTGCTATTGAGACTACTGTTTTAATCAGGTATTTGGTGACGTGAATGTATTTAATATAGTTTTATCAAAAAGGATAACTTTTTCGCTCACACTCTTACCCTGGCAGATCTCTCCATGGTGTAGGCCAGGCCAGAGTGAACAATGTCCTTCTCAGAAGCTCCTGGAGTGGAGAGGAAGGAAATATGTGTTGTCAAACTGCCAACATATTGCATAATGTGTGTGTGTGTGTGTGCTCACAGCAACTCTGGCCTGGAAGTCAGCGGTGGGAACAACAGGGATCGGCCCTCCCTGTTTTCCAAACTTCCTCTCCAAACTCTCCTGAACGGACACTGAGAGACAGCGAGGGATAGAGAGGGAAATAGTTAGATGGCAATGTAGCAATGTAACCTGATCATTGGCAACCATCGTATTTTCAAGTATATCCAATCGATCAACATTCATCCCTGAAGTTTCATCTGGGTTCACTCACACATTTCAGATTAGTATCGTTTTCATTCCGTCAAAACCTGAACGTCAGAAAGGCTCTGGCACGTCACCTTAATGTAACCTACGTTATATACGGGAGTGGCCAGCGGAAATATCACCAGTTACACTTCTTTCACGGTCATCTTTTCAGTTGTCCTTACAACTCTGAAAACACGGAGACCATTTCCTAGAGAGGACACAGTACTGTATCTCCTGCTACACAGAGGTTGTTAAAGGAAGAGGAAAAGTCTTCAGAACTGAACGAACACAGATCTTCTACAGACAGAGAGACGAGATCAGAAAGCGGACACACAGCTCCAGAGTGAGTACAGATGAAAGACTTCCAATATTAGTCAAGGAAATACACGGCCCTGCTCCTAATATTTAACCTGGCTATTTTGTGAAAGAGAATATGTTGTTAATGAGTGACCTAGATAATAAATACATTAACATTCATCTTTATTACAGGTGGTAGTAAACAGTCAAAGGAAATCTAGTCGCCACATCTAGAAATGGCAGAGGTAAAACAACTGAACAATTTGCCCCCCCTCATCCCCTACCCTGAGGGGATGACAGATGAAAAGGAAAAGAAAATATATAAAAAAAACATTTTGCAGGGAAAGCCAGAGACTTTATATCGTGATGAAAGAAAAAATGCTCCATGCGACCTCATTTTCTACACAACAAATGGTTCTACATGGGAAGAGGAAATACTGAAACACTATCCTGAGGGAAAACGGTGGGATGAAAGATCTAAGGAATATTTCAAACAACTGAAAACGAAGGCAGGCACTATAAATGTGTATTATACTACTGGGATAATCATGGTGCAGGATAATAGTGAGACGTTAAAGATATTCCCAAATGATTTCCCAGCCTTGAGAGAGAGAGTGAGACAGAGCGTCGAGACGACAGAGGATGTCGAGAAGAAAATGGCAGAGCTAGGCATTGAGGAAAGAGGAGAGCAGAGGAAAAGAGAGAGCGAGGACATAAAAGAGGAAGACATAAAACAGGAAGACATAAAGGTGGAAATAAAGGAAGAGGTGGATGGAGGAAAAGGGAAGCACTGAACATTCCAGGGCAGATCAGAAGAGAAACATTATTTGATGAACAACTATGCTAAAGCCTGCTGTTCCTCTCACCTTATTATTTGAATGTTGTATCTTTTACCTTTTAATGTTTGTTTTTTATTGAGCTTGTATGAAAAATGCATTCATAAGTGCTCACCATCATCATTATCTTGCTTTGGTTATAGTTTAGCACTTTCCCAATGATAAAGGTGCTTAAAGCAAAAAGGTGGTGGTCCCTGTGAATTTCCCCAGCAATATGTGTTTCATATTGTTTCAAAATGTGTGCTCTAAAATGTATCAAGATTTTTGAAACGCAATTCTAATAAAGTTTGATTTAACAAGTGTCAGGACGTACTACATATACAGTACCCTGCCCCCATATCCCAATTTTTGCCACCTGTAAGTGAGAAACCTACATGCCAAGTACTGACCGTGTATTGTGTTCCCTGTGGTTAAAGAACAGAGCAGAAGCGCTGAACTCTGTTCAGAACTCAGACCTACAGGTTATGGAACATTTGCTCTTTTAGTATTTCTGCAGTATGTTTCCTCAAGGTGAAGGCTTCCCACTTCTATGTCAAAGATAATGCAACAAAAACACTTTAGTGAATACTACAGTAATGTGCCCAAAAACACAACAGTAAACACTACAGGATACTACAGTCCGCAAAAACACTACAGTAATTACTATAGTGTATATATACACACACTACTCTTTTTTACACAGCATTTATACAATAGTATACTGCAGTAAATACTATTCACTGTAGTGTTTCTGCAGACTCCAGTCCGCAAAAACACTACAGTGAAATGGAGAACAGAGAAAAACGAGTGTCCCCCTGCCTGAGAGGTGAGTCCCTGGATGACTCTTCTCCAGTCGCTAGTGAAAGTCTACACACACCTTGCACTGCTGCACTGTCCTGCCTGAAGGAATTATCTGTGTAGGTCACACTAATTCTCAAAAGCGCATCGCCTGTTTTTCCAAACAGTGAGTGTCGAAGGGGCACTGGCACTCTGGATCAGATCAAATGGTGATTGTCACATGCCGAAAAAACAGACTTTAGAGTGAAACGTTTACTTACAAGCCGGGAAACCATTTGATTAAAGAGTGACTGTCCCTAAAAAGCAAGTAACGCTTTGAAAACCGCTTATGTGGCATCGATATGAGTCAGAAACCTTTTGACTACAAAGGGGCCTCCTGAGTGGCGCAGTGGTGTAAGGCACTGCATTACAGTGCTATAGGTGTCACTACAGACCCGGGTTTGATCCCGATCCAGCAGGAAGGACAGGCACTAACAACCATCTTGGCTAACTGTGGGTGACAGTCCTTCTCTGTACCACCCCATTTAGGTATGATTAGGTGCTGCTGTTTACTGCTGTAAACCCAGGTTTACCCTGTTAATGCTGTTAGCTTTGAGTTACCCCTCAGTCTCTGCTGGGTAGGACCATTGTTTCCCCTCCCGGAGCTCCGGCTGGTAATGGCCTGAGAGAGACCGACCAAGGACATCAATTTCAATCCCCAGAAACACCCACAGAGCAGATACAACACTCTGGAAAAACAACTGGGTCTGTTGGATGAAACACTCATCACTGAATGAAACTGGATGAAACACAACCCCTTATCATCTCCGTCTCTCACCGGTGAGTTAAACAACCCTGGCTTTTGGCAGTAGGAGCCTGATACAACTAAGTAGCTATGGGAACTGGAAGTAGTCTAACTCAAACAGTCAGTACACAGTAAACAAACACAGACCCCCTACAGAGGCTTACCCAATGATGTGTTTTTAGGGCAAGAGTGAATCATGTCTAAAGGAGAGAGAGGGGTATTGTCTCTCTAGACATATGACTTTCTCTGTCAGGTCAGTGCTACCCTGCAGCAGAACTATTTCCATCATAGGACCAACATGTGATGCAGACATACAGGTAACTGCCAAAATGAAGGAAACACTAACATGGAGTGTCTTAATTGGTCATTGGGCCACCACGAGCCAGAACACTACAGTGAATACTACAGTATTGTCTGCAAAAACACCACAGTGAATACCATTACACTATCATGTTTTTTCATGTGTGGAGTTGGCACTCTGGAACATTCTGAGGGTAGAAATGCTGTCCAGTTGGTCTGTTCAGTGACGGTAAATGATAAACTGATTTGATGTTTGGGCAGCTAACAGTCAGACCCTTTGGGTGATGTTTGGGCAGCTAACAGTCAGACCCTTTGGGTGATGTTTGGGCAGCTAACAGTCAGACCCTTTGGGTGATGTTTGGGCAGCTAACAGTCAGATCCTTTGGGTGATGTTTGGGTACCTAACAGTCAGACTCTTTGGGTGATGTTTGGGTAGCTAACAGTCAGACCCTTTGGGTGATGTTTGGGTACCTAACAGTCAGACCCTTTGGGTGATGTTTGGGTACCTAACAGTCAGACCCTTTGGGTGATGTTTGGGTACCTAACAGTCAGACCCTTTGGGTGATGTTTGGGCAGCTAACAGTCAGACCCTTTGGGTGATGTTTGGGTACCTAACAGTCAGACCCTTTGGGTGATGTTTAGGCAGCTAACAGTCAGACCCTTTGGGTGATGTTTGGGTACCTAACAGTCAGACCCTTTGGGTGATGTTTGGGCAGCTAACAGTCAGACCCTTTGGGTGATGTTTGGGTACCTAACAGTCAGACCCTTTGGGTGATGTTTGGGTACCTAACAGTCAGACCCTTTGGGTGATGTTTGGGTACCTAACAGTCAGACCCTTTGGGTGATGTTTGGGTACCTAACAGTCAGACCCTTTGGGTGATGTTTGGGTACCTAACAGTCAGACCCTTTGGGTGATGTTTGGGTACCTAACAGTCAGACCCTTTGGGATGTGACAGAACTTGGTTGGTCCTCACAGTCACACTCCCTCTGTGCCCAGCTTTATCAGAATGAGACTGGTCTGACAGGATTTGAACTGCATGACGTCCCCTATGACTGGCGAACCCATCTCTCATGTACTGTACATCATTTGATTGTGAGCCAAATGACAAGGTAGCAGCCAGACGACTGGTTATTCTACACAAAGCCCCATTCTGCACTAACTGTTCTTTTTATTCAGACAATTGGAACAATACAAATAAATATTAACATTTAAAACTATAGAAATATATATATATATATATATATACAATATATATACAAAGACTCATAAATATAAAAAAAAGTAACAAAGCCAAATATAAATAAATTGTAGTATATAAATGCAAATAAAGAGTATCAAATAATTACACTATTGCCTTATTGCTGACAAACACACAAATACAACTAAATTGCACAAATCCTATATCACACAAATAGAATAACACACTTATAAAGAAGAAACTATTGCACTTCAAACAAAAAACACACAAACTAAATTGCACAACTAATTGCATTACTAATTGCATTAGTACTGTACAAAGTTAGAGGTGCGCTATTTAATAGATTCCCCCGCTCCCCCTACCTCGGGCTTCCAGTGGGGAGACCTGACCATCTTGTAGTTCTGAGTGGGAGACCTTCCCAGTCAGTAGCCTGTCTAGCTCACAAACTAGAATCAGGGCATCCACTCCGAAAACCGATCGCGCAAATGTCACCATTCAGGAATAAAAAAAATCTATATATTTTTTTGTGTATTTTGTATATATATTTTTTTGTGCGGGCACCCCATGCCGCCCCCAGCTAGGCGGCTGCCCATGTCGCCTATGCCTAAATCCGCCACTGATTCCACATGTCAACTTAATGTGAAGAGATGCTATCTCTTATTTCCTTGTTCACTCTTACACAATAGTGAGGACAACATTAGTTACCTGAATACTGCTCTTGCAGACTAACAGACTGAAACGTGAGTGGATTCACTAAAACTACATCTGACGGTTCTATGAGAAAATAGAGAACAGAGAACAGAGAAAAATGAGTGTCCCCTTGCCTGAGAGGTGAGTCCCTGGATGACTCTTTTCCATTCGCTAGTGAAAGTCTACACACACCTTGCACAGTCTGCACATTTTCCTGCCGTATTAAGGAATTATCTGTGTAGGTCACACTACTTCTCAAAAGCACATCGCCTGTTTTTCCAAACAGTGAGTGTAGAAGGGGCACTGGCACTCTGGATCAGATCAAATCAAATTGTAGTTGTCACATGTGCCAAAAAAAAACAGGTGTAGACTTTAGAGTGAAACGTTTACTTACAAGCCGGGAAACCATTTGATTAAAGAGTGACTGTCCCTAAAGTAACTCAAGTAACTCTTTGAAAATGGCTTATGTGGCATCGATATGAGTCAAACATTATTCTAATGTCAAAATTGACTACAAAGGGGCCTTCCGAGTGACGCAGAGGTCTAAGGCACTGCATCGCAGTGCTATAGGGGTCACTACAGACCCAGGTTTGATCCCGGGCTGTCGCGACCGGGAGACCAACTACATCCCATAGCTACTTATTTGCACAATTGGCCCAGCATCGTCTGGGTTAGGGGAGGATTTGGCCGGCCGTAATGTTCTTCTCCCATCTCACTCTAGCGACTCCTTGTGGCAGGCTCCTTGCACACTGACTTGTGTTGCCAGTTGTACAGTGTTTCCTCTGACACATTGGTGCGGCTGGCTTCCGGGTTAAGTGAGCAGTGTGTCAAGAAGTAGTGTGGCTTGGCAGGGTCGTGTTTCAGAGGATGCATGGCTCTCGACATTCGCCTCTCCCGAGTCCATACGGGAGTTGCAGCGATGGGACAAGACTAACTAACAATTGGGGGTAAAAAGTACTAATAATAAAAAATACAAATGTAAATGGAAACATTTTGGTCATGAAGTCAGCCTCGTCTAAAACTGAGTTTAGAACCTCAGCGTGTCACAAAGAGTAAATTAAAGTGGGGTTTGGATTACAATTATGTCAACAAATCATGCCCCCTTTTGCCAAGCTCCACATGCAAATCACCCCTCCGCCCACTTGGCTTCCCTTCATTGAAAGGTGCTCTATTGTTTCATAGCCCCCAAAGCATTCAAAGGATCACGGGCCCGATACAGATTGACCATTCGTCCACAGCCAAAGTTCTATGATTGACATGCTCTGCTGAAGGACCCCAGCTAGTATGCAGAATAGGTGCTTGGAGTTCGTCGTCTCCCAATTATGCAGCAGTAACGCTAGCTTGGTCTGCAACAACCGGTAGTGGTCAGTATAACCAGAGATACTGAAATATAATGACTTCTGGTATAGCTTAGCTAATGCCGTTAAATAACGTTATTGCTGGTTATGGAGGTAACCATATTATTTTATAAAGTGAGGCAGGCTAGCTAATGTTAGCCTACAAGGCAGATTTGCAAGTTAGTTCGTAGCTCACACAAGTGTTTTCTTTATCGTTTACTGCAAAACAAAATAATGGATTCAGTTAATGGTAGTTAACTTATGTCTGAGTCTGACTGATACAGTGAACTAGGAGCAACAACCCGTAACGGTGTCATCAGCCTGAATCTGATCTAATCTGGAGCTACAGTCAGTCTACATCTGTAAAAGCATAGACTTATTTTTTCCATTAGTTACTACACCTATAAAGTTTTGTCTATCTTAAAAATGGATGAAAACAAAAATGTGCTTTTTGGTCTTAAATGAAGGTCAGGCATTAGGTTAGCAGTGTGTTTTAAGATTAGGGTTAGGTTTAAAATCACATTTTATGAAGTGAAATTGTAGGAATAGACAGGCTTTACGACTTTGTGGCTGTGGTAACTAGTGACGACCTAGAATTAGCTTGACCCTAGTTACTGCACTGATTACACAGGTGGCTTCATCAACAACGGTAATGTATGTTATGCCCGGTTTGATAAACTAGTAGGTTAATTACACAGCCTAACAGATACAAGCAGTAGTCATTTTGGTTGTGAAGTGCATTATCAAAAAGCTTTGTCCTTTCTTTATAACAAAATGCAGTTCATCACTTGGCTGTCTAGTATATCACCCTGTCACAGTCAACCCCAGCTCATAAGATGAGGAAGTACATTGTTTATGAGTATTGCCTGCTGCAGTTGTTCGAGATGTCCAGTTTTCAGCCAAACATGCAACATAGAGAAGACCAGCAAGAGGACCCTCAGCATCACGCAGACATGCCCTCTCTGTGAGCATTCCTATAAATGGACAGGGAGGACACTTGAATCAGGTTGGTGACATTTGACCTGGTAAAAGGTCAAAACAGTTTCGAGTTTTGTCCCAATTTACCTTCATAATCGAGCCTGGTGGAACCAGCCTGATTGCTACGTTTCCCATTTGATTTAATTTCACTTCACATATCATGATATCTGAAGTGAAATAGAAAGGTGAACGCATGAAGTTGGTCCCTCTCTGTTCGGACGGCGTTCGGCAGTCGAAGTCACCGACCTTCTAGCCATCGCAGATCCACTTTTCATTTTCTATTGGGTTTGTCTTGTCTTCCATCACACCTGGTTCCAATTCCATCAATTCCATGTTGTGTATTTAACCCTCTGTTCCCCCCCATGTCCTTGTCCGTAATTGTTTCTTGTAGTGCTTATGCAACGGTATGCTGGTATTTACCGGGTTTTGTATTGTATTGTATTGTTTTGTATTGTATTTACCATTTATTTGTATTGTTCTGTTGACGGTGGTTTATGGATATTAAACGACACTGTTGTAAATCAGTTTTCGCTCTCCTGCGCCTGACTTCTCTGCCTCCAGTATGCACCTCACTACATATCTAGCTGTTCTGGTGGAAAAAAAACTGCACTCCAGTAGTAAAGTTAGCAGGGCAAATTTAAATAAATGGCCCTAATGCTGCAAAATAATGTAGTTCTAAAACCAAGAAAACAATATATAATCTGCCTGCTCCTTGAAGAAACTCATTTGAATGGAATAATGTCGTAAAGAGGCTAAAAAAGAACTATTCACTATCTCAATGCCGGCCTCGTTGTAGACCTTGAACACCTTCTCGATGGCGTTGACGTACGCAGCCGTCCGCAGGTCCAGACCCAGGTTGTACTTACTGGCCGTACGCATGATTTGCTGCAGGGGGAAAAAAACACACAAACACTAGTTAGATACCAGTTACACTGGCAAAACCAGTCACACACACTGACACAAACATACACAGACACATGGTGGTGTGATTGAGAGGTGCCCCGGGCCAGGGCGGGGGCATTGTCATTATCACAGTCTGTCTCATAGAGAACATATGATTAAATTCTAGGATCTGACTCATCGGCACTAACCTCACCAACACACGCAGACACACACACACACAGACCCACACGTGTACGCACACTCACACTCTTACCCTGGCAGATCTCTCCATGGTGTAGGCCAGCCCAGAGTGAACAATATCCTTCTCAGAAGCACCCTGGAGTGGAGAGAGGAAGGAAAGATGTGTTACCAAACTGCCAACACACTACATCACTTCCATACCACATAGTTTGTGTGTGTGTGTGTGTGTGTGTGTGTGTGTGTGTGTGTGTGTGTGTGTGTGTGTGTGTGTGTGTGTGTGTGTGTGTGTGTGTGTGTGTGTGTGTGTGTGTGTGTGTGTGTGTGTGTGTGTGTGTGTGTGTGTGTGTGTGTGTGTGTGCTCACAGCGACTCTGGTCTGGAAGTCAGCAGTGGGAACAACAGGGATCGGTCCTCCCTGCTTTCCAAACTCTCCTGAATGGACACAGAGACAGCGAGGGATTGAGAGATAAATAGTTAGATGGCAATGTAGCAATGTAACATGATCATTGGCAACCATCGTATTTTCAAGTATATCCAGTCGATCAACATTCATCCCTGAAGTTTCATCTGGGTTCACTCACGCATTTCAGATTAGTATTGTTATCTTTTCTTCAAAACCTGAACGTCAGAAAGGCGTATCTGTCTATCTGGCACGTCACCTTAATGTAACCTACGTTATATACGAGAGTGGCCAGCGGACATATCACCAGTTACACTTCTTTCACAGTCATCTTTTCAGTTGTCCTTACAACTCTGAAAACACGGAGACCATTTCCTAGAGAGGACACAGTACTGTATCTCCTGCTACACAGAGGTTGTTAACCTTTCTGGTCTCCCCATCCCGGATCCGGGATCGTGAATACAGACTCAAGCTCATTACCATAACGCAACGTTAACTATTCATGAAAATCGCAAATGAAATGAAATAAATATGCTAGCTCTCAAGCTTAGCCTTTTGTTAACAACACTGTCATCTCAGATTTTCAAAATATGCTTCTCAACCATTGCAAAACAAGCATTTGTGTAACAGTATTGATGGCTAACGTAGCATTTAGCATTAGCATTCAGCTGGCAACATTTACACAAAAAAACAGAAAAGCATTCAAATAAAATCATTTACCTTTGAAGAACTTCAGATGTTTTCAATGAGGAGACTCTCAGATAGCAAATGTTCAGTTTTTCCTGAAAGATTATTTGTTTAAGACAAATCGCTCCGTTTTCTGCGTCACGTTTAGCTATGAAAAAATCCCTTTATCCAGGATTGTGTAAATCTATCAGCAAGCTCATTAGCATAACACAACGTTAACTATTCATGAAAATCGCAAATGAAATGAAATAAATATGCCATCTCTCAAGCTTAGCCTTTTGTAAACAACACTGTCATCTCAGATTTTCAAAATATGCTTCTCAACCATAGGAAAACAATCATTTGTGTAAAAGTAGCTAGCTAGCGTTAGCATTTAGCGTTAGCATTTAGCGTTAGCATTTAGCGTTAGCATTTAGCGTTAGCATTAGCGTTAGCATCCAGCACGCAACATTTCAACAAAAACATAAAAGCCTTCAAATAAAATCATTTACCTTTGAAGAACTTCTGATGTTTTCAATGAGGATACTCTCAGTTAGATAGCAGATGCTCAGTTTTTCCAAAAAGATTCTTTGTGTATTAGAAATAGCTCCGTTTTATACATCACATTTGGCTACCAAAAAAAATCTGAAAATTCAGTCCTCAAAACGAGAACTTTTTTCCAAATTAACTCCATAATATCGACTGAAAACATGGCAAACGTTGTTTAGAATCAATCATCAAGGTGTTTTTCACATATCTCTTCATTGATACATCGTTCTTGGACACATGGTTTCTCCCCTATATCAAATGGAAAAGTACGAGCAGCTGGCAATTGCGCACCGAATTCCACGCAGGACACCAGGCGGACACTTGGAAAATGTAGTCTCTTATGGTCAATCTTCCAATGATATGCCTACAAATACGTCACAATGCTGCTAAGACCTTGGGCGAACGACAGAAAGTGTAGGCTCATTCCTTGCGCAATCACAGCCATATAAGGAGACAATGGAAAACAGAGCTTCAGAAATTCTGCTAATTCCTGGTTGATGCATCATCTTGGTTTCGCCTGTAGAATGAGTTCTGGAAACTTCAGAGTGTTTTCTTTCCAAAACTGTCAGAATATGCATAGTCGAGCATCTTTTCGTGACAAAATATCGCGCTTAAAACGGGAACGTTTTTTATCCAAAAATGAAATAGCGCCCCTAGAGATCTAACAGGTTAACCTGTTAGAGCTCTAGGGGCGCTATTTCATTTTTGGATAAAAAACGTTCCCGTTTTAAGCGCGATATTTTGTCACGAAAAGATGCTCGACTATGCATATTCTTGACAGTTTTGGAAAGAAAACACTCTGAAGTTTCAGAATCTGCAAAGATTTTGTCTGTAAGTGCCCCAGAACTCATTCTACAGGCGAAACCAAGATGATGCATCACCCAGGAATTAGCAGAATTTCTGAAGCTCTGTTTTCCATTCTCTCCTTATATGGCTGTGATTGCGCAACGAATGAGCCTACACTTTCTGTCGTTCGCCCAAGGTCTTAGCAGCATTGTGACGTATTTGTAGGCATATCATTGGAAGATTGACCATAAGAGACTACATTTCCCAAGTGTCCGCCTGGTGTCCTGCGTCGAATTCGGTGCGCAATTGCCAGCTGCTTCCACTTTACCATTTGATTCAGGGGAGAAAGCATGTGTCCAAGAACGATGTATCAATGAAGAGATATGTGAAAAACACCTTGATGATTGATTCTAAACAACGTTTGCCATGTTTTCAGTCGATATTATGGAGTTAATTTGGAAAAAAGTTTGCGTTTTGAGGACTGAATTTATGGATTTTTTTTGGTGGCCAAATGTGATGTATAAAACGGAGCTATTTCTAATACACAAGGAATCTTTTTGGAAAAACTGAGCATCTGCTATCTAACTGAGAGTATCCTCATTGAAAACATCAGAAGTTCTTCAAAGGTAAATGATTTTATTTGAAGGCTTTTATGTTTTTGTTAATGTTGCGTGCTGGATGCTAACGCTAATGCTAACGCTAAATGCTAACGCGAAATGCTAACTCTAGCTAGCTACTTTTACACAAATTATTGTTTTCCTATGGTTGAGAAGCATATTTTGAAAATCTGAGATGACAGTGTTGTTTACAAAAGGCTAAGCTTGAGAGATGGCATATTTATTTCATTTCATTTGCGATTTTCATAAATAGTTAACGTTGTGTTATGCTAATGAGCTTGCTGATAGATTTACACAATCCTGGATACAGGGTTTTTTTCATAGCTAAACGTGACGCAGAAAACGGAGCGATTTGTCCTAAACAAATAATCTTTCAGGAAAAACTGAACATTTGCTATCTGAGAGTCTCCTCATTGAAAACATCTGAAGTTCTTCAAAGGTAAATGATTTTTTTGAATGCTTTTCTGTTTTTTTGTGTAAATGTTGCCAGCTGAATGTTAATGCTAAATGCTACGTTAGCCATCAATACTGTTACACAAATGCTTGTTTTGCAATGGTTGAGAAGCATATTTTGAAAATCTGAGATGACAGTGTTGTTAACAAAAGGCTAAGCTTGAGAGCTAGCATATTTATTTCATTTCATTTGCGATTTTCATGAATAGTTAACGTTGCGTTATGGTAATGAGCTTGAGTCTGTATTCACGAACCCGGATCCGGGATGGGGAGATCAGAAAGGTTAAAGGAAGAGGAAAAGTCTTCAGAACTGAACGAACACAGATCTTCTACAGACAGAGAGACGAGATCAGAAAGCGGACACACAGCTCCAGAGTGAGTACAGATGAAAGACTTCCAATATTAGTCAAGGAAATACACGGCCCTGCTCCTAATATTTAACCTGGCTATTTTGTGAAAGAGAATATGTTGTTAATGAGTGACCTAGATAATAAATACATTAACATTCATCTTTATTACAGGTGGTAGTAAACAAACAGTCAAAGGAAATCTAGTCGCCACATCTAGAAATGGCAGAGGTAAAACAACTGAACAATTTGTCCCCCCTCATCCCCTACCCTGAGGGGATGACAGATGAAAAGGAAAAGAAAATATATAAAAAAAACATTTTGCAGGGAAAGCCAGAGACTTTATATCGTGATGAAAGAAAAAATGCTCCATGCGACCTCATTTTCTACACAACAAACGGTTCTACATGGGAAGAGGAAATACTGAAACACTATTTTACAGGAAATCAGTGGGATGAAAGACCTAAGGAATATTTCAAACAACTGAAAACGAAGGCAGGCACTATAAATGTGTATGATACTGGGATAATCATGGTGCAGGGTAATAGTGAGACGTTAAAGATATTCCCAAATGATTTCCCAGCCTTGAGCGAGAGAGTGAGAAAGAGTGTCGAGAGCAAGCGTGTCGAGGCGAGTGAGCATGTCTTGAAGAAAACGGCAGAGCTAGGCATTGAGGAAAGAGGAGAGCAGAGGAAAAGAGAGAGCGAGGACATAAAAGAGGAAGACATAAAAGAGGAAGACATAAAAGAGGAAGACATAAAAGAGGAAGACGTAAAACAGGAAGACGTAAAACAGGAAGACATAAAAGAGGAAGACATAAAAGAGGAAGACATAAAACAGGAAGACATAAAGGTGGAAATAAAGGAAGAGGTGGAAGGAGGAAAAGGGAAGCACTGAACATTCCAGGGCAGATCAGAAGAGAAACATTATTTTACGGGATGTATAATTTGATGAACAATTATGCTAAAGCCTGCTGTTCCTCTCACCGTATTATTTGAATGTTGTATCTTTTACCTTCTAATGTGTGCTTTTTATTGAGCTTGTGTGAAAAATGCATTCATAAGTGCTCACCATCATCATTATCTTGCTTTGGTTATAGTTGATCACTTTCCCAATGATAAAGGTGCTTAAAGCAAAAAGGTGGTGGTCCCTGTGAATTTCCCCAGCAATATGTGTTTCATTTTGTTTCAAAACGTGTGTTCTAAAATGTATCAAGATTTTTGAAATGCAATTCTAATAAAGTGTGATTTAACAAGTGTCAGGACGTACTACATATACAGTACCCTGCCCCCATATCCCAATTTTTGCCACCTGTAAGTGAGAAACCTACATGCCAAGTACTGACCGTGTATTGTGTTCCCTGTGGTTAAAGAACAGAGCAGAAGCGCTGAACTCTGTTCAGAACTCAGACCTACAGGTTATGGAACATTTGCTCTTTTAGTATTTCTGCAGTATGTTTCCTCAAGGTGAAGGCTTCCCACTTCTATGTCAAAGATAATGCAACAAAAACACTTTAGTGAATACTACAGTAATGTGCCCAAAAACACAACAGTAAACAGAATTATCTGTGTAGGTCACACTACTTCTCAAAAGCGCGTCACCTGTTTTTCCAAACAGTGAGTGTCGAAGGGGCACTGGCACTCTGGATCAGATCAAATGGTGGTTGTCACGTGCCGAAAAAACAGACTTTAGAGTGAAACGTTTACTTACAAGCCGGGAAACCATTTTATTAAAGAGTGACTGTCCCTGTAAAGCAAGTAACTCTTTGAAAACAGCTTATGTGGCATCGATATGAGTCAGAAACCTTTTGACTACAAAGGGGCCTCCTGAGTGGCGCGGTGGTGTAAGACACTGCATTGCAGTGCTATAGGTGTCACTACAGACCCGGGTTCGATCCCGGGCTGTCAAAGCCGGCCACGACCAGGAGACCCATGATGCAGCTCTCAGTCGTCCATGTTAGGGGTGGATTTGGCCAGCCTAAATGTTCTTCTCCCATTGCCCTCTAGCGAATCTTTGTGGCGGGCACATGCACACTGACTGGGGTTGCCAGTTGTACGGTGTGGCGCTTGACCTTTGACTCTCCCGAGTCCGTACGGGAGTTGCAGCAATGAAACAAGACTACCAATTGGTGGTAAAAATGTAAATGGAAACATTTTTGTCATAAAGTCAGTCCCGTCTAAAACTGAGTTAAATTAAAGTTGGGTTTGGATTACAATTATGTCAACAAATCATGCCCCCTTTGGACAAGCTCCACCTGCAAATCACCCCTCCGCCCACTTGGCTTCCCTTCATTGAAAGGCGCTCTATTGTTTCATAGCCCATAAAACATTCAAAGGATCACGGGCCCGATACAGATTGACCATTCGTCCACAGCCAAAGTTCTATGATTGACATGCTCTGCTGAAGGACCCCATTTAGTATGCAGAATAGGTGCTTGGAGTTCGTCTCCCAATTATGCAGCAGTAACGCTAGCTTGGTCTGCAACGACCGGTAGTGGTCAGTATAACCAGAGATACTGAAATATAATGACTTCTGGTATAACTTAGCTAATGCCGTTAAATAACGTTATTGCTGGTTATGTAGGTAACCATATTATTTGATAAAGTGAGGCAGGCTAGTTAATGTTAGCCTACAAGGCAGATTTGCAAGTTAGTTCGTAGCTCACACAAGTGTTTTCTTTATCGTTTACTGCAAAACAAAATAATGGATTCAGTTAATGGTAGTTAACTTATGTCTGAGTCTGACTGATAGAGTGAACTAGGAGCAACAACCCGTAATGGTGTCACCAGCCTGAATCTGATCCAATCTGGAGCTACAGTCAGTCTACATCTGTAAAGCATAGACTTAGGGTGTAATTTGTTACCACACCTATAAAGTCAGAATCGTCTATAGCTTAAAAATGTATGATAACAACAACATTTTCGTGTGTTTTAAGATTAGGGTTAGGTTTAAAATCACATTTTAATCTGGCATAGGCATCCCGCTAGTGGGACACCTGTCAACAAATTCCTGTGAAATTGGAGGGCGCGCAATTCAAATAAATAATCATAACAATTATGGATATTAAACATTTGGTACATACAAGTATCTTATATCTGTTAAAAGCTTAAATTCTTGTTAATCTAACTGCATCGTCTGATTTACAATAGGATGTACAGTGAAAGCATACCATGCGATTGTTTGAGGATGGCGCCCCACATCAACATATTTTTTCAACCAGCACAGGCTTCATAAAATCACAAATAGCAATTAAATAATCACTTACTACTTGAAAATCTTCCTCTGTTTGCAATCCAAAAGGGTCTCAGCTACAACATGCATGGTCGTTTTGTTATATAAAATCCTTCTTTATATCCCTAAAAAGTTAGTTTAGTTGGGGCCATTGATTTGAGTAATCAACTCGTTCAACATGCAGACAAAAGAAACCAAAAAGCTACCGCTAAACTTTGTTAAAACAAGTAAAACAAAGTTTCTATTTAAGCCTCAGGTACCTTACAATGTAACTAAACTATAATATTTCATACAGAAAGAAGTATGTTCAATAGAAAAGTAAAATTAGCAAGTGCACGTCCTCTTCGTCGCGCGCCCACAGACTGATTTCTTACTGTGATTCCCGGTTCCAAAACTCCAAATTCTTCCTGGTTTGGGAAGAAACAAGCCTGAAACCTTGAACAAAGACTGATGACATCTAGTGGAAGCCATAAAAATTGCAAGCTGGGAGCCGGGTTTACCATTGTCCCTATACGTTGTAATGGAAGAGCATGGGATCTCAAAACCACAAGAAATTCTGGTTGGTTTTTCTCTGGATTTTGTCCTACCATATCAATTGTGTTATAGTCTCATGCATTATTTTAACATTTCTACAAACTTCAAAGTGTTTTCTATCCAATGCTACCAATTATATGCATATCCTGGCTCATGGGCCTGAGTAACAGGCAGTTTATTTTGGGCACGTCAGACAGGAAGTGGAAAAAATAGGGGCCTAGCCCTAATTAAGAAGAGTAATTGTAGAAATAGGCAGGCTTTATGACTTTGTGGCTAAGGTAACTAGTGACGACCTAGAATTAGCTTGACCCTAGTTCAGTGGTTCTTAACCTGGGTTCGATCGAAAGTCTCAGGAGTTCGGCGGAGGTCAAGACACACATCCGACTCATATGATTTGTGATGACACACCCCGCTTGGCCATCATTGGCTGCAGGTGATCACGCTACATCGCTTGGCCTATCTGTGCTGCAGGGAATTTGGTGTGATTTCTTTCTTAATATTTTAATCCCTTCATACTTACTATGTCGAGCAAAAAAAGAAAGTGCTCGGACGAATATGTACAATATGGATTCACATGTATAACGGAACGTGATGGGAGTCAGCGTCCTAACTGCATGATTTGCAATGCCAAGTTGAGCAATTCTAGTCTAGCACCGGCAAAACTAAGAGAACACTTCCTTAAGCTGTATGGAGATGGAAAATACAAGAACACAACGCTCGCTGAATTCAAGATGAAGAGAGCCAGATTCGATGAAAAGGCATCTCTGACTGTTCTCGGCTTTGAATCCATCAACAAACCGATCCTCACAGCCTCGTAAGAAGTTGCTTACCTGATCACAAAGCAGGGCAAACCGCACACCATTGGTGAAACACTCATAAAACCAGCTGTGTTGAAGATGGCGAATATCATGCTGGTACAAGAGGCTGAAGTTAAGTTATCCCAAATTCCTCTTTCAAATGACACCATCAGCGACAGAATAGAGGACATGAGCAAAGACATCTTGGCTCAAGTAGTTTCAGATCTGATTTCAAGCCCGGCAAAATTCAGCCTTCAACTCGACGAGACCACAGACGTTTCCAATCTAAGCCAGCTTGCTGTATTCGTGCGCTATGTGAAAGACGACGTGATAAAGGAAGATTTTTTTTATTTTGTAAGCCTCTTACAACAACAACAACTAAGGCAGCCGATGTGAAGAAACTTGTGGATGACTTCTTCAAAGACAACAATTTTTCGTGGGATATGGTGTCGTGGAAATTTCCTCTATTTACCAAATCATGGGAGCAAACCACACACACAAGTCAGAGTTAGTTATAAAAGTCCATCTTTAATTATATGAGCTCTATCACAACCCTGTGACTCTCAGATCGATTCAGTGTCTAACCATGAATTCTCTGAGAGCCCCCTTACAATGCAACTGAGTTCCTTTAATAGCAAAGACACACATAGTCAGACAGCATAGACATAACTCATCGTTCAGCTTTGTCTCCTTTCCCAAACCCAGAACCATAAACCAATCCTCCATTACAACAGGCATATATCAAATTGTCATTTAGATACAACCCACTCTAAATACAAACTCCTGGACAAACTCACGGAGAGGAGGGTGAGGCTATAGGTTAAGATAGAAACAACATAAGAGGGAGCATAGAATGATTCCAGACACTGCAACCTTCCTTTCCCCACTATGGGAAAGGTAGAGAGTGAAAGATATGTTTACACATGATGACACTTTGACCTCTCCCCTCTCAGCGGCCATGCAACTTAGTCTTGACATAGAACAGATACTGCAACCCTCACCACAGAATAACACAAAAATACCATTCTGATGAGAATTAACTTACACACATTTGATGAATATAAAACATCTTACATATGTTACCAACAAATTCTGAATCTTCCCTAACATTCCCCTCTCAAGGGACTCAGTTCCTTTTGAAGAATCAGAATAGTAACATACTCAATATTTTAAAATTCAAATCCCCTCAATGTCAAATACCTTAGCTTATATGTAAACTTTCTCCCTTCTGAAACTAAGTTTACAACCCTTATTCTACAAGACAAACTTGCACATGTTTTAATAACACAGAATAATCCATTTGAGGAAAATAAAAACATAACATATTTATGCTCTTTCAATTACATAAGAACCAGTGTCTAAACACAGGCCTCCTCACAACATATAGGACAGACATCCCTCTAAGTACTCATGCTCAGAAATATACTTAGGAATAGAGAATAGGTCATTGAAATCATTCATATTACAAATCATAAGTAACAACCCAACTATTTATCAAACCAATATTTAGAATATTTAGCACTCCTCAGTGATTCAAATTTGTCTTATCACTCAAAGTAAAAACCTCAATTTAACACACATCAATATTAGCAGATTTACATACAATTATCCCATAATTCTAATACTATTAACTTTTTTAATCATGATTTTAATACAGATCAGTATCTCAATGCATTCTTAATCTAAATTACTACAATTTACATGGTGTAGACCTCTTCAATCAATCTGATACCACAAAAGTATAAACAATTTTAATGGCACAGTTTGATTAAACCCCCCCCCCCCCCCCCCTCTCAGGCACGGCATCTTCTGGCATCTTCGTTTTCCTTCAAATAGCTTTACAGTTCAAAGTGGACGGCCCATGATAATGTCCCAATTTCAATGTCTCATCTTTACCACTCATGTCTTGTCCATTCGTCAACCAATATACCAGCATCATAAGAAAATGTCAGAACAGATCTTTCTCCATGATCACTCCAAGTGGACTCCTCACAGTATGACAGAACCATGAAAGAAAAGCAGTTGATAGCTTAGATCTGATACTGTACACCAATTTCTGGCTTGGTTCTTTTCTCTCGGTAGAAGTGGTTTGGAAAGCCTCCTTCAATGCCTTTGTCTCTCTTCTTCAGCCAGTTAGAGGGGGTTTTGAGGTACACACACCATTCGGTCCAAATTATCTCTTCCATGCATTAAGATACCGTCTGATGTCACCCTTCATGATAACCTCGAAAGAACAGATCAGAACAACAGTTTAGTTCAGTTCATTAACTACATGATAAATTATTACTTTTACCAATTATTCTTAATACACATATCTAAACATATTTCACGGAGAATATCAAAACATTCTATTGAAACTATTCTTTCAAATTGGTTTATACTCCCCATCTCACTGTCAACTCCATCGTAGAGCCAAGGATCAAGAAATTAGACCTATACCCCTCGGGAATAGAACAAAACAAACACAACAATACAATACACTCAACAATACAATACACTCATTCACATATCACTTAAGTTGTATAACTTCAATTCAAACCCTCAAAAAACTGAATCCTCCCCCATGTTTTACACACATCTCTCCGTATGAGAGTAATGTAAAACAAAATTTCAGCTAACCTAATCAAATTAAAATCACTAAACTAAAAAAAATCACTCCACAAAGAAAAATAATTTAACCCCTATGGTCATAGGAAAATAGACTTAAAGCAGCATACCCTTAGTTAAAAGCAATGCCCTCTTCACACTGGTCCAAATTACAAATATGGATTAAGAAACATATTTACCAATTACACAAATTATTTTGAAAGCAGTATTACAAATGACCATAATTTCATTATCCAAATGGCTTTCCAATGCGGGTGATCAAGCCACAACGGAAAGTCATCAGAAGGTCATAGGTCATACAAAACCCTCCAAAGCAGTGTTTTGCACTATATGAAACAATTTGCAAACAATAATCAACTAGTTCCAAACATTTTCATATTTCCATGTTCCCAGAACATTCCTTTATCAAAAGAATTTGTGTGTGTAATGAAAAGTCAGAAAATAAAAACTCATTACAATCCCAATGTGGTGAGTGCCCCAATTTCACTCACTCTCCCCAAGAGTATATTCCCTGGACACATTCCAGAGAGACAGTGAAATATCAATTTTCCCGAAGAAAACACAAAAACACTTAGTATTCATTTACACGACATTGATTCAGAAACTCAAACGTGAACTATAAACCAAACCTAATGATAATTCCACTGTACCTCAAATCATTAATCATAAGTTTTAATCAAATCAATGTATATGCATGATAAGTTAAATCAACTCCTAAAAAAAACGTTTAATCAGCAACCTAATAATTTAAATCTGTCGATATAAATTTAGTAAAAACCAATCCTGATTTTTTAAAACAAATCTAAAATCCTCCAAAAGTCGGTGCTGTCTCATCATCTAAAAATACAAATAAACGTATTTTTTCCCCCACTGATATCCACAAAGGTCAATACTGTTCAGCACATCCATTAATGATCTTCCTTTAGTCTTTACAGGGTCTGAAGTTCCAATGTATGCAGATGATACAGTGATAAATTCATGCAAATAACAAACTACACAAGAACTCACTACTATAATGATTCAGATGACAAAATTGCTAAGTGACTCATGTTTACATCTCAATAAAATAAAACACAGTCTGCATGTTCCTCAAAAAACAACTACTGATGTAAAAAGCTCCTGGTGGTATCTGATTTTAAGTGCCAAGGCATCTTACTTGATTCCAACCTTTCTTTTAAACAGCAAATAATAAAGGAACTCAAATACCAAATTCAACCTAGCTAATTTACCAAAACATATGAAATTGTTTTGACTACACTATATAACTACTATAACAACACTATAATTCAAATCAATGATACTCCCCCACTTAACATACTAGTTTAGTCTTTGGCCCAATCTCGCTTTTCAACATTCATACCCATTCAGTCTTCTGTCAACAGGTTCTCATACCATTCAATCCAGCAATCACCTTTAATGACCTGACATTGTTCCACATAATGGAAACATACCATAACCTTTGAGTACATGAACTTTCCTGCTCAAATTAACTGGTGTTACTTAAACAATCAAACCAAAAAATCAATAACCATCAGAAGCTATCCTTACGATGTTTTATGATTCAGACATCCAGTCTCCCAATTCTCATAGCCTAATACAGTAAATATAAACGCCACAAATCTATGATGCCCACCTAGCGAATCAGCTGCTAGAAATACAGAAAAAAAATGGACCTGAACAACGGTCAAAACAATTAGAGTAAGGTTATTGTATATTCAAACTAATAACGCAAATGTACGTTATTCTACAACAATCTACCTGCCTCCAGCAACTTTCCCTGACAATGAGCAGCCAACATAACAACTCACTCTCTTACATACTTTCAACTCAACTTTCCTACTTCTTTTTCCCCCAGTTGGGCAAAAATATAACCCCTCTCATTTCAACGTTTTTCCCTTACCTCTATCGTAAGATTAAAACCTCAACTTTATAACTTCCTCTTCTCTTTGCTCTCCACACTTATGAAATGTATCATATTTCTTTAAAAATAACACACACAGCGCCAAAATTATAACATGCGTCAGTCAATCTATAAGAATGAAAAACATTTCGGTAACCACTTTCCTATCGCCATTCTCTCCCCGCTATCATTCAGAGTGTCTTTAACTTAGGTAACTGTCTTCTCTATTGATACAGTAATTTAAATACGACCCAATTCTCAATACATTATTCCAGCAGATAATTTAGTGAACAGACATCGTCTTGCATCAGAATTCGCTTCGTTATTGTTTTAAATTGAATTAGCCTATCAATTTAACCTAAACAATCTATTGAAAACGTTCAATTTATCTCTTATACAAACACTAGCGACCATAACTTTCCAGGCAAAACATACAAATAGATTATTTACAATCAAAAACTCTGAATTCAGCCAGCGCCGTGACTGGAACTCGGGCCTCCCGCGTTGCAGGCGAGAATTCTACCACTGAACCACTAATGCAATTGCCAATAACCTAAATTCTCCGGATATAAACCCCATCTACAAAGTAAAATCAAAACACGTCACTATCGGTAATTCCCAGAAGTATAATAGCCCAATTTTAATAGTACAAACATTGCTCCAGCTATGATTCTCAAATTCCAAATGAATATATTAGCAATCAAAGAATAAAATCGACACTAATGACTAGGAAACAGTAAAAGTAGATTATGTTTACTTATGCAACGTATTTCAATTACTTTACTACATCACTTTAATCACGCAATGATAATTAGCTTGATGGAAAACCTTAGGCTTTGTACAACATTATAAATTACATCGAGCATCCCTCGAATTCTCTTTAACTTTATGGAAAACAGTTTATTCAATAAATCCCGCAACTTCTCTCATACTGGGAAGAAAAATGATAACATGTTCAGACCTTAAAGGCAGTTAAATTTCAAATGTTTCCCCCAGACGGAGATACTCCAATATGCGTTCTATAGTTACATCGTTAGGGTAAAATAACCAAAAGTGGACACACTCTAATCAGTTTCTAGAGCTCAATTTCCCAGATTTTGTAGATTACTTTAATAGTGCTTAAAAACTTGATCTTTATCAAATTATCCATTTAAGATATCAACTCAAAACCTACGTACGTCTACGAATGGGTGGTTTAAATTGTATCTAATCATTTTCAGCATTACTTTATACACACATACCATTTATCATAATTTCAAATAATTCACAGAATCCATATGAAACTTAAGAAATCTTAGTTACTCACACAGAACTTTCAGGATCATCCACACAGGATTGGTCAGATTTTTCACATAGAACTTTTCTGACGTCCACACAGAACATCAAAAGGTTTGCCCACACAGAGTAAACCCTACCCCGCTCACACAGAACGGTCCGACTCACACAGAGTAACCCTACCCCGCTCACACAGAACGGTCCAACTCACACAGAGTAAACCTGCCCCGCTCACACAGAACGGTCCGACTCACACAGAGTAAACCTGCCCCGCTCACACAGAACGGTCCGACTCACACAGAGTAAACCTAGGGCATACCTGGCTAGCACATTTAAAATAATTGGAATTCACCACATCTGAGGGTCACTTAGACAAATCACACAGACGCACAGAATGAGGTCCTTCTTCCAATAGGGCTTCACCAAGTGCCGTGTTTCACCTAGAACACACAGACCCCCTGGCCCCTTCACCCCGACAGACCTCACCAAATCCCCACTGTGATCAATTCAGTGTCAGGAGGGCTCTTGGTCACTGGCAACCGGACAGCGCAGAGTATCTTTTGAGTCCACAAAACCCCCAGATTACTCTCCTCTGACTCGGCCCTGCTTACGCCGCCAAGGTGCCTTCCTTACAAAGGAATTCACGCTCAGAGTATAACAGGCATAATTAAAAAACTCGACTTCAAATCTGTGTGTGGTTCGCTCACCATTTTCTTTAAAAAAAAACTCAGTTCGAGATGTGGTATCCACTCGGCTCGCTTCCTCTTGGATCAAAGGTTGGTCCATCTGCTTCGTTTCCCGAAGTGTGGTTCTCCCTGAGATCCCAAGTTTAGGGGATCCCTCGTGCACGACTTATTTACCTAGATCATAGGAACGGTCACCGAGTGAAGATTTACATCCCATCCTCGTCGCCAAATGTCGTGGAAATTTCCTCTATTTACCAAATCATGGGAGCAAACCACACACACAAGTCAGAGTTAGTTATAAAAGTCCATCTTTAATTATATGAGCTCTATCACAACCCTGTGACTCTCAGATCGATTCAGTGTCTAACCATGAATTCTCTGAGAGCCCCCTTACAATGCAACTGAGTTCCTTTAATAGCAAAGACACACATAGTCAGACAGCATAGACATAACTCATCGTTCAGCTTTGTCTCCTTTCCCAAACCCAGAACCATAAACCAATCCTCCATTACAACAGGTATATATCAAATTGTCATTTAGATACAACCCACTCTAAATACAAACTCCTGGACAAACTCACGGAGAGGAGGGTGAGGCTATAGGTTAAGATAGAAACAACATAAGAGGGAGCATAGAATGATTCCAGACACTGCAACCTTCCTTTCCCCACTATGGGAAAGGTAGAGAGTGAAAGATATGTTTACACATGATGACACTTTGACCTCTCCCCTCTCAGCGGCCATGCAACTTAGTCTTGACATAGAACAGATACTGCAACCCTCACCACAGAATAACACAAAAATACCATTCTGATGAGAATTAACTTACACACATTTGATGAATATAAAACATCTTACATATGTTACCAACAAATTCTGAATCTTCCCTAACAATGGTTTCTGCAGTTTGTTTGGACGGAGCTCCAGTCATGCTGGGAAGAAAGTCTGGTTTTGGTGCGCTCGGGAAAGCAGATGCACCACACATCATTGTTACGCATTGTATTCTGCACAGGCATGCGTTGGCAACAAAAACCTTGCCTCCAAAACTGGCAGAAGTATTAAAAATTGTACTGGAATGCGTGAACTATGTGCGAACTAGTGCTCTGAAGCACCGCATCTTCAGTGAGTTGTGTAAAAAAATGGGCTCTGAATTCGAGGTACTTCTGTACCATTCTAACGTTCGGTGGTTATCCCGGGGACAGGTGCTGAATCATGTTTTTGCCGTGCGTGTGGAATTAGCCCTGTGTTTGCAAGAGCACCAACATTGTCATGCAGATTGCTTCAAAAATTCTGAGTTCATTCTCATTTTAGCGTACATGGCTGATATCTTCGCAGCTCTCAATCATCTCAATCAAAAGATGCAGGGCGGTGGAGTCAACATCATCGAAGCGGAGGAAAACCTGAAGGCTTTTCAAAAAAAGCTACCGTTATGGAAACGACGAACAGAGAACGATAACTTCGCAAACTTTCCCCTGCTGGACGACTGTGTAAGTAAGATCGAAGATGTACCTGGAATCGGAGACATTTCTGTACCCGCGGAACTGAAGCAAGCAATTGCCACGCACTTCGATGAGCTTGCAAAGTCTCTCGCCGGATACTTCCCTACAAGAGAGTCATATCCAGCATGGGTGA
Organism: Oncorhynchus mykiss; assembly: GCF_057628025.1. Classification (NCBI taxonomy): domain Eukaryota; kingdom Metazoa; phylum Chordata; class Actinopteri; order Salmoniformes; family Salmonidae; genus Oncorhynchus; species Oncorhynchus mykiss. The sequence goes on along the minus strand of NC_143041.1, from coordinate 15,997,789 downwards.
GACAGCCGTTCACGTTTAGTGTTGAGACAACAGATGTCAATGATGAATACCTCGATGAAATCATTGAAATTCAGCAGAGCCAGGTTCAACAGCAACTCTTCAGAACAACAACGCTTTCAACGTTTTGGTGTCAACAAATGGTAACGTACCCTGTTATTGCTAAGAAAGCTCTGGAGATTTTCATACCGTTTGTTACAACATATCTTTGCGAGCAATCCTTTTCAACGATGCTGGACATAAAAATGAAGAAAAGGAACAGACTTAGTTGCGAAAATGACATGAGTGCCATTTGCCAAGGTGAAGCCGCGCATTTCTGAACTGGTCTCTGAAAGGCAACAGCAGAATTTGCAGTAAATATTCATTATTATGTTTTTGTTTTTGTGTGAAAATCATGTTTTGATGATTTTGTTCTTTGAAACAGTGATGTTGATGCACGGTTAATTTTGTGCACCAGTAAAATATATACGTTATGTTTTGAATTGGAAAAAAATCTTATTTTATTTTTCCAATTAAGGGTTCGGTGAATGCTCATATGAAACTGGTGGGGTTCAGTACCTCCAACAAGGTTAAGAACCACTGCCCTAGTTACTGCCCTGATTACACAGATGGCTTCATCAACAACGGTAATGTTGCAATGTTATGCCCGGTTTGATAAACAAGTAGGTTAATTACACAGCCTAACAGATACAAGCAGTAGTCATTTTGGTTGTGAAGTGCATTATCAAAAAGCTTTGTCCTTTCTTTATAACAAAATGCAGTTCATCACTTGGCTGTCTAGTATATCACCCTGTCACAGTCAACCCCAGCTCATAAGATGAGGAAGTACATTGTTTATGAGTATTGCCTGCTGCAGTTGTTCGAGATGTCCAGTTTTCAGCCAAACATGCAACATAGAGAAGACCAGCAAGAGGACCCTCAGCATCACGCAGACATGCCCTTTCTGTGAGCATTCCTATAAATGGACAGGGAGGACACTTGAATCAGGTTGGTGACATTTGACCTGGTAAAAGGTCAAAACAGTTTCGAGTTTTGTCCCAATTTACCTTCATAATCGAGCCTGGTGGAACCAGCCTGATTGCTACGTTTCCCATTTGATTTAATTTTACTTCACATATCATGATATCTGAAGTGAAATAGAAAGGTGAACGCATGAAGTTGGTCCCTCTCTGTTCGGACGGCGTTCGGCAGTCGAAGTCACCGACCTTCTAGCCATCGCAGATCCACTTTTCATTTTCTATTGGGTTTGTCTTGTCTTCCATCACACCTGGTTCCAATTCCATCAATTCCATGTTGTGTATTTAACCCTCTGTTCCCCCCCATGTCCTTGTCCGTAATTGTTTCTTGTAGTGCTTATGCAACGGTATGCTGGTATTTACCGGGTTTTGTATTGTATTGTATTGTTTTGTATTGTATTTACCATTTATTTGTATTGTTCTGTTGACGGTGGTTTATGGATATTAAACGACACTGTTGTAAATCAGTTTTCGCTCTCCTGCGCCTGACTTCTCTGCCTCCAGTATGCACCTCACTACATATCTAGCTGTTCTGGTGGAAAAAAAACTGCACTCCAGTAGTAAAGTTAGCAGGGCAAATTTAAATAAATGGCCCTAATGCTGCAAAATAATGTAGTTCTAAAACCAAGAAAACAATATATAATCTGCCTGCTCCTTGAAGAAACTCATTTGAATGGAATAATGTCGTAAAGAGGCTAAAAAAGAACTATTCACTATCTCAATGCCGGCCTCGTTGTAGACCTTGAACACCTTCTCGATGGCGTTGACGTACGCAGCCGTCCGCAGGTCCAGACCCAGGTTGTACTTACTGGCCGTACGCATGATTTGCTGCAGGGGGACAAAAACACACAAACACTAGTTAGATACCAGTTACACTGGCAAAACCAGTCACACACACTGACACAAACATACACAGACACATGGTGGTGTGATTGAGAGGTGCCCCGGGCCAGGGCGGGGGCATTGTCATTATCACAGTCTGTCTCATAGAGAACATATGATTAAATTCTAGGATCTGACTCATCGGCACTAACCTCACCAACACACGCAGACACACACACACACAGACCCACACGTGTACGCACACTCACACTCTTACCCTGGCAGATCTCTCCATGGTGTAGGCCAGCCCAGAGTGAACAATATCCTTCTCAGAAGCACCCTGGAGTGGAGAGAGGAAGGAAAGATGTGTTACCAAACTGCCAACACACTACATCACTTCCATACCACATAGTTTGTGTGTGTGTGTGTGTGTGTGTGTGTGTGTGTGTGTGTGTGTGTGTGTGTGTGTGTGTGTGTGTGTGTGTGCTCACAGCGACTCTGGTCTGGAAGTCAGCAGTGGGAACAACAGGGATCGGTCCTCCCTGCTTTCCAAACTCTCCTGAATGGACACAGAGACAGCGAGGGATTGAGAGATAAATAGTTAGATGGCAATGTAGCAATGTAACATGATCATTGGCAACCATCGTATTTTCAAGTATATCCAGTCGATCAACATTCATCCCTGAAGTTTCATCTGGGTTCACTCACGCATTTCAGATTAGTATTGTTATCTTTTATTCAAAACCTGAACGTCAGAAAGGCGTATCTGTCTATCTGGCACGTCACCTTAATGTAACCTACGTTATATACGAGAGTGGCCAGCGGACATATCACCAGTTACACTTCTTTCACAGTCATCTTTTCAGTTGTCCTTACAACTCTGAAAACACGGAGACCATTTCCTAGAGAGGACACAGTACTGTATCTCCTGCTACACAGAGGTTGTTAAAGGAAGAGGAAAAGTCTTCAGAACTGAACGAACACAGATCTTCTACAGACAGAGAGACGAGATCAGAAAGCGGACACACAGCTCCAGAGTGAGTACAGATGAAAGACTTCCAATATTAGTCAAGGAAATACACGGCCCTGCTCCTAATATTTAACCTGGCTATTTTGTGAAAGAGAATATGTTGTTAATGAGTGACCTAGATAATAAATACATTAACATTCATCTTTATTACAGGTGGTAGTAAACAAACAGTCAAAGGAAATCTAGTCGCCACATCTAGAAATGGCAGAGGTAAAACAACTGAACAATTTGCCCCCCCTCATCCCCTACCCTGAGGGGATGACAGATTTAAAGGAAAAGAAAATATATAAAAAAAACATTTTGCAGGGAAAGCCAGAGACTTTATATCGTGATGAAAGAAAAAATGCTCCATGCGACCTCATTTTCTACACAACAAACGGTTCTACATGGGAAGAGGAAATACTGAAACACTATTCTGAGGGAAAACAGTGGAGAAAAATTCAAGATGGCAAACAACTGAAAACGAAGGCAGGCACTATAAATGTGTATGATACTGGGATAATCATGGTGCAGGGTAATAGTGAGACGTTAAAGATATTCCCAAATGATTTCCCAGCCTTGAGCGAGAGAGTGAGAAAGAGTGTCGAGAGCAAGCGTGTCGAGGCGAGTGAGCATGTCTTGAAGAAAACGGCAGAGCTAGGCATTGAGGAAAGAGGAGAGCAGAGGAAAAGAGAGAGCGAGGACATAAAAGAGGAAGACATAAAAGAGGAAGACATAAAAGAGGAAGACATAAAACAGGAAGACGTAAAACAGGAAGACGTAAAACAGGAAGACATAAAAGAGGAAGACATAAAAGAGGAAGACATAAAACAGGAAGACATGAAGGTGGAAATAAAGGAAGAGGTGGAAGGAGGAAAAGGGAAGCACTGAACGTTCCAGGGCAGATCAGAAGAGAAACATTATTTTACGGGATGTATAATTTGATGAACAGTAATGCTAAAGCCTGCTGTTCCTCTCACCGTATTATTTGAATGTTGTATCTTTTACCTTCTAATGTGTGCTTTTTATTGAGCTTGTGTGAAAAATGCATTCATAAGTGCTCACCATCATCATTATCTTGCTTTGGTTATAGTTGATCACTTTCCCAATGATAAAGGTGCTTAAAGCAAAAAGGTGGTGGTCCCTGTGAATTTCCCCAGCAATATGTGTTTCATTTTGTTTCAAAACGTGTGTTCTAAAATGTATCAAGATTTTTGAAATGCAATTCTAATAAAGTGTGATTTAACAAGTGTCAGGACGTACTACATATACAGTACCCTGCCCCCATATCCCAATTTTTGCCACCTGTAAGTGAGAAACCTACATGCCAAGTACTGACCGTGTATTGTGTTCCCTGTGGTTAAAGAACAGAGCAGAAGCGCTGAACTCTGTTCAGAACTCAGACCTACAGGTTATGGAACATTTGCTCTTTTAGTATTTCTGCAGTATGTTTCCTCAAGGTGAAGGCTTCCCACTTCTATGTCAAAGATAATGCAACAAAAACACTTTAGTGAATACTACAGTAATGTGCCCAAAAACACAACAGTAAACAGAATTATCTGTGTAGGTCACACTACTTCTCAAAAGCGCGTCACCTGTTTTTCCAAACAGTGAGTGTCGAAGGGGCACTGGCACTCTGGATCAGATCAAATGGTGGTTGTCACGTGCCGAAAAAACAGACTTTAGAGTGAAACGTTTACTTACAAGCCGGGAAACCATTTTATTAAAGAGTGACTGTCCCTGTAAAGCAAGTAACTCTTTGAAAACAGCTTATGTGGCATCGATATGAGTCAGAAACCTTTTGACTACAAAGGGGCCTCCTGAGTGGCGCAGTGGTGTAAGACACTGCATTGCAGTGCTATAGGTGTCACTACAGACCCGGGTTCGATCCCGGGCTGTCAAAGCCGGCCACGACCAGGAGACCCATGATGCAGCTCTCAGTCGTCCATGTTAGGGGTGGATTTGGCCAGCCTAAATGTTTTTCTCCCATTGCCCTCTAGCGAATCTTTGTGGCGGGCACATGCACACTGACTGGGGTTGCCAGTTGTACGGTGTGGCGCTTGACCTTTGACTCTCCCGAGTCCGTACGGGAGTTGCAGCAATGAAACAAGACTACCAATTGGTGGTAAAAATGTAAATGGAAACATTTTTGTCATAAAGTCAGTCCCGTCTAAAACTGAGTTAAATTAAAGTTGGGTTTGGATTACAATTATGTCAACAAATCATGCCCCCTTTGGACAAGCTCCACCTGCAAATCACCCCTCCGCCCACTTGGCTTCCCTTCATTGAAAGGCGCTCTATTGTTTCATAGCCCATAAAACATTCAAAGGATCACGGGCCCGATACAGATTGACCATTCGTCCACAGCCAAAGTTCTATGATTGACATGCTCTGCTGAAGGACCCCATTTAGTATGCAGAATAGGTGCTTGGAGTTCGTCTCCCAATTATGCAGCAGTAACGCTAGCTTGGTCTGCAACGACCGGTAGTGGTCAGTATAACCAGAGATACTGAAATATAATGACTTCTGGTATAACTTAGCTAATGCCGTTAAATAACGTTATTGCTGGTTATGTAGGTAACCATATTATTTGATAAAGTGAGGCAGGCTAGTTAATGTTAGCCTACAAGGCAGATTTGCAAGTTAGTTCGTAGCTCACACAAGTGTTTTCTTTATCGTTTACTGCAAAACAAAATAATGGATTCAGTTAATGGTAGTTAACTTATGTCTGAGTCTGACTGATAGAGTGAACTAGGAGCAACAACCCGTAATGGTGTCACCAGCCTGAATCTGATCCAATCTGGAGCTACAGTCAGTCTACATCTGTAAAGCATAGACTTAGGGTGTAATTTGTTACCACACCTATAAAGTCAGAATCGTCTATAGCTTAAAAATGTATGATAACAACAACATTTTCGTGTGTTTTAAGATTAGGGTTAGGTTTAAAATCACATTTTAATCTGGCATAGGCATCCCGCTAGTGGGACACCTGTCAACAAATTCCTGTGAAATTGGAGGGCGCGCAATTCAAATAAATAATCATAACAATTATGGATATTAAACATTTGGTACATACAAGTATCTTATATCTGTTAAAAGCTTAAATTCTTGTTAATCTAACTGCATCGTCTGATTTACAATAGGATGTACAGTGAAAGCATACCATGCGATTGTTTGAGGATGGCGCCCCACATCAACATATTTTTTCAACCAGCACAGGCTTCATAAAATCACAAATAGCAATTAAATAATCACTTACTACTTGAAAATCTTCCTCTGTTTGCAATCCAAAAGGGTCTCAGCTACAACATGCATGGTCGTTTTGTTATATAAAATCCTTCTTTATATCCCTAAAAAGTTAGTTTAGTTGGGGCCATTGATTTGAGTAATCAACTCGTTCAACATGCAGACAAAAGAAACCAAAAAGCTACCGCTAAACTTTGTTAAAACAAGTAAAACAAAGTTTCTATTTAAGCCTCAGGTACCTTACAATGTAACTAAACTATAATATTTCATACAGAAAGAAGTATGTTCAATAGAAAAGTAAAATTAGCAAGTGCACGTCCTCTTCGTCGCGCGCCCACAGACTGATTTCTTACTGTGATTCCCGGTTCCAAAACTCCAAATTCTTCCTGGTTTGGGAAGAAACAAGCCTGAAACCTTGAACAAAGACTGATGACATCTAGTGGAAGCCATAAAAATTGCAAGCTGGGAGCCGGGTTTACCATTGTCCCTATACGTTGTAATGGAAGAGCATGGGATCTCAAAACCACAAGAAATTCTGGTTGGTTTTTCTCTGGATTTTGTCCTACCATATCAATTGTGTTATAGTCTCATGCATTATTTTAACATTTCTACAAACTTCAAAGTGTTTTCTATCCAATGCTACCAATTATATGCATATCCTGGCTCATGGGCCTGAGTAACAGGCAGTTTATTTTGGGCACGTCAGACAGGAAGTGGAAAAAATAGGGGCCTAGCCCTAATTAAGAAGAGTAATTGTAGAAATAGGCAGGCTTTATGACTTTGTGGCTAAGGTAACTAGTGACGACCTAGAATTAGCTTGACCCTAGTTCAGTGGTTCTTAACCTGGGTTCGATCGAAAGTCTCAGGAGTTCGGCGGAGGTCAAGACACACATCCGACTCATATGATTTGTGATGACACACCCCGCTTGGCCATCATTGGCTGCAGGTGATCACGCTACATCGCTTGGCCTATCTGTGCTGCAGGGAATTTGGTGTGATTTCTTTCTTAATATTTTAATCCCTTCATACTTACTATGTCGAGCAAAAAAAGAAAGTGCTCGGACGAATATGTACAATATGGATTCACATGTATAACGGAACGTGATGGGAGTCAGCGTCCTAACTGCATGATTTGCAATGCCAAGTTGAGCAATTCTAGTCTAGCACCGGCAAAACTAAGATAACACTTCCTTAAGCTGTATGGAGATGGAAAATACAAGAACACAACGCTCGCTGAATTCAAGATGAAGAGAGCCAGATTCGATGAAAAGGCATCTCTGACTGTTCTCGGCTTTGAATCCATCAACAAACCGATCCTCACAGCCTCGTAAGAAGTTGCTTACCTGATCACAAAGCAGGGCAAACCGCACACCATTGGTGAAACACTCATAAAACCAGCTGTGTTGAAGATGGCGAATATCATGCTGGTACAAGAGGCTGAAGTTAAGTTATCCCAAATTCCTCTTTCAAATGACACCATCAGCGACAGAATAGAGGACATGAGCAAAGACATCTTGGCTCAAGTAGTTTCAGATCTGATTTCAAGCCCGGCAAAATTCAGCCTTCAACTCGACGAGACCACAGACGTTTCCAATCTAAGCCAGCTTGCTGTATTCGTGCGCTATGTGAAAGACGACGTGATAAAGGAAGATTTTTTTTATTTTGTAAGCCTCTTACAACAACAACAACTAAGGCAGCCGATGTGAAGAAACTTGTGGATGACTTCTTCAAAGACAACAATTTTTCGTGGGATATGGTGTCGTGGAAATTTCCTCTATTTACCAAATCATGGGAGCAAACCACACACACAAGTCAGAGTTAGTTATAAAAGTCCATCTTTAATTATATGAGCTCTATCACAACCCTGTGACTCTCAGATCGATTCAGTGTCTAACCATGAATTCTCTGAGAGCCCCCTTACAATGCAACTGAGTTCCTTTAATAGCAAAGACACACATAGTCAGACAGCATAGACATAACTCATCGTTCAGCTTTGTCTCCTTTCCCAAACCCAGAACCATAAACCAATCCTCCATTACAACAGGCATATATCAAATTGTCATTTAGATACAACCCACTCTAAATACAAACTCCTGGACAAACTCACGGAGAGGAGGGTGAGGCTATAGGTTAAGATAGAAACAACATAAGAGGGAGCATAGAATGATTCCAGACACTGCAACCTTCCTTTCCCCACTATGGGAAAGGTAGAGAGTGAAAGATATGTTTACACATGATGACACTTTGACCTCTCCCCTCTCAGCGGCCATGCAACTTAGTCTTGACATAGAACAGATACTGCAACCCTCACCACAGAATAACACAAAAATACCATTCTGATGAGAATTAACTTACACACATTTGATGAATATAAAACATCTTACATATGTTACCAACAAATTCTGAATCTTCCCTAACAATGGTTTCTGCAGTTTGTTTGGACGGAGCTCCAGTCATGCTGGGAAGAAAGTCTGGTTTTGGTGCGCTCGGGAAAGCAGATGCACCACACATCATTGTTACGCATTGTATTCTGCACAGGCATGCGTTGGCAACAAAAACCTTGCCTCCAAAACTGGCAGAAGTATTAAAAATTGTACTGGAATGCGTGAACTATGTGCGAACTAGTGCTCTGAAGCACCGCATCTTCAGTGAGTTGTGTAAAAAAATGGGCTCTGAATTCGAGGTACTTCTGTACCATTCTAACGTTCGGTGGTTATCCCGGGGACAGGTGCTGAATCATGTTTTTGCCGTGCGTGTGGAATTAGCCCTGTGTTTGCAAGAGCACCAACATTGTCATGCAGATTGCTTCAAAAATTCTGAGTTCATTCTCATTTTAGCGTACATGGCTGATATCTTCGCAGCTCTCAATCATCTCAATCAAAAGATGCAGGGCGGTGGAGTCAACATCATCGAAGCGGAGGAAAACCTGAAGGCTTTTCAAAAAAAGCTACCGTTATGGAAACGACGAACAGAGAACGATAACTTCGCAAACTTTCCCCTGCTGGACGACTGTGTAAGTAAGATCGAAGATGTACCTGGAATCGGAGACATTTCTGTACCCGCGGAACTGAAGCAAGCAATTGCCACGCACTTCGATGAGCTTGCAAAGTCTCTCGCCGGATACTTCCCTACAAGAGAGTCATATCCAGCATGGGTGAGACAGCCGTTCACGTTTAGTGTTGAGACAACAGATGTCAATGATGAATACCTCGATGAAATCATTGAAATTCAGCAGAGCCAGGTTCAACAGCAACTCTTCAGAACAACAACGCTTTCAACGTTTTGGTGTCAACAAATGGTAACGTACCCTGTTATTGCTAAGAAAGCTCTGGAGATTTTCATACCGTTTGTTACAACATATCTTTGCGAGCAATCCTTTTCAACGATGCTGGACATAAAAATGAAGAAAAGGAACAGACTTAGTTGCGAAAATGACATGAGTGCCATTTGCCAAGGTGAAGCCGCGCATTTCTGAACTGGTCTCTGAAAGGCAACAGCAGAATTTGCAGTAAATATTCATTATTATGTTTTTGTTTTTGTGTGAAAATCATGTTTTGATGATTTTGTTCTTTGAAACAGTGATGTTGATGCACGGTTAATTTTGTGCACCAGTAAAATATATACGTTATGTTTTGAATTGGAAAAAAATCTTATTTTATTTTTCCAATTAAGGGTTCGGTGAATGCTCATATGAAACTGGTGGGGTTCAGTACCTCCAACAAGGTTAAGAACCACTGCCCTAGTTACTGCCCTGATTACACAGATGGCTTCATCAACAACGGTAATGTTGCAATGTTATGCCCGGTTTGATAAACTAGTAGGTTAATTACACAGCCTAACAGATACAAGCAGTAGTCATTTTGGTTGTGAAGTGCATTATCAAAAAGCTTTGTCCTTTCTTTATAACAAAATGCAGTTCATCACTTGGCTGTCTAGTATATCACCCTGTCACAGTCAACCCCAGCTCATAAGATGAGGAAGTACATTGTTTATGAGTATTGCCTGCTGCAGTTGTTCGAGATGTCCAGTTTTCAGCCAAACATGCAACATAGAGAAGACCAGCAAGAGGACCCTCAGCATCACGCAGACATGCCCTTTCTGTGAGCATTCCTATAAATGGACAGGGAGGACACTTGAATCAGGTTGGTGACATTTGACCTGGTAAAAGGTCAAAACAGTTTCGAGTTTTGTCCCAATTTACCTTCATAATCGAGCCTGGTGGAACCAGCCTGATTGCTACGTTTCCCATTTGATTTAATTTTACTTCACATATCATGATATCTGAAGTGAAATAGAAAGGTGAACGCATGAAGTTGGTCCCTCTCTGTTCGGACGGCGTTCGGCAGTCGAAGTCACCGACCTTCTAGCCATCGCAGATCCACTTTTCATTTTCTATTGGGTTTGTCTTGTCTTCCATCACACCTGGTTCCAATTCCATCAATTCCATGTTGTGTATTTAACCCTCTGTTCCCCCCCATGTCCTTGTCCGTAATTGTTTCTTGTAGTGCTTATGCAACGGTATGCTGGTATTTACCGGGTTTTGTATTGTATTGTATTGTTTTGTATTGTATTTACCATTTATTTGTATTGTTCTGTTGACGGTGGTTTATGGATATTAAACGACACTGTTGTAAATCAGTTTTCGCTCTCCTGCGCCTGACTTCTCTGCCTCCAGTATGCACCTCACTACATATCTAGCTGTTCTGGTGGAAAAAAAACTGCACTCCAGTAGTAAAGTTAGCAGGGCAAATTTAAATAAATGGCCCTAATGCTGCAAAATAATGTAGTTCTAAAACCAAGAAAACAATATATAATCTGCCTGCTCCTTGAAGAAACTCATTTGAATGGAATAATGTCGTAAAGAGGCTAAAAAAGAACTATTCACTATCTCAATGCCGGCCTCGTTGTAGACCTTGAACACCTTCTCGATGGCGTTGACGTACGCAGCCGTCCGCAGGTCCAGACCCAGGTTGTACTTACTGGCCGTACGCATGATTTGCTGCAGGGGGACAAAAACACACAAACACTAGTTAGATACCAGTTACACTGGCAAAACCAGTCACACACACTGACACAAACATACACAGACACATGGTGGTGTGATTGAGAGGTGCCCCGGGCCAGGGCGGGGGCATTGTCATTATCACAGTCTGTCTCATAGAGAACATATGATTAAATTCTAGGATCTGACTCATCGGCACTAACCTCACCAACACACGCAGACACACACACACAGACCCACACGTGTACGCACACTCACACTCTTACCCTGGCAGATCTCTCCATGGTGTAGGCCAGCCCAGAGTGAACAATATCCTTCTCAGAAGCACCCTGGAGTGGAGAGAGGAAGGAAAGATGTGTTACCAAACTGCCAACACACTACATCACTTCCATACCACATAGTTTGTGTGTGTGTGTGTGTGTGTGTGTGTGTGTGTGTGTGTGTGTGTGTGTGTGTGTGTGTGTGTGTGTGTGTGTGTGTGTGTGTGTGTGTGTGTGTGTGCTCACAGCGACTCTGGTCTGGAAGTCAGCAGTGGGAACAACAGGGATCGGTCCTCCCTGCTTTCCAAACTCTCCTGAATGGACACAGAGACAGCGAGGGATTGAGAGATAAATAGTTAGATGGCAATGTAGCAATGTAACATGATCATTGGCAACCATCGTATTTTCAAGTATATCCAGTCGATCAACATTCATCCCTGAAGTTTCATCTGGGTTCACTCACGCATTTCAGATTAGTATTGTTATCTTTTATTCAAAACCTGAACGTCAGAAAGGCGTATCTGTCTATCTGGCACGTCACCTTAATGTAACCTACGTTATATACGAGAGTGGCCAGCGGACATATCACCAGTTACACTTCTTTCACAGTCATCTTTTCAGTTGTCCTTACAACTCTGAAAACACGGAGACCATTTCCTAGAGAGGACACAGTACTGTATCTCCTGCTACACAGAGGTTGTTAAAGGAAGAGGAAAAGTCTTCAGAACTGAACGAACACAGATCTTCTACAGACAGAGAGACGAGATCAGAAAGCGGACACACAGCTCCAGAGTGAGTACAGATGAAAGACTTCCAATATTAGTCAAGGAAATACACGGCCCTGCTCCTAATATTTAACCTGGCTATTTTGTGAAAGAGAATATGTTGTTAATGAGTGACCTAGATAATAAATACATTAACATTCATCTTTATTACAGGTGGTAGTAAACAAACAGTCAAAGGAAATCTAGTCGCCACATCTAGAAATGGCAGAGGTAAAACAACTGAACAATTTGCCCCCCCTCATCCCCTACCCTGAGGGGATGACAGATTTAAAGGAAAAGAAAATATATAAAAAAAACATTTTGCAGGGAAAGCCAGAGACTTTATATCGTGATGAAAGAAAAAATGCTCCATGCGACCTCATTTTCTACACAACAAACGGTTCTACATGGGAAGAGGAAATACTGAAACACTATTCTGAGGGAAAACAGTGGAGAAAAATTCAAGATGGCAAACAACTGAAAACGAAGGCAGGCACTATAAATGTGTATGATACTGGGATAATCATGGTGCAGGGTAATAGTGAGACGTTAAAGATATTCCCAAATGATTTCCCAGCCTTGAGCGAGAGAGTGAGAAAGAGTGTCGAGAGCAAGCGTGTCGAGGCGAGTGAGCATGTCTTGAAGAAAACGGCAGAGCTAGGCATTGAGGAAAGAGGAGAGCAGAGGAAAAGAGAGAGCGAGGACATAAAAGAGGAAGACATAAAAGAGGAAGACATAAAAGAGGAAGACATAAAACAGGAAGACGTAAAACAGGAAGACGTAAAACAGGAAGACATAAAAGAGGAAGACATAAAAGAGGAAGACATAAAACAGGAAGACATGAAGGTGGAAATAAAGGAAGAGGTGGAAGGAGGAAAAGGGAAGCACTGAACGTTCCAGGGCAGATCAGAAGAGAAACATTATTTTACGGGATGTATAATTTGATGAACAGTAATGCTAAAGCCTGCTGTTCCTCTCACCGTATTATTTGAATGTTGTATCTTTTACCTTCTAATGTGTGCTTTTTATTGAGCTTGTGTGAAAAATGCATTCATAAGTGCTCACCATCATCATTATCTTGCTTTGGTTATAGTTGATCACTTTCCCAATGATAAAGGTGCTTAAAGCAAAAAGGTGGTGGTCCCTGTGAATTTCCCCAGCAATATGTGTTTCATTTTGTTTCAAAACGTGTGTTCTAAAATGTATCAAGATTTTTGAAATGCAATTCTAATAAAGTGTGATTTAACAAGTGTCAGGACGTACTACATATACAGTACCCTGCCCCCATATCCCAATTTTTGCCACCTGTAAGTGAGAAACCTACATGCCAAGTACTGACCGTGTATTGTGTTCCCTGTGGTTAAAGAACAGAGCAGAAGCGCTGAACTCTGTTCAGAACTCAGACCTACAGGTTATGGAACATTTGCTCTTTTAGTATTTCTGCAGTATGTTTCCTCAAGGTGAAGGCTTCCCACTTCTATGTCAAAGATAATGCAACAAAAACACTTTAGTGAATACTACAGTAATGTGCCCAAAAACACAACAGTAAACAGAATTATCTGTGTAGGTCACACTACTTCTCAAAAGCGCGTCACCTGTTTTTCCAAACAGTGAGTGTCGAAGGGGCACTGGCACTCTGGATCAGATCAAATGGTGGTTGTCACGTGCCGAAAAAACAGACTTTAGAGTGAAACGTTTACTTACAAGCCGGGAAACCATTTTATTAAAGAGTGACTGTCCCTGTAAAGCAAGTAACTCTTTGAAAACAGCTTATGTGGCATCGATATGAGTCAGAAACCTTTTGACTACAAAGGGGCCTCCTGAGTGGCGCAGTGGTGTAAGACACTGCATTGCAGTGCTATAGGTGTCACTACAGACCCGGGTTCGATCCCGGGCTGTCAAAGCCGGCCACGACCAGGAGACCCATGATGCAGCTCTCAGTCGTCCATGTTAGGGGTGGATTTGGCCAGCCTAAATGTTCTTCTCCCATTGCCCTCTAGCGAATCTTTGTGGCGGGCACATGCACACTGACTGGGGTTGCCAGTTGTACGGTGTGGCGCTTGACCTTTGACTCTCCCGAGTCCGTACGGGAGTTGCAGCAATGAAACAAGACTACCAATTGGTGGTAAAAATGTAAATGGAAACATTTTTGTCATAAAGTCAGTCCCGTCTAAAACTGAGTTAAATTAAAGTTGGGTTTGGATTACAATTATGTCAACAAATCATGCCCCCTTTGGACAAGCTCCACCTGCAAATCACCCCTCCGCCCACTTGGCTTCCCTTCATTGAAAGGCGCTCTATTGTTTCATAGCCCATAAAACATTCAAAGGATCACGGGCCCGATACAGATTGACCATTCGTCCACAGCCAAAGTTCTATGATTGACATGCTCTGCTGAAGGACCCCATTTAGTATGCAGAATAGGTGCTTGGAGTTCGTCTCCCAATTATGCAGCAGTAACGCTAGCTTGGTCTGCAACGACCGGTAGTGGTCAGTATAACCAGAGATACTGAAATATAATGACTTCTGGTATAACTTAGCTAATGCCGTTAAATAACGTTATTGCTGGTTATGTAGGTAACCATATTATTTGATAAAGTGAGGCAGGCTAGTTAATGTTAGCCTACAAGGCAGATTTGCAAGTTAGTTCGTAGCTCACACAAGTGTTTTCTTTATCGTTTACTGCAAAACAAAATAATGGATTCAGTTAATGGTAGTTAACTTATGTCTGAGTCTGACTGATAGAGTGAACTAGGAGCAACAACCCGTAATGGTGTCACCAGCCTGAATCTGATCCAATCTGGAGCTACAGTCAGTCTACATCTGTAAAGCATAGACTTAGGGTGTAATTTGTTACCACACCTATAAAGTCAGAATCGTCTATAGCTTAAAAATGTATGATAACAACAACATTTTCGTGTGTTTTAAGATTAGGGTTAGGTTTAAAATCACATTTTAATCTGGCATAGGCATCCCGCTAGTGGGACACCTGTCAACAAATTCCTGTGAAATTGGAGGGCGCGCAATTCAAATAAATAATCATAACAATTATGGATATTAAACATTTGGTACATACAAGTATCTTATATCTGTTAAAAGCTTAAATTCTTGTTAATCTAACTGCATCGTCTGATTTACAATAGGATGTACAGTGAAAGCATACCATGCGATTGTTTGAGGATGGCGCCCCACATCAACATATTTTTTCAACCAGCACAGGCTTCATAAAATCACAAATAGCAATTAAATAATCACTTACTACTTGAAAATCTTCCTCTGTTTGCAATCCAAAAGGGTCTCAGCTACAACATGCATGGTCGTTTTGTTATATAAAATCCTTCTTTATATCCCTAAAAAGTTAGTTTAGTTGGGGCCATTGATTTGAGTAATCAACTCGTTCAACATGCAGACAAAAGAAACCAAAAAGCTACCGCTAAACTTTGTTAAAACAAGTAAAACAAAGTTTCTATTTAAGCCTCAGGTACCTTACAATGTAACTAAACTATAATATTTCATACAGAAAGAAGTATGTTCAATAGAAAAGTAAAATTAGCAAGTGCACGTCCTCTTCGTCGCGCGCCCACAGACTGATTTCTTACTGTGATTCCCGGTTCCAAAACTCCAAATTCTTCCTGGTTTGGGAAGAAACAAGCCTGAAACCTTGAACAAAGACTGATGACATCTAGTGGAAGCCATAAAAATTGCAAGCTGGGAGCCGGGTTTACCATTGTCCCTATACGTTGTAATGGAAGAGCATGGGATCTCAAAACCACAAGAAATTCTGGTTGGTTTTTCTCTGGATTTTGTCCTACCATATCAATTGTGTTATAGTCTCATGCATTATTTTAACATTTCTACAAACTTCAAAGTGTTTTCTATCCAATGCTACCAATTATATGCATATCCTGGCTCATGGGCCTGAGTAACAGGCAGTTTATTTTGGGCACGTCAGACAGGAAGTGGAAAAAATAGGGGCCTAGCCCTAATTAAGAAGAGTAATTGTAGAAATAGGCAGGCTTTATGACTTTGTGGCTAAGGTAACTAGTGACGACCTAGAATTAGCTTGACCCTAGTTCAGTGGTTCTTAACCTGGGTTCGATCGAAAGTCTCAGGAGTTCGGCGGAGGTCAAGACACACATCCGACTCATATGATTTGTGATGACACACCCCGCTTGGCCATCATTGGCTGCAGGTGATCACGCTACATCGCTTGGCCTATCTGTGCTGCAGGGAATTTGGTGTGATTTCTTTCTTAATATTTTAATCCCTTCATACTTACTATGTCGAGCAAAAAAAGAAAGTGCTCGGACGAATATGTACAATATGGATTCACATGTATAACGGAACGTGATGGGAGTCAGCGTCCTAACTGCATGATTTGCAATGCCAAGTTGAGCAATTCTAGTCTAGCACCGGCAAAACTAAGAGAACACTTCCTTAAGCTGTATGGAGATGGAAAATACAAGAACACAACGCTCGCTGAATTCAAGATGAAGAGAGCCAGATTCGATGAAAAGGCATCTCTGACTGTTCTCGGCTTTGAATCCATCAACAAACCGATCCTCACAGCCTCGTAAGAAGTTGCTTACCTGATCACAAAGCAGGGCAAACCGCACACCATTGGTGAAACACTCATAAAACCAGCTGTGTTGAAGATGGCGAATATCATGCTGGTACAAGAGGCTGAAGTTAAGTTATCCCAAATTCCTCTTTCAAATGACACCATCAGCGACAGAATAGAGGACATGAGCAAAGACATCTTGGCTCAAGTAGTTTCAGATCTGATTTCAAGCCCGGCAAAATTCAGCCTTCAACTCGACGAGACCACAGACGTTTCCAATCTAAGCCAGCTTGCTGTATTCGTGCGCTATGTGAAAGACGACGTGATAAAGGAAGATTTTTTTTATTTTGTAAGCCTCTTACAACAACAACAACTAAGGCAGCCGATGTGAAGAAACTTGTGGATGACTTCTTCAAAGACAACAATTTTTCGTGGGATATGGTGTCGTGGAAATTTCCTCTATTTACCAAATCATGGGAGCAAACCACACACACAAGTCAGAGTTAGTTATAAAAGTCCATCTTTAATTATATGAGCTCTATCACAACCCTGTGACTCTCAGATCGATTCAGTGTCTAACCATGAATTCTCTGAGAGCCCCCTTACAATGCAACTGAGTTCCTTTAATAGCAAAGACACACATAGTCAGACAGCATAGACATAACTCATCGTTCAGCTTTGTCTCCTTTCCCAAACCCAGAACCATAAACCAATCCTCCATTACAACAGGCATATATCAAATTGTCATTTAGATACAACCCACTCTAAATACAAACTCCTGGACAAACTCACGGAGAGGAGGGTGAGGCTATAGGTTAAGATAGAAACAACATAAGAGGGAGCATAGAATGATTCCAGACACTGCAACCTTCCTTTCCCCACTATGGGAAAGGTAGAGAGTGAAAGATATGTTTACACATGATGACACTTTGACCTCTCCCCTCTCAGCGGCCATGCAACTTAGTCTTGACATAGAACAGATACTGCAACCCTCACCACAGAATAACACAAAAATACCATTCTGATGAGAATTAACTTACACACATTTGATGAATATAAAACATCTTACATATGTTACCAACAAATTCTGAATCTTCCCTAACATTCCCCTCTCAAGGGACTCAGTTCCTTTTGAAGAATCAGAATAGTAACATACTCAATATTTTAAAATTCAAATCCCCTCAATGTCAAATACCTTAGCTTATATGTAAACTTTCTCCCTTCTGAAACTAAGTTTACAACCCTTATTCTACAAGACAAACTTGCACATGTTTTAATAACACAGAATAATCCATTTGAGGAAAATAAAAACATAACATATTTATGCTCTTTCAATTACATAAGAACCAGTGTCTAAACACAGGCCTCCTCACAACATATAGGACAGACATCCCTCTAAGTACTCATGCTCAGAAATATACTTAGGAATAGAGAATAGGTCATTGAAATCATTCATATTACAAATCATAAGTAACAACCCAACTATTTATCAAACCAATATTTAGAATATTTAGCACTCCTCAGTGATTCAAATTTGTCTTATCACTCAAAGTAAAAACCTCAATTTAACACACATCAATATTAGCAGATTTACATACAATTATCCCATAATTCTAATACTATTAACTTTTTTAATCATGATTTTAATACAGATCAGTATCTCAATGCATTCTTAATCTAAATTACTACAATTTACATGGTGTAGACCTCTTCAATCAATCTGATACCACAAAAGTATAAACAATTTTAATGGCACAGTTTGATTAAACCCCCCCCCCCCCCCCCCCTCTCAGGCACGGCATCTTCTGGCATCTTCGTTTTCCTTCAAATAGCTTTACAGTTCAAAGTGGACGGCCCATGATAATGTCCCAATTTCAATGTCTCATCTTTACCACTCATGTCTTGTCCATTCGTCAACCAATATACCAGCATCATAAGAAAATGTCAGAACAGATCTTTCTCCATGATCACTCCAAGTGGACTCCTCACAGTATGACAGAACCATGAAAGAAAAGCAGTTGATAGCTTAGATCTGATACTGTACACCAATTTCTGGCTTGGTTCTTTTCTCTCGGTAGAAGTGGTTTGGAAAGCCTCCTTCAATGCCTTTGTCTCTCTTCTTCAGCCAGTTAGAGGGGGTTTTGAGGTACACACACCATTCGGTCCAAATTATCTCTTCCATGCATTAAGATACCGTCTGATGTCACCCTTCATGATAACCTCGAAAGAACAGATCAGAACAACAGTTTAGTTCAGTTCATTAACTACATGATAAATTATTACTTTTACCAATTATTCTTAATACACATATCTAAACATATTTCACGGAGAATATCAAAACATTCTATTGAAACTATTCTTTCAAATTGGTTTATACTCCCCATCTCACTGTCAACTCCATCGTAGAGCCAAGGATCAAGAAATTAGACCTATACCCCTCGGGAATAGAACAAAACAAACACAACAATACAATACACTCAACAATACAATACACTCATTCACATATCACTTAAGTTGTATAACTTCAATTCAAACCCTCAAAAAACTGAATCCTCCCCCATGTTTTACACACATCTCTCCGTATGAGAGTAATGTAAAACAAAATTTCAGCTAACCTAATCAAATTAAAATCACTAAACTAAAAAAAATCACTCCACAAAGAAAAATAATTTAACCCCTATGGTCATAGGAAAATAGACTTAAAGCAGCATACCCTTAGTTAAAAGCAATGCCCTCTTCACACTGGTCCAAATTACAAATATGGATTAAGAAACATATTTACCAATTACACAAATTATTTTGAAAGCAGTATTACAAGTATTACAGTATTACAATTTCATTATCCAAATGGCTTTCCAATGCGGGTGATCAAGCCACAACGGAAAGTCATCAGAAGGTCATAGGTCATACAAAACCCTTCAAAGCAGTGTTTTTCACTATATGAAACAATTTGCAAACAATAATCAACTAGTTCCAAACATTTTCATATTTCCATGTTCCCAGAACATTCCTTTATCAAAAGAATTTGTGTGTGTAATGAAAAGTCAGAAAATAAAAACTCATTACAATCCCAATGTGGTGAGTGCCCCAATTTCACTCACTCTCCCCAAGAGTATATTCCCTGGACACATTCCAGAGAGACAGTGAAATATCAATTTTCCCGAAGAAAACACAAAAACACTTAGTATTCATTTACACTACATTGATTCAGAAACTCAAACGTGAACTATAAACCAAACCTAATGATAATTCCACTGTACCTCAAATCATTAATCATAAGTTTTAATCAAATCAATGTATATGCATGATAAGTTAAATCAACTCCTAAAAAAAACCTTTAATCAGCAACCTAATAATTTAAATCTGTCGATATAAATTTAGTAAAAACCAATCCTGATTTTTTAAAACAAATCTAAAATCCTCCAAAAGTCGGTGCTGTCTCATCATCTAAAAATACAAATAAACGTATTTTTTCCCCCACTGATATCCACAAAGGTCAATACTGTTCAGCACATCCATTAATGATCTTCCTTTAGTCTTTACAGGGTCTGAAGTTCCAATGTATGCAGATGATACAGTGATAAATTCATGCAAATAACAAACTACACAAGAACTCACTACTATAATGATTCAGATGACAAAATTGCTAAGTGACTCATGTTTACATCTCAATAAAATAAAACACAGTCTGCATGTTCCTCAAAAAACAACTACTGATGTAAAAAGCTCCTGGTGGTATCTGATTTTAAGTGCCAAGGCATCTTACTTGATTCCAACCTTTCTTTTAAACAGCAAATAATAAAGGAACTCAAATACCAAATTCAACCTAGCTAATTTACCAAAACATATGAAATTGTTTTGACTACACTATATAACTACTATAACAACACTATAATTCAAATCAATGATACTCCCCCACTTAACATACTAGTTTAGTCTTTGGCCCAATCTCGCTTTTCAACATTCATACCCATTTAGTCTTCTGTCAACAGGTTCTCATACCATTCAATCCAGCAATCACCTTTAATGACCTGACATTGTTCCACATAATGGAAACATACCATAACCTTTGAGTACATGAACTTTCCTGCTCAAATTAACTGGTGTTACTTAAACAATCAAACCAAAAAATCAATAACCATCAGAAGCTATCCTTACGATGTTTTATGATTCAGACATCCAGTCTCCCAATTCTCATAGCCTAATACAGTAAATATAAACGCCACAAATCTATGATGCCCACCTAGCGAATCAGCTGCTAGAAATACAGAAAAAAAATGGACCTGAACAACGGTCAAAACAATTAGAGTAAGGTTATTGTATATTCAAACTAATAACGCAAATGTACGTTATTCTACAACAATCTACCTGCCTCCAGCAACTTTCCCTGACAATGAGCAGCCAACATAACAACTCACTCTCTTACATACTTTCAACTCAACTTTCCTACTTCTTTTTCCCCCAGTTGGGCAAAAATATAACCCCTCTCATTTCAACGTTTTTCCCTTACCTCTATCGTAAGATTAAAACCTCAACTTTATAACTTCCTCTTCTCTTTGCTCTCCACACTTATGAAATGTATCATATTTCTTTAAAAATAACACACACAGCGCCAAAATTATAACATGCGTCAGTCAATCTATAAGAATGAAAAACATTTCGGTAACCACTTTCCTATCGCCATTCTCTCCCCGCTATCATTCAGAGTGTCTTTAACTTAGGTAACTGTCTTCTCTATTGATACAGTAATTTAAATACGACCCAATTCTCAATACATTATTCCAGCAGATAATTTAGTGAACAGACATCGTCTTGCATCAGAATTCGCTTCGTTATTGTTTTAAATTGAATTAGCCTATCAATTTAACCTAAACAATCTATTGAAAACGTTCAATTTATCTCTTATACAAACACTAGCGACCATAACTTTCCAGGCAAAACATACAAATAGATTATTTACAATCAAAAACTCTGAATTCAGCCAGCGCCGTGACTGGGAATGGAACTCGGGCCTCCCGCGTTGCAGGCGAGAATTCTACCACTGAACCACTAATGCAATTGCCAATAACCTAAATTCTCCGGATATAAACCCCATCTACAAAGTAAAATCAAAACACGTCACTATCGGTAATTCCCAGAAGTATAATAGCCCAATTTTAATAGTACAAACATTGCTCCAGCTATGATTCTCAAATTCCAAATGAATATATTAGCAATCAAAGAATAAAATCGACACTAATGACTAGGAAACAGTAAAAGTAGATTATGTTTACTTATGCAACGTATTTCAATTACTTTACTACATCACTTTAATCACGCAATGATAATTAGCTTGATGGAAAACCTTAGGCTTTGTACAACATTATAAATTACATCGAGCATCCCTCGAATTCTCTTTAACTTTATGGAAAACAGTTTATTCAATAAATCCCGCAACTTCTCTCATACTGGGAAGAAAAATGATAACATGTTCAGACCTTAAAGGCAGTTAAATTTCAAATGTTTCCCCCAGACGGAGATACTCCAATATGCGTTCTATAGTTACATCGTTAGGGTAAAATAACCAAAAGTGGACACACTCTAATCAGTTTCTAGAGCTCAATTTCCCAGATTTTGTAGATTACTTTAATAGTGCTTAAAAACTTGATCTTTATCAAATTATCCATTTAAGATATCAACTCAAAACCTACGTACGTCTACGAATGGGTGGTTTAAATTGTATCTAATCATTTTCAGCATTACTTTATACACACATACCATTTATCATAATTTCAAATAATTCACAGAATCCATATGAAACTTAAGAAATCTTAGTTACTCACACAGAACTTTCAGGATCATCCACACAGGATTGGTCAGATTTTTCACATAGAACTTTTCTGACGTCCACACAGAACATCAAAAGGTTTGCCCACACAGAGTAAACCCTACCCCGCTCACACAGAACGGTCCGACTCACACAGAGTAACCCTACCCCGCTCACACAGAACGGTCCAACTCACACAGAGTAAACCTGCCCCGCTCACACAGAACGGTCCGACTCACACAGAGTAAACCTAGGGCATACCTGGCTAGCACATTTAAAATAATTGGAATTCACCACATCTGAGGGTCACTTAGACAAATCACACAGACGCACAGAATGAGGTCCTTCTTCCAATAGGGCTTCACCAAGTGCCGTGTTTCACCTAGAACACACAGACCCCCTGGCCCCTTCACCCCGACAGACCTCACCAAATCCCCACTGTGATCAATTCAGTGTCAGGAGGGCTCTTGGTCACTGGCAACCGGACAGCGCAGAGTATCTTTTGAGTCCACAAAACCCCCAGATTACTCTCCTCTGACTCGGCCCTGCTTACGCCGCCAAGGTGCCTTCCTTACAAAGGAATTCACGCTCAGAGTATAACAGGCATAATTAAAAAACTTGACTTCAAATCTGTGTGTGGTTCGCTCACCATTTTCTTTAAAAAAAAACTCAGTTCGAGATGTGGTATCCACTCGGCTCGCTTCCTCTTGGATCAAAGGTTGGTCCATCTGCTTCGTTTCCCGAAGTGTGGTTCTCCCTGAGATCCCAAGTTTAGGGGATCCCTCGTGCACGACTTATTTACCTAGATCATAGGAACGGTCACCGAGTGAAGATTCACATCCCATCCTCGTCGCCAAATGTCGTGGAAATTTCCTCTATTTACCAAATCATGGGAGCAAACCACACACACAAGTCAGAGTTAGTTATAAAAGTCCATCTTTAATTATATGAGCTCTATCACAACCCTGTGACTCTCAGATCGATTCAGTGTCTAACCATGAATTCTCTGAGAGCCCCCTTACAATGCAACTGAGTTCCTTTAATAGCAAAGACACACATAGTCAGACAGCATAGACATAACTCATCGTTCAGCTTTGTCTCCTTTCCCAAACCCAGAACCATAAACCAATCCTCCATTACAACAGGCATATATCAAATTGTCATTTAGATACAACCCACTCTAAATACAAACTCCTGGACAAACTCACGGAGAGGAGGGTGAGGCTATAGGTTAAGATAGAAACAACATAAGAGGGAGCATAGAATGATTCCAGACACTGCAACCTTCCTTTCCCCACTATGGGAAAGGTAGAGAGTGAAAGATATGTTTACACATGATGACACTTTGACCTCTCCCCTCTCAGCGGCCATGCAACTTAGTCTTGACATAGAACAGATACTGCAACCCTCACCACAGAATAACACAAAAATACCATTCTGATGAGAATTAACTTACACACATTTGATGAATATAAAACATCTTACATATGTTACCAACAAATTCTGAATCTTCCCTAACAATGGTTTCTGCAGTTTGTTTGGACGGAGCTCCAGTCATGCTGGGAAGAAAGTCTGGTTTTGGTGCGCTCGGGAAAGCAGATGCACCACACATCATTGTTACGCATTGTATTCTGCACAGGCATGCGTTGGCAACAAAAACCTTGCCTCCAAAACTGGCAGAAGTATTAAAAATTGTACTGGAATGCGTGAACTATGTGCGAACTAGTGCTCTGAAGCACCGCATCTTCAGTGAGTTGTGTAAAAAAATGGGCTCTGAATTCGAGGTACTTCTGTACCATTCTAACGTTCGGTGGTTATCCCGGGGACAGGTGCTGAATCATGTTTTTGCCGTGCGTGTGGAATTAGCCCTGTGTTTGCAAGAGCACCAACATTGTCATGCAGATTGCTTCAAAAATTCTGAGTTCATTCTCATTTTAGCGTACATGGCTGATATCTTCGCAGCTCTCAATCATCTCAATCAAAAGATGCAGGGCGGTGGAGTCAACATCATCGAAGCGGAGGAAAACCTGAAGGCTTTTCAAAAAAAGCTACCGTTATGGAAACGACGAACAGAGAACGATAACTTCGCAAACTTTCCCCTGCTGGACGACTGTGTAAGTAAGATCGAAGATGTACCTGGAATCGGAGACATTTCTGTACCCGCGGAACTGAAGCAAGCAATTGCCACGCACTTCGATGAGCTTGCAAAGTCTCTCGCCGGATACTTCCCTACAAGAGAGTCATATCCAGCATGGGTGAGACAGCCGTTCACGTTTAGTGTTGAGACAACAGATGTCAATGATGAATACCTCGATGAAATCATTGAAATTCAGCAGAGCCAGGTTCAACAGCAACTCTTCAGAACAACAACGCTTTCAACGTTTTGGTGTCAACAAATGGTAACGTACCCTGTTATTGCTAAGAAAGCTCTGGAGATTTTCATACCGTTTGTTACAACATATCTTTGCGAGCAATCCTTTTCAACGATGCTGGACATAAAAATGAAGAAAAGGAACAGACTTAGTTGCGAAAATGACATGAGTGCCATTTGCCAAGGTGAAGCCGCGCATTTCTGAACTGGTCTCTGAAAGGCAACAGCAGAATTTGCAGTAAATATTCATTATTATGTTTTTGTTTTTGTGTGAAAATCATGTTTTGATGATTTTGTTCTTTGAAACAGTGATGTTGATGCACGGTTAATTTTGTGCACCAGTAAAATATATACGTTATGTTTTGAATTGGAAAAAAATCTTATTTTATTTTTCCAATTAAGGGTTCGGTGAATGCTCATATGAAACTGGTGGGGTTCAGTACCTCCAACAAGGTTAAGAACCACTGCCCTAGTTACTGCCCTGATTACACAGATGGCTTCATCAACAACGGTAATGTTGCAATGTTATGCCCGGTTTGATAAACTAGTAGGTTAATTACACAGCCTAACAGATACAAGCAGTAGTCATTTTGGTTGTGAAGTGCATTATCAAAAAGCTTTGTCCTTTCTTTATAACAAAATGCAGTTCATCACTTGGCTGTCTAGTATATCACCCTGTCACAGTCAACCCCAGCTCATAAGATGAGGAAGTACATTGTTTATGAGTATTGCCTGCTGCAGTTGTTTGAGATGTCCAGTTTTCAGCCAAACATGCAACATAGAGAAGACCAGCAAGTGAACCCTCAGCATCACGCAGACATGCCTTCGCTGTGAGTATTCTTATAAATGGACAGGGAGGACACTTGAATCAGGTTGGTGACATTTGACCTGGTCATAGGTCAAAACAGTTTTGAGTTTTGTTCCAATTTACCTTCATAATTGTTATGAGAATTTTGTTCTCAATGTTCTTAAACTGTACTTAAATTAAACTACTCAGTCTGCAACCCAGAGTTTGTAAGATTTTGGTTGAATGAAACAGACTAGAATCCCAGCTTACAATAGTCAACATTTTTATGCACGAGAGCTCTAACATCATACAATGGTTATATACCTCATATTTGGTCATAACTGCCCCCCCTCTTCTCCTAACACTGTCAATACTATTCTACCAGTCTTCTCCTACACATACATTGCTTATTCGCAACATTGCAACATGTTACATCATCTACTGCAAGCCTAATGGTTTTTCCCCTCCCTGGGTGGGGAGGCCTCTTTTCCTGTTATCAGTTTCACAGTGGTCACAAGTCTGTTGACAGTTCCTCTTTTCCTATGCACACACACACTGTCTCGACTACATTGCTAAATAGTAAAGTCTTAACTTATCCAAAGCACACACATTAAATAATTCTAGTCGTATGATTACAAATACATTTCCCTCCACTATACAGTGACAGGGTGGAATACATTTAGTCATTATCTTAGCATCCCCTTAAACATATAAATCATATACATTTCTATATCAATAATCTAGCCTGGTCTAACCAGCCTGATTGTTACGTTTCCCATTTCATTTCACTTCAGATATGGGGATAGGTGAAGGTGAACACATAGATCAGATTAGTTCCACCAGGCTAATCATAAACACCATTGATAATGTGCTCTGTGTGTGTGTTTGTTTGTGCGTGAACGACCAGTATCTTTGATCAGGGGCCAGAAGCTTATCTACACTGCCATGCCCATCAATAGGGCGCTGGCAAAGACCTTACCTCCAGTCTCACCTCTGGCCTACTCACAATGGTCGTCGATGGGGAGACCAGAATTAGGTAGGTTTAGTCTGACCTGTTCAAACTTCAACATTGTATATGTTTGTTTGTCAGATATCACCTATCCTAACTGCCATTGGTAATAGAACAGTGACTGTGTACTGTTTGTGTTCACAAATGCATCTCCGGAGCCAGCACTTGGAGACTTGCAAGATGGAGTCCAGACTGACAGACAGGCTTGATATTGATGTCTCTAAATGGAGAGAGACCTGGCACTAGTCAATAACATAGTACTAGACAAAACTATTTTAAATGTTTTATTATTGAATTGAATGGTATTAGTCAAAATGGAGAGAGAGAAACCTTGTGTATTCTGCACCAGGGTCAGGGAACTCCTGTTGTATACAGGACACCAGGGTCAGGGAACTCCTGTTGTATACAGGACACCAGGGTCAGGGAACTCCTGCTGTATACAGGACACCAGGGTCAGGGAACTCCTGTTGTATACGGGACACCAGGGTCAGGGAACTCCTGTTGTATACAGGACACCAGGGTCAGGGAACTCCTGTTGTATACGGGACACCAGCATCAGGGAACTCCTGTTGTAGCAGTGTGAAGCGCAAGTAGACAGTAAGTAGACAAGTAAGTAGACAGTACAAGTAGACAGTACAACAGTACCTGTTGTACTCGGCACATGATTAATAAAATGTTATTTTATTTGACAGGGTGTGCCAGCGCTTCCATCCCTACTGGTGCGTTTATCACTGTGTAGGGATGGAGTCTCCAAAAACATTCATAGAGTTGTCTCTTCAAACAATTTGTCTCTTGATTCAGTCTGGATAGATGCAGAGAGCAGGCTCTCAGAAGTTGGTAATGTGCCAGCGCACGCGAGTCATGCCCACTGCTAGGGGAGCAAAGAGTGTGTCCCAGTTAACTGCCCGAGGCCTATGAGCATAGTTTTTCTTGCAAAGCATGCTTGATTCTCTTGGACCTCGCCCCTAGAAAGTGGCCACAGGCATTGGCTATTCTGTGTCACCGAACAGGGCTTTGCAGGAGAGAGCAGCCAACGGAATGGTGTAATCCATCAACCGGTGTAGGTAGAAGTAAGAAGGAAACATGCTGGTTGCATAGATGGGTAACACTTCATTTGGATAGTCCATCTGTAGATGTTCTACAGACTCTCCGTAACATTTCAACTAACTATCCACTAACCCTAGCTCTAAATCCTAACATTAACCCTTATCCTAACCCTAAATGTAATCCTTGCCCTTACGCTAACCTTAAGGGGAGAGAGTTTTAACTTGGATGGCACAAAAACTACCGAATGTTAGGTGAACTGGGCCAGAGAGTCAAACTAGCAGTGTGGCAGGCCGCTAGAGCGTTATGCCTAGGTTAGCAGCAGTGTTGACTGGACACTTGAACTTGTGGCGAAATCGTGCACGGAGCCTTCACCGTGCGCTGCCACTTTAAGAGCGCATCAGCAGTAAGGAAGGAGGAAATAAAGACAGCTTTTTCAGCTCTCTGGGGAGGAGCTCTTGGTTGGCGCGACAGTTTGATTGTGTGTGCTATGCTGCAGAAGTTTGTTTTATTTTCAGCGTGTGTAGTTTATAAAGTATTTAACTCAATCATCGGTGTGACAGCTCTAGGTCGTGGTTGTTATCGTATGGGACCGCGCCGGGTATGGATCGCATGGATTAGTAGCAACATTGTTGCGAAGTTTTGACATACAAACCAACAAACCGTCGGACTGTCAGACAGTACACCAGCAAGCCTGAAGAGCACAGCTAAGATCTCTCTTGTTCTCTTTCTCTCTTTCTCTTCCCGCTATCTTCCAGTGCTTTACCCTGCAACAGACTTTCTATTTTTCAAATGCACTTCCCATTGAAGTTCATTAGAGCTGGACTATTATTGCTCTGCCAGAAGTATTTGGGTGGACATTTTAGTTAAAAAGGAGGTTGTTTGCAAGTTGTGTATTGTTATTTGAACTGTATTGAGGTGGGGTGTACTAATGACATGTGGCCGAGAAGATTGTATACATTTTTGTGCAATGTAATCATGTGGTTAGAGCATTGGACTAGTTAACTGTAAGGTTGCAAGATTGGATCCCCCGAGCTGACAAGGTGAAAATCTGTCGTTCTGCCTCTGAACAAGGCAGTTAACCCACCGTTCCTAGGCCGTCATTGAAAATAAGAATGTGTTCTTAACTGACTTGCCTAGTTAAATAAAAGGTATAAAAATAAAAAAAAATCGGCAAAATCAGCACCCAAAAATACCGATTAACAATTGTTATGAAAACTTGAAATCGGCCCTAATTAATCGGCCATTCCGATTAATCAGTCGACCTCTAGTTCATAGACACAACAAAGGCTTTTACGAGGAGCCTGCCTGTTACTCGAATGCAGTAGAAGCCAAGATAAGTTGCTAGTTAGCATTAAACTTCTTATAAAAAAACAATCAATCAATCATAATCACGAGTTATAACTACTAATCCAGGTTAGCAGGCAATATTAACCAGGTGAAATTGTGTCATTTCTCTTGCGTTCATTGCACGCAGAGTCAGGGTATATGCAACAGTTTGGTCAGCCTGGCTCATTGCGAACTAATTTGCCAGAATTTTACATAATTATGACATAACATTGAAGGTTGTGCAATGTAACAACAATATTTAGACTTGGGGATGCCACCCGAACGGTTCCGTATTTCACTGAAATAATAAACGTTTTGTTTTCGAAATGATAGTTTACGGATTCGACCATATTAATGACCAAAGGCTCGTATTTCTGTGTGTTGTGTTATAATTAAGTCTGATTTGATAGAGCAGTCTGACTGAGCAGCAGCAGGCTCGTAACCATTCATTCATTCAAACAGCACTTTTGTCACTTTTGCCAGCAGCTCTTCGCAAGCACAGTGCTGTTTATGACTTCAAGCTTATCAGCCTAATGGCTGGTGTAACCGATGGGAAATGGCTAGCTAGTTCGATGGGAGTGCGCTAATAGCATTTCAAACGTAACTCGCTCTGAGACTTGGAGTAGTTATTCCCCTTGCTCTGCAAGGGCCGCGGCTTTTGTGGAGCGATGGGTAACACTGCTTCGAGGGTGGCTGTTGTCGATGTGTTCCTGATTCGAGCCCAGGTAGGGGCAGGGAGAGGGACGGAAGCTATACTGTTACACTGGCAATACTATAGTGCCTATAGGAACATCCAATAGTCAAAGGTATATGAAATACAAATGGTATAGAGATAAATAGTCCTAACTATATTAACTACAACCTAAAACCTCTTACCTTGGAATATTGAAGTCTCATGTTAAAAGGAACCACAAACTTTCATATGTTCTCAGCAAGGAACTTAAACTTGAGCTTTTTTTACATGGCACATATTGCACTTTTACTTTCTTCTCCAACACTTTGTTTTTGCATTATCTAAACCAAATTGAACATGTTTCATTATTTATTTGAGGCTAAATAGATTTTATTGATGTATTATATTAAGTTAAAATAAGTGTTCATTCAGTATTGTTGTAATTGTCATTATTACAACAAAAACAATTGGCCGATTTTAAACGGTATCGGCTTTTTTGGTCCTCCATTTATCGGTATCGGCGTTGAAAAATCGTTGTCGGTTGACCTCTTCTATGAACACCCCCCACATTCATACCCTCTGCACTCCTCCACTGGAAGATAATACATATGACTGCAAATCCTCTGCTGATGACTGGGTTCTTTCTTGTATGAAGTTCTGTTCAATTGCTCTGCTATTATTATTATTATTATTATTATTATTATTATTATTATTATTATTATTATTATTGTATGAGGTATTCTTGGTGGGGTTACCCCTGTGCTGTGATGTGGGTTTTTTAGGGTGTGTATTCTCTTTTCTCTCCACTGGCTATCTGGTAAACAGGCTACACTCTAGGCAGTCTCTTCTGCTGATGTGTGTGGGTCTGGGAGTGGTACTCTCTCTATTCTACTCTTTTCCTTTCGGCATGGTTAATACCTGCCCGGCGCCTGAACAAAAGCTTTATCTTTACCCCTGTCTAATAAATACTGCTACCAACTATTTAGGAGGACGGGAGACCCGCGGTAAACATTTTAATAAAGGCATTTATAGTAAAATATAATTAGTAATGGGAATGAGAAGGCTACTTACGCCATGTTGGGAAGGGATCACAGCAGTGATTTGAATGAGGGTATGAAGCATGAGTTAAGGTGTTCAGAGGCTTGACTTCAGTGCAGGACCTGGGTTGAGATGTTCAGAGGATTCAGTGCAGGACAAGCTCATCATGGATGGATGGTGTTGGAGAAGAACTCAACTCTTCCAATGAGGACAGGATTTGACTGGGAAGACCAAAAAAAACAACTTAAAACACAGACAAAAGAGCTAAGAATGGGTTAGTCAAAGCAAGAATTACAATCACATTTATGTGGAATAATGTGATTGTTATTAAAACTACATGCAGTAATGAGAGAATTGACAGGGCTACTCAGTGTGTCACGCCCTGACCTTAGAGACTTTTTAGGTCTCTATTTGGTTTGGTGAGGGTGTGATTTGGGTGGGCATTCTATCTTCTATGTTTTTGTATTTCTATGTTTTGGCTGGGTATGTTTCTCAATCGTTGTCTCTGATTGGGAATCATACTTAGGCAGCATTTTCCCCTTTTGTCATTGTGGGAAGTTGTCTTTGTTAGGGGCACTGAAGCCCTTGTAAGCTTCACGGTCGTTTTTGTTATTTCTTGTTTTGTTGGCGACATTTTACTAAATAAAAGAAAATGTACGCTCACCACGCTGCACCTTGGTCTTCCTTGAACGACGGCCGTGACACAGTGCTTGGAGAGGAAATATTCAGTGAGCCAGTGAATGAGAGGGCACATGAGACATGGCTTCAGTTCAGTACAGAGTTGACACTGGAAGTGGAGTAGTCATCTCCTCTTAAATCAGGGAACAGGAGGGCATTTCGCTGTAAATAGCAGATACTGTACGTTCCATTACAACAGTGCCATCATAGGTTTGGGTTCAAGTTTCTCCATTAAGTTCAACTCCGACAAAGTCAAACACAGACTGCGCATCTCGCCCACTTGACACATCAAAGTAGCCCAAGAAAAGTTCATGAATAAAGCCCGGATCATCCGCATACCTGACAACAACTGCAAGTGACAGCTGATGTCTGTGGTTTCCTCCATTTGCCAACGTGAAATTATTTTTTTATCTCACTTTTAATGGATTTATTTCGACATCACAGAGAAAACAGAAGAAATGTCCATGTGCTCAGCAAGTAAAGCGTAATAATGTGAAATTACCTCTGCAAGCTCCTAGTAGTTGCCCTTGTTAGCGGAACTTTCCCTCATCTTGTCCCCTTGCTTCGTCCCACAAAATGCATCTCTGGTTTGAGGTCTCTGTAAACTATGCCAAGATGGTGCAGGTGGTCGAGGGCCAGAGCCAGCTCTGCTAGGTAGAATTTGACATCTTCCTCTATAAACATAACCTAGTGAGAACTGGACACATTTTACTGTCTGTTCTGGCCTCGGAAGGAAGAGTGACAGTCAACACAACTCCTAATACAACATTATATCATATTATTACTAAATACAGTTAACAGCTACAGTACACATAAAATAATATTATATACATTATATTAAGTTAACACTATTTACACATTTAAATACAGCCATATTGTTGTACATTGTGGCCAGTTTATTAGGTACACCACTCCGTTCACAATAATGGTTCGCTCCGACAGACAGTGAGTCACGTGACCGTGGCTTGCTATATAAAGCAGGCAGACAGGCATCGAGGCATTCAGTTACTGTTTGATTGAACGTTAGAATGGGGAATATGAATGACTTAAGCCACTGCGTGTGGTATGATCGTCGGTGCCAGGCGCTCGGCGCCGTATCCTTAGAAACGTCTGGCCTCTTTGGGTTTTCACGCACGACAGTGCCTAGGGTTTACCCGAGAATGGTGCGACAAACAAAAACATCCAGTCAGCGACAATCCTGTGGCTAAAAACAGCTTGTAGATGACAGAGGTCAAAGGAGAATGGCAAGAATTGTGCAAGCTAATAGGCGGGCCACAAACCGACAAATAATGGCACTGTACAACAGTGGTGTGCAGAACGACATCTCGGAATGCACAACTCATCATAATAGATGGGCTATTGCAGCAGACGACAACACCAGGTTCCACTCTTATCAGCTAAAAACAAGAAGCGGCTCCAGTGGGAACACGATCGCCCACATTGGACAATTGAGGAGTGAAAAAACATTGCCTGGCCCGACGAATCCCGGGTTCTTGAGGCACTACGCAGAGAGTCAGGATTTGGCGTAAGCAGTCCATGGCCCCACCCTTCCTGGTGTCAATGGCTGGTGGCCTGTACCAATGCCAACTCTTACATGCACAAAAATGCAGTACCCCTGTTTCTCCAACCTTCTAGTTGTGTTGCACAGGTTGAATATGCAGAATCTGATGTGGGCAATGAAAGGGCTTCTTCAACAAAAAATTCACTACATTGTCGTTAGCGTTATCTAGCCATTCTGGTGGAAAAATCTGCAATCTAGTAGTAAAGTTAGCAGGGCAAATTTAAATAAATGGCCCTAATGCTACAACAGAATGTAGTTCTAAAACCAAGAAAACAATATATAATCTGCCTGCTCCGTCTCCTGTAGATTGAAGAAACTAATTTGAATGGAATAACATCGTAAAAATGCTAAAAAATAACTATTCAATATCTCAATATATCCTACAAT
Organism: Oncorhynchus mykiss; assembly: GCF_057628025.1. Taxonomy (NCBI): domain Eukaryota; kingdom Metazoa; phylum Chordata; class Actinopteri; order Salmoniformes; family Salmonidae; genus Oncorhynchus; species Oncorhynchus mykiss. Next base: position 15,964,429 of record NC_143041.1, on the reverse strand, counting down.
GTCACCAACTCGGCAAGCTTCTAAATCACACGTGTAGTACTAGGTACATTTTCTGATCATTTGCTTGGATGGACATGTCAGTTCATTCAGCAATAGCTTTGAATGGTTGAAGGATGTCCTCCGGAATTCATCATAATTACCATGTACTGTAGGTCTATGAAGGGGGGGGGGGTGAGGAGCACGAGCCACAGGTTTTGTATTGAATTCAATGTATGCAGAAAAGGAAGGAAAATAGCTGTCCTCCGGCTATACCGTGGTGCTACCCTAGAAGGTGCTATTGAGACTACTGTTTTAATCAGGTATTTGGTGACGTGAATGTATTTAATATAGTTTTATCAAAAAGGATAACTTTTTCGCTCACACTCTTACCCTGGCAGATCTCTCCATGGTGTAGGCCAGGCCAGAGTGAACAATGTCCTTCTCAGAAGCTCCTGGAGTGGAGAGGAAGGAAATATGTGTTGTCAAACTGCCAACATATTGCATAATGTGTGTGTGTGTGTGTGCTCACAGCAACTCTGGCCTGGAAGTCAGCGGTGGGAACAACAGGGATCGGCCCTCCCTGTTTTCCAAACTTCCTCTCCAAACTCTCCTGAACGGACACTGAGAGACAGCGAGGGATAGAGAGGGAAATACTTAGATGGCAATGTAGCAATGTAACATGATCATTGGCAACCATCGTATTTTCAAGTATATCCAGTCGATCAACATTCATCCCTGAAGTTTCATCTGGGTTCACTCACACATTTCAGATTAGTATCGTTTTCATTCCGTCAAAACCTGAACGTCAGAAAGGCTCTGGCACGTCACCTTAATGTAACCTACGTTATATACGGGAGTGGCCAGCGGAAATATCACCAGTTACACTTCTTTCACGGTCATCTTTTCAGTTGTCCTTACAACTCTGAAAACACGGAGACCATTTCCTAGAGAGGACACAGTACTGTATCTCCTGCTACACAGAGGTTGTTAAAGGAAGAGGAAAAGTCTTCAGAACTGAACGAACACAGATCCTCTACAGACAGAGAGACGAGATCAGAAAGCGGACACACAGCTCCAGAGTGAGTACAGATGAAAGACTTCCAATATTAGTCAAGGAAATACACGGCCCTGCTCCTAATATTTAACCTGGCTATTTTGTGAAAGAGAATATGTTGTTAATGAGTGACCTAGATAATAAATACATTAACATTCATCTTTATTACAGGTGGTAGTAAACAGTCAAAGGAAATCTAGTCGCCACATCTAGAAATGGCAGAGGTAAAACAACTGAACATATTGCCCCCCCTCATCCCCTACCCTGAGGGGATGACAGATGAAAAGGAAAAGAAAATATATAAAAAAAACATTTTGCAGGGAAAGCCAGAGACTTTATATCGTGATGAAAGAAAAAATGCTCCATGCGACCTCATTTTCTACACAACAAATGGTTCTACATGGGAAGAGGAAATACTGAAACACTATCCTGAGGGAAAACGGTGGGATAAAAGATCTAAGGAATATTTCAAACAACTGAAAACGAAGGCAGGCACTATAAATGTGTATTATACTACTGGGATAATCATGGTGCAGGGTAATAGTGAGACGTTAAAGATATTCCCAAATGATTTCCCAGCCTTGAGAGAGAGAGTGAGACAGAGCGTCGAGACGACAGAGGATGTCGAGAAGAAAATGGCAGAGCTAGGCATTGAGGAAAGAGGAGAGCAGAGGAAAAGAGAGAGCGAGGACATAAAAGAGGAAGACATAAAACAGGAAGACATAAAGGTGGAAATAAAGGAAGAGGTGGAAGGAGGAAAAGGGAAGCACTGAACATTCCAGGGCAGATCAGAAGAGAAACATTATTTGATGAACAACTATGCTAAAGCCTGCTGTTCCTCTCACCTTATTATTTGAATGTTGTATCTTTTACCTTTTAATGTTTGTTTTTTATTGAGCTTGTATGAAAAATGCATTCATAAGTGCTCACCATCATCATTATCTTGCTTTGGTTATAGTTTAGCACTTTCCCAATGATAAAGGTGCTTAAAGCAAAAAGGTGGTGGTCCCTGTGAATTTCCCCAGCAATATGTGTTTCATATTGTTTCAAAATGTGTGCTCTAAAATGTATCAAGATTTTTGAAACGCAATTCTAATAAAGTTTGATTTAACAAGTGTCAGGACGTACTACATATACAGTACCCTGCCCCCATATCCCAATTTTTGCCACCTGTAAGTGAGAAACCTACATGCCAAGTACTGACCGTGTATTGTGTTCCCTGTGGTTAAAGAACAGAGCAGAAGCGCTGAACTCTGTTCAGAACTCAGACCTACAGGTTATGGAACATTTGCTCTTTTAGTATTTCTGCAGTATGTTTCCTCAAGGTGAAGGCTTCCCACTTCTATGTCAAAGATAATGCAACAAAAACACTTTAGTGAATACTACAGTAATGTGCCCAAAAACACAACAGTAAACACTACAGGATACTACAGTCCGCAAAAACACTACAGTAATTACTATTGTGTATATATACACACACTACTCTTTTTTACACAGCATTTATACTATAGTATACTGCAGTAAATACTACCGTATTGTTGGATTCTGTGTTTTACATTATAGCCATTACCACATATATGATTGAATATTATCTGCTGTTGGCTTGTGTATGTATGTGTTATGCAACATAGCTGACTTGAAACATTGTTAACAGTTTCAAGGCCATGGGCCTTTCACATGATGGAAAAATACAGAGTAGCATGAAGACAGGAACTGTGCAATGAGTTGGGGGGGAGGCACATTCAGAGCTGGGTGTTGCAGAACAAGCAGTCTTTTGTTAGATAACAGGAGCCAGGTACAGAGATAACGGTATCGAGCATGAGCGCATAGATATTCTTCACAGCAAGTTACATCTATCAACTGGAGCGCCCTGGGGCTGGTACCAGCTCAAGTACGACAACAATCAATAATAGGCTGGGTGAGTCTAAACCACGCCCAGTCTCTACGAACACTGTTTACATACATCTTGTCAGTTCTCTGTTCTGCCCTGCGTGGTAATTACAGTGAGCCCCTATATACGAAAGTTGCATTTCCCATTTATTACTTAGCTAATAAAAATTACATAGTATACAATCGGTGACTCATTGTTATATTAATCCTGATACCAGATTCGAATTTACGCAACTCTAACATTATTCACTGTAGTGTTTCTGCAGACTCCAGTCCGCAAAAAAACACTAAGGTGAAATGGAGAACAGAGAAACATGAGTGTCCCCTTGTCGGACCTTGCACGGTCTGCACTGTCCTGCCTGAAGGAATTATCTGTGTAGGTCACACTACTTCTCATAAGCGCATCGACTGTTTTTCCAAACAGTGAGTGTCGAAGGGGCACTGGCACTCTGGATCAGATCAAATCTTGTTTGTCACATGCCGAAAAAACAGACTTTAGGGTGAAACGTTTACTTACAAGCCGGGAAACCATTTGATTAAAGAGTGACTGTCCCTAAAAAGCAAGTAACGCTTTGAAAACAGCTTATGTGGCATCGATATGAGTCAGAAACCTTTTGACTACAAAGGGGCCTCCTGTGTGGCGCAATGGTGTAAGGCACTGCTACAGTGCTATAGGTATCACTACAGACCCGGGTTCGATCCTGATCCAGCAGGAAGGACAGGCACTAACAACCATCTTGGCAAACGGTGGGTGACAGTCCTTCTCTGTACCACCCCACATTCCTCCCCACATTCCTCCTCACTCCTCTGGTCTGATGGAACAATAATATAACTTTTTGGCCATAATGACCATTGTGGGGTAAAAAAGTATTTAGTCAGCCACCAATTGTGCAAGTTCTCCCACTTAAAAAGATGAGGCATGTATTTTTCCTCATATGTACACTTCAACTATGATAGACAAAATGAGGGAAAAAATTCCAGAAAATCAAATTGTAGGATTTTTAATGAATTTATTTGCAAATTATGGTGGAAAATACGTATTTGGTCACCTACAAACAAGCAAGATTTCTGGCTCTCACAGACCTGTAACTTCTTCTTTACGAGGCTCCTCTGTCCTCCACTCGTTACCTGTATTAATGGCACCTGTTTGAACTTGTTATCAGTATAAAAGACACCTGTCCACAACCTCAAACAGTCACACTCCAAACTCCACTATGGTCAAGACCAAAGAGCTGTCAAAGGACACCAGAAACAAAATTGTAGACCTGCACCAGGCTGGGAAGACTGAATCTGCAATAGGTAAGCAGCTTGGTTTGAAGAAATCAACTGTGGGAGCAATTATTAGGAAATGGAAGACATACAAGACCACTGATAATCTCCCTTGATCTGGGGCTCCACGCAAGATCTCAACCCCATGGGGTCAAAATGATCCCAGAACCACACGGGGGGACCTAGTGAATGACCTGCAGAGAGCTGGGACCAAAGTAACAAAGCCTACCATCAGCAAGGGCATTGAAGATGAAACGTGGCTGGGTCTTTCAGCATGACAATGATCCCATACACACCGCCCGGGCAACGAAGGAGTGGCTTCATAAGAAGCATTTCAAGGTTCTGGAGTGGCCTAGCCAGTCTCCAGATCTCAACCCCATAGAAAATCTTTGGAGGGAGTTGAAAGTCCGTGTTGCCCAGCAACAGCCCCAAAACATCACTGCTCTAGAGGAGATCTGCATGGAGGAATGGGCCAAAATACCAGCAACTGTGTGTGAAAACCTTGTGAAGACTTACAGAAAACGTTTGACCTCATTGCCAACAAAGGGTATATAACAAAGTATTGAGAAACTTTTGTTATTGACCAAATACTTATCTTCCACCATAATTTGCAGTAAATTCATTACAAATCCTACAATGTGATTTTCTGGATTTTTTTCTTCTCATTTTGTCTGTCATAGTTGAAGTGTACCTATGATGAAAATTACAGGCCTCTCATCTTTTTAAATGGGATAATGGTGGCTGACTAAATACTTTTTTGCCCCACTGTATGTTTGGAGGGAAAAGAGGGATGCTTGCAAGCCGAGGAACACCATCCCAACCGTGAAGCTGGGGGTGGTAGAATCATGTTGTGGGGGTGCTTTGCTGCAGGAGGGACTGGTGCACTTCACAAAATAGATGGCATCATGAGGACGGAAAATTATGTGGATATATTAAAGCAACATCAAGACATCAGTCAGGTAGTTAAAGCTTGGTCGCAAATGGGTCTTCCAAATGGACAATAACCCCAAGCATACTTCCAAAGCTGTGGCAAAATGGCTTAAGGCCAACAAAGTCAAGGTATTGGAGTAGACAACACAAAGCTCTGACCTCAATCCTATAGAAAATTTGTGGGCTGAACTAAAAAAGCGTGTGCGAGCAAGGAGGTCTACAAACCTGACTCAGTTACACCAGCTCTGTCAGGGGGAATCGGCCAACATTCACCCAACTTATTGTAGGAAGCTTGTGGAAGCCTACCCGAAATGTTTGACCCAAGTTAATTTAAAGGCAATGCTACCAAATACTAATTGAGTGTATGTAAACTTTTGACCCACTAGGAATGTGATGAAAGAAATAAAATCTGAAATCATTCTGACAAATTATTCTGACATTTCACATTCTTAAAATAAAGTGGTGATCCTAACTGGCGTAAGACAGGGAATGTTTACTAGGATTAAATATCAGGAATTGTGAAAAACTGAGATTAAATGTATTTGGCTCAGGTGTATGTTAACTTCCGACTGTATAATATCAATTGTGAATGATGCCCAGCTTGTGTGCAGTAAGGCAAGAAACGCATGCCTTTTTTGTGACTTTTTCGACTCATAGTCCCACACCTCATGTAGCCTTGCCCATAGGCCTATGTTTTGATAAGGTTTGTATCACAACTAAAGTGGCCAAATAACTTCTTACAATTAAGCACATTAATCCGCTTTACAATGGGTGTAGAGCCTAACTGGCATACATACGCAGCACGTGAGTTTCAAGTTTGGGGAAGATCATTTTCACCATTAAAATACACTTTTAATCACTTTACCCCTACCTACATGTACAAATTACCTCGACTAACCTGTACCCCCGCACATTGACTCTGTACCAGTACCCCCTGCATGTAGCCTCATTATTGTTATTTTATTGTGCTACTCAAGAAAATATTAACTAAATAAACTAAACTCTATTTCTTGAACTGCATTGTTGGTTAGGGGCTTGTAAGAAAGCATTTTATGGTAAGGTTGTATTCGGCGCATGTGGCTAATTTGATTTCTAATAAAAGCATGACATGGATAATCGGATTTGCGGTCACTTTTGAGATTGGTGTTTTCCTGCTAATGGAAAGTTTGCGCTTATAGCCTACTGCAATGTGAGCATTGCTGCACTTATAATGTCATGAAATAGAGTAATAGTTTATCAACATTTTAAGCTAAACGTTCTAAATCTGTTGTCAGCCACATTGCTTAAAACATATATTTTGAAGCTAGTGGTTGTATTAATTTGGGATCTATCCCATCCCACAACTGCCCCAGACTTGTTTGGAATATTTATTTCTTGCACAGAATAGAATAGGTAAACTTTTGTACTATGGGGTATAGTAGATTGATATAGGCTAGTGTTTTTGCTGTTTGTTAGGCCGACTCATCTTGTTGGCTGATGAAAAGTAAATATGGACAGTTCTTCTAATATCTCCAATATGCTCCAATATGTGTATGTCTTCACTTGTAGCCTGTGAGAAAGAGCCAATCATGTGAAGGAGAGCCACTTGAGTGAGAGGTGCTTTGGATCATTCAGCCGGGAGAAGGGAATTATAATGATTATATTCACCCTAAGGGCACAAAAGCCACTGCCCGCAAAAGGCATGGCTTTTTTTTTTTAGGGGGCATTATGGTCACACAAAGGGGATACCGCAGGACATTTGAGGCATTATCAAGTGCTTGTCAAAATGTGAATGAGAGCCTGATGAAGTGTGTACAGCCTGCGCAAAAAAAGAAAAGCAGAGCTTAGGCCTTTCATGCAACTTTTTTTCAAATCATCATTAGTCACATCATGCAGCCTTAGAATGTAGTAAAAATGCAAGCATATAATCCAATGATTGTATCACAACTAAAGTTACATAAATAATTATAAATTAAGCATTAACCTGTTTCTTTGTTCACCACTAAACACAGTACAGCCGCATATGCATTTGGAGAAAATGTCCTTTCTATTTTATTCAGCTATGTTCAATTGTATTCTTCATACTATAAAATATAAAAGAATTCCATGGAATTTTAAGCAAATATTGTCTGCTACAGTGCCTTGCGAAAGTATTCGGCCCCCTTGAACTTTGCGACCTTTTGCCACATTTCAGGCTTCAAACATAAAGATATAAAACTGTATTTTTTTGTGAAGAATCAACAACAAGTGGAACACAATCATGAAGTGAAACGACATTTATTGGATATTTCAAACTTTTTTAACAAATAAAAAACTGAAAAATTGGGCGTGCAAAATTATTCAGCCCCTTTACTTTCAGTGCAGCAAACTCTCTCCAAAAGTTCAGTGAGGATCTCTGAATGATCCAATGTTGACCTAAAATGACTAATGATGATAAATACAATCCACCTGTGTGTAATCAAGTCTCCGTATAAATGCACCTGCACTGTGATAGTCTCAGAGGTCCGTTAAAAGCGCAGAGAGCATCATGAAGAACAAGGAACACACCAGGCAGGTCCGAGACACTGTTGTTTAAAGCCGGATTTGGATACAAAAAGATTTCCCAAGCTTTAAACATCCCAAGGAGCACTGTGCAAGCGATAATATTGAAATGGAAGGAGTATCAGACCACTGCAGACCTACCAAGACCTGGCCGTCCCTCTAAACTTTCAGCTCATACAAGGAGAAGACTGATCAGAGATGCAGCCAAGAGGCCCATGATCACTCTGGATGAACTACAGAGATCTACAGCTGAGGTGGGAGACTCTGTCCATAGGACAACAATCAGTCGTATATTGCACAAATCTGGCCTTTATGGAAGAGTGGCAAGAAGAAAGCCATTTCTTAAAGATATCCATAAAAAGTGTTGTTTAAAGTTTGCCACAAGCCACCTGGGAGACACACCAAACATGTGGAAGAAGGTACTCTGGTCAGATGAAACCAAAATTGAACTTTTTGGCAACAATGCAAAACGTTATGTTTGGCGTAAAAGCAACACAGCTCATCACCCTGAACACACCATCCCCACTGTCAAACATAGTGGTGGCAGCATCATGGTTTGGGCCTGCTTTTCTTCAGCAGGGACAGGGAAGATGGTTAAAATTGATGGGAAGATGGATGGAGCCAAATACAGGACCATTCTGGAAGAAAACCTGATGGAGTCTGCAAAAGACCTGAGACTGGGACGGAGATTTGTCTTCCAACAAGACAATGATCCAAAACATAAAGCAAAATCTACAATGGAATGGTTCAAAAATAATAATAAAATAAAATAAACATATCCAGGTGTTAGAATGGCCAAGTCAAAGTCCAGACCTGAATCCAATCGAGAATCTGTGGAAAGAACTGAAAACTGCTGTTCACAAATGCTCTCCATCCAACCTCACTGAGCTCGAGCTGTTTTGCAAGGCGGAATGGGAAAAAATGTCAGTCTCTCAATGTGCAAAACTGATAGAGACATACCCCAAGCGACTTACAGCTGTAATCGTAGCAAAAGGTGGCGCTACAAAGTATTAACTTAAGGGGGCTGAATAATTTTGCACGCCCAATTTTTCAGTTTTTGATTTGTTAAAAAAGTTTGAAATATCCAATAAATGTCGTTCCACTTCATGATTGTGTCCCACTTGTTGTTGATTCTTCACAAAAAAATACAGTTTTATATCTTTATGTTTGAAGCCTGAAATGTGGCAAAAGGTCGCAAAGTTCAAGGGGGCCGAATACTTTCGCAAGACACTGTAGCTCTGGAACAGCTCTGGTCCAGGGCATAGCTAGTAGCTAGCTCTGGTCCGCACTTGCTCCTGTCTAGCTCTGGTCTGCACTAACTAGCTCTGGTCCAGGGTGTAGCTAGCAACTGGCTAAATCTCGTACGCACTACCTCTGGTTTGCACCTGTTCTGGTCCATTTCTGTTCCAGGTCATAGCTAGTAACATTGGCCTAGCTCTGGTCCAGGGCATAGCTAGTAGCTTTCTAGCTCTGGTTTGCACTAGCTGCGGTCTATCTCTGGTCTGTACAAGCTCTGGTCCAGGGTGTAGCTTGCTGTTAGCTAACTCTGATCCAACTCTGGTCCAGGGTGTAGCTAGTAGCATTGGTATAGCTCTGGTCTGCATTAACTAGCTCTGATCCAGTGTGTACAGACTGACACTTAAAAAAAAGCTTTAATAAAGCTTTATGCTGCAATTTACCACAGTTACTGCAATAGTAGTGGTATTAGTAGTAACTACCACTATTGCTACCACCACCACCACTACTGCCACAGTCACCACTACTATCACTATTACTAGACCGTTATAACGCACTATAATAACTCCTCACGTACAAACCACCCCAAAATAGGTCTCCATGAATAACCATAGCCTATGAAAACCATTTTACTAGCATTACTACTACCATTAACACTGCCATCACTATCAATACCACTACAACAGTCCCGAGACCCAGTGGTGGAAAAAGTACCCAATTATCATACTTGAGTAAAAGTAAAGATGCCTTAACTTAGGGATAGGGGGCAGTATTCAGAATTTTGGATGACTGAGGTGTCCAAAATAAACTGCCTGTTACTGAGGCCCAGAAGCTAGGATATGCATATGCATGGTAGTATTGGATAGAAAACACTCCAAAGTTCCTAAAACTGTTACAATTATGTCTGAGTATAACAGAACTGATTTGGCAGGTGAAATCCCGAGGACCAATTTTTTTTTTCTGTTGACCTGCCAGCCAATTCCAAACTTAAGCTATTGAAACCAAAGACTTGCGCCTCCCAAATTGCAGTTCCTATGGCTTCCACTAGATGTCAAGTCTTTATACATGGTTTAGGATTTTATTCTGAAAAACCAAAGAGGAATAGTTGTTTATCCTGAGGAGGTCCTATTGCAAAACAAGTCTCATTGAATGCGTGACCGAGGGCGCTCGCTGCGTTTATTGTATTTTGAATTTGGCGATATGCAATTTCACCGGATGTTGTCGAGGTGGGTCGCTAGCGGGACTCCTGCACCAGAAAGGTTAGAAAATGACTCAAGTGAAAGTCACCCAGTAAAATACTACTTGAGTAAAAGTCTAAAAGTATTTGGTTTTAGATCTACTTAAGTATCAAAAGTAAATGTAATTGCTAAAATAACAGTATAAATCATTTAAATGTTCTTATATTAAGCAAACCAGACGTCACCATTTAAAAAAAAATGTATTTACGGATAGCCAGGGGCACACTCCAACATAATTTACAAACAAAGCATGTGTGTTTAGCAGTGGAGGCTCCTCATAGGAGGAAGGGGAGGACCATCCTCCTCAGTGAATTTCATAAATGTACATTTAAAAAGTTATGCTAAATATAATCACGTCACCAAATAACTGATTAAAACACACTATTTTGCAAAGAAGGTCTACAGTAGCCACAACAGCACTCTGTAGTGTAGCACCATGGTATAGCCGGAAGACAGCTAGCTTTCTAGCGAGCAGTTGACTCAAAGAGAAAGACAATAGTTGAACAGTTTTGAACAAATTTAATTTCTTCCAAAATGAAGGAGAAGCAAGACCGAAATAGAAACAGAGATTGTCTTTTTTTTTCAGTTTCACTTACTTAGCTAGCAAATGCAGCTATCTAGTTTAGCATACGGAAACACCCTGCTTAAACAGAGGGATGCTATGACTTTCCACCACAACACGAACTCTTCCATGTCAAGGTAAGCTTTTGGTATTACTAATGTATTGCCACAGACTCGCCGGTGTCACTGCTTACTGACTGTACATTAACATTGCTGCAGGCTTACTGATGCCTTAATTCTATTAGCTATGCTGACTATGATGTTACTTTAAATAATATGGTGACAACGATGTATGCTTTGTTTAGCGGTTTGGCTTGGAAAGGTTTTTTCGCCAGGTCACATACAGCTGATGTGTTGGCATTGAAGTCCACAAGCGAAGGGAAGAGGTGAGAGGAGGAGAGCGCATGGATGCGAGAAGGAATACAACGTGGCTGCTATGAAAGTGACCTGTGTTTACGCGTGATCAGGTGTGTATTCATTCTGCAGATTCTGTTGAAAAACTTTTCTTAAACGGAAAACCGGGTAAGCACACATTAATTTGTTCAATATCAACTCTTGTTTGCAGCTGTTGGACTAATGATTACACCCTATATTAGCTAGATGCAGGTAAGAGAGTGCAAGGCGGTATTGAATGTCACTGTCTCACCTCAAACCTGTGTGCACCTACATTGTAGACTTTCATTCGTAGGCTAGGTTGTAGCAACCTCATGATGGGTATAGGGAAAATGTGAGTATCATGTAGTAGCCTAAACCTATCGCTGTTACATTGAACTGGGTGAATGGAATATGAATGACAGTCATCCAATATGCTGTAATAGAAATAAGGTAATGCTCATAAATCATCTTCCTTTATCTTAAATGGCACTGACCATAAACGGTTGCATTCATGAGTTTTATTGGCAAATGTCAAAACCTGATAAAAATGAATTTATATGAATGCTGTAAGTACAGAAATTGTTTACTCAGTAGGATATGAATATCCAACTAGTCAGTGACAACTGTGGAGTACTAATGGATGCAGAAGAAATAGACTAATTCAATGGCACAAAAATCACTTTGTCGATACCACCTTTAATAGGCTTGTTATGAAACAGGTATGCACCTTCATTAGAATGCTTTCGTGTTTCTTTAACCCATCAGAGTCTAAGCTGTGGGGGGGGGGGGGGGGGGTTTCGACTAAGCTACATGGAAGTATTGAACAAATATATAAAATACAAAAAATGTATGAAAAAGTATTTCTGGCCTTACTGCTATAAGCCCATACAAACGCCTTAAATAACAGATTCACTACATGGAACAACAGATAATCCCCCAAATATATCAAAAGGAAGTTTGTTCTGAAGTGTGTCTCCTATGGCTGAGAGATACACTACATGACCAAAAGCTCGTCGAAAATCTCATTCCAAAATCATGGATATTAATATGGAGTTGGCCCCCTTTTACTGCAATAACAGCCTCCGCTTTTCTGGGAAGGCTTTGCACTAGATGTTGGAACATTGCTGCAGGCACTTTCTTCCATTCAGCCACAAAAGCATTAGTGAGGTCGGGCACTGATGTTGGGCGATTAGGCCTGGCTCGCAGTCGGCGTCAGGGCTCTGTGCTGGCCAGTCAAGTTCTTCCACAACAATCTCGAATCTCGCAAGGGGGCATTGTCATGCTGAAACAGGAAAGTGCCTTCCCCAAACTGTTGCCACAAAGTTGGAAGCACAGAATCATCTCAAATATCATTGTCCACTGTAGCGTTAAGATTTACCTTCACTGAAACTAAGCGGCCTAGCCCGAACCATGATAAACAGTCCCAAACCATTATTCCTCCTCCACCAAACTTTACAGTTGACACTATGCATTCGGACAGATAGCGTTCAACTGGCATCCGCCAAACCATCCGTCGGATTGCCAGATGGTGAAGTGTGAATCATCACTCCATCATCAGTTGCCAGCATCTTACCACCCTCCATCCCACTGCTGGCTTGCTTCTGAAGCTAAGCAGGGTTGGTCCTGGTCAGTCTCTGGATGGGAGACCAGATGCTGCTGGAAGTGGTGTTGGAGGGCCAGTAGGAGGCACTCTTTCCTCAGGTCTAAAAAAATATCACAATTCCCCAGGGCAGTGATTGGGGACGCTAGGGTGCCATTTTTCGGATGGGATGTTAAACGGGTGTCCCGACTCTCTGAGGTCATTAAAGATCCCATGGCACTTATCATAAGAGTAGGGGTGTTAACCCTGGTCTCCTGGCTAAATTCCCAAGCTGTCCCTCATACCATCATGGTCACCTAATCATCCCCAGCTTACAATTGGCTCATTCATCCCCCTCCTCTCCCCTGTAACTATTTCCCAGGTTGTTGCTGTAAATGAGAATGTGTTCTCAGTCAACTTGCCTGATTAAATAACGGATTAAAGAAAATAACTCCTGAGAACGTGATTCCAGGGTCCAACGGTGGCGAGCTTTACACCACTCCTGCCGATGCTAGGCATTTCACATTGTGATCTTAAGCTTTTGTTATGGTTGCTCGGCCATGAAAACCCATTTCATGAAGCTCCCGACGAACAGTTATTGTGCTGACGTTGCTTCCAGAGGCAGTTTGGAACTTGGTGGTAAGGTTTACATCCGAGAACAGACTATTTTGACATGCTACATTCCTTAGCACTCGGAGAGTCCCGTTCTGTGAGCTTGGGCGGCCTACCACTTAGCGGTTGAGCAATTGTTGCTACTAGATGTTTCCACTTCTCAATAACAGCACTTACAGTTGACCGGGGCAACTCTAGCAGGGCATACATTTGACAAACTAACTTGTTGGAAATGTGGCATCCTATGACAGTGCCATGGTGAAAGTCACTGTGCTCTTCAGTAAGGCCATTCTACTACCATTCACTTAGGTAGTCTTTTTGTGAAGGATTCAGGAATAGAAGTTGAACGCTACAACCATGTCTCTGTCACATGAGTATCTCTCATCTTAATTTGAAAGGCATGCTGGGAAATATACAGCTTTCCACCCTACAGTGTTAAAACAACACCCCCAGTGTTTTTTAAAAATGAGTATTTTAAAATATAAATTTTATTTTTGGGGGGTAGATCAGCTTTAAAATGTGCAATATGCAGAAGTCACTGGTTGCAAAAATTCTAATAGTTCACCTAATTTCAGTTATACCATCTAAACTCCTGTTAAATATCCTTTAAATAACCAAAATGATTATATTTTCAGCTGTTTGAAGCTGGTATACAAAACCGAAAGTAAAAACTTACAGGAAGCATAGAAATAGCTCACATAGAACCGGTCTACCGCTTCTTAGATTTTCTTTCAATGAGTGACAGATTTATAATTCAAATTTCTATGTGAATTTGGTCAGGTCACCCAAAAAGTGACATATTGCAGACAGATTGTAGGATCTATCAATTGAATTGTTTGCATAATTTCTAGTCCCTCTAATTTAAAAAATATTTGTATATATACTTTTCCCCCCTACCCTACCATAATTGGAGTAAACTAACGGCGAACAATACTTCTACTGCTACCTCCAATGTCCACAGATTAACCCATCTTTCTGCTCCAGCAGGTGTATCTCACTGATCATCCCTAAAGCCAACACCTCATTTGGCCGCCTTTCGTTCCAGTTCTCTGCTGCCTGTGACTGGAACGAATTGCAAAAATCGCTGAAGTTGGAGACTTTTATCTCCCCACCAACTTCAAACATCTGCTATCTGAGCAGCTAACCGATCGCTGCAGCTGTACATAGTCTATCGGTAAATAGCCCACGCATTTTTACCTACCTCATCCCCATACTGTTTTTATTTATTTACTTTTCTGCTCTTTTGCACACTAATATCTCTACCTGTACATGACCATCTGATCATTTATCACTCCAGTGTTAATCTGCAAAATTGTAATTATTCGCCTACCTCCTCATGCCTTTTGCACACAATGTATATAGACTCCCCTTTTTTTCTACTGTGTTATTGACTTGTTAATTGTTTACTCCATGTATAACTCTGTGTTGTCTGTTCACACTGCTTTGCTTTATCTTGGCCAGGTCGCAGTTGCAAATGAGAACTTGTTCTCAACTAGCCTACCTGGTTAAATAAAGGTGAAATAAAAAAATAAAAATAAAAATTTCCCAGTATAATTCCATTTAGCTATTTCCTTTTGCAATAAATTCCTCCATTTTACTATGATATTTTACGAAGGTCCTGAACCTCTCTATTTGTATTTTTTTCCCCTGATATTGCCCTAAAAATAAATACCCAAAAGTATCATGATATTTACCATTAACTGATTGTGGTTTTTCAGATCCCCTAACAATACTGTTTGACATAACAACCATTCCTGGACCTGACTCCGAAAATGAGCCACCGATGGACAGTACCAGAAATGATGTTCTATTGATTCTGTGTCCTTATGGCAGTCTGCACAAGGCTGACTGTTCAATGCTGTTGAGCATCCTTTTTGTAGCAAGTATTTGATATAATATCTTAAATTGAAACGAACAGATTGATGAGTCAATTGTTCTTTTATACACTGCTCAAAAAAATTAAGGGAACACTTAAACAACACAATGTAACTCCAAGTCAATCACACTTCTGTGAAATCAAACTGTCCACTTAGGAAGCAACACTGATTGACAATACATGTCACATGCTGTTGTGCAAATGGAATAGACAACAGGTGGAAATTATAGGCAATTAGCAAGACACCCCAAATAAAGAGGTGGTTCTGCAGGTGGTGACCACAGACCACTTCTCAGTTCCTATGCTTCCTGGCTGAGAGCTAGCGCGTGTGGGCCAGTTCCTATGCTTCCTTGGTCACTTTTGAATGCTGGCGGTGCTTTCACTCTAGTGGTAGCATGAGACGGAGTCTACAACCCACACAAGTGGCTCAAGTAGTGCAGCTCATCCAGGATGGCACATCAATGCGAGTTGTGGCAAGAAGGTTTGCTGTGCATGGAGATGGAGGCGCTACCAGGAGACAGGCCAGTACATCAGGAGACGTGGAGGAGGCCGTAGGAGGGCAACAACCCAGCAGCAGGACCGCTACCTCCGCCTTTGTGCAAGGAGGAGCACTGCCAGAGCCCTGCAAAATGACGTCCAGCAGGCCACAAATGTGCATGTGTCTGCTCAAACGGTCAGAAACAGACTCCATGAGGGTGGTATGAGGGCCCGACGTCCACAGGTGGGGGTTGTGCTTACCGCACAACACCGTGCAGGACGTTTGGCATTTGCCAGAGAACACCAAGATTGGCAAATTTGCCACTGGCGCCCTGTGCTCTTCACAGATGAAAGCAGGTTCACACTGAGCACATGTGACAGACGTGACAGAGTCTGGAGACACCGTGGAGAACGTTCTGCTGCCTGCAACATCCTCCAGCATGACCGGTTTGGCGGTGTGTCATGGTGTGGGGTGGCATTTCTTTGGGGGGCCGCACAGCCCTCCATGTGCTCGCCAGAGGTTGCCTGACTGCCATTTAGGTACCGAGATCCTCAGACCGCTTCTGAGACCATATGCTGGTGCGGTTGGCCCTGGGTTCCTCCATGCAAGACAATGCTAGACCTCATGTGGAGTGTGTCAGCAGTTCCTGCAAGAGGAAGGCATTGATGCTATGGACTGGCCTGCCCGTTCCCCAGACCTGAATCCAATTGAGCACATCTGGGACATCATGTCTTGCACCACAGACTGTCCAGGAGTTGGCTTTAGTCCAGGTCTGGGAGGAGATCCCTCAGGAGACCATCCACCACCTCATCAGGAGCATTCCCAGGCACGTGGAGGCCACACACACTACTGAGCCTCATTTTGACGTGTTTTAAGGACATTACATCAAAGTTGGATCAGCCTGTAGTGTTTTCTACTTTTATTTTATTTTTTAAGTCCAGACCTTCATGGGTTGATAAATTTGATTTCCATTGATCATTTGTGTGATTTTGTTGTCAGCACATTCAACTACGTATGTAAAGAAAAAAGTATTTAATAAGAATATTTCATTCATTCAGATCTAGGATGTATTATTTTAGTGTTCCCTTTATTTTTTTTGAGCAGTGTATGTCAGTTCATAGACCCAATGCCAAGGTATTGGGACAACAAAAACCTGTTTCCATCTGACTTGAATTTTATAACGTGTTGCTGTCAAACCTTTTGACTTTAATTGAAGCTGATAAATGTTTTTGATGTATACTAATCATTTTATGATTTTCAATGGGTGGCAGACAGACTAACTAGCTAATCAACTAGCCCACATGGCGAACACTATATATACAGTTTTTCCATTGTTGAGAGGTTAGCTTTTCCAGGCTAGCACTGTGTTAACCATCCATGGGCAGCAAGTAACCTAGCATTTAGAGAGGCAAGCTGGCGGCTTGCCAGTTCGAATCTCGGGTCTGACATGAAAAATCTGTCTGAAAATGAGCTGGCAACCATAGGGTTTCTGGTATCAAATTCCATATGAAATTGCCTGCCGTTGTGCCCTTGAGCAAGGCAATTAACCCCCCATGACAACAGCTCCCTGGGTGCCCAGTGTGGCAGCATCCTCACCTCTCCAAAAACGTCATGTACACAGTGCCGTGAAAAAGTCTTTGCCCCCTCTCTAACGTTTGCATATTTTTGATCAGATCAAACACACAATCAAGTCTACATGAAAATGGATAGTTTTGGATTGGCCTGGTCAAAGTCCCAACTGAGATGTTGTGGCAGGACTTGAAACGAGCAGTTCATGCTGGAAAACCCACAAATGTCGCAGATTTTAAAGCAGTTCTGCATGAAAGAGTGAGCCAAAATTCCCCCACAGCGATGTCAGAGACTGATCAACAACTACAGGAAGCATGTGGTTGCAGTCATTGCAGCTAAAGATATTTAGTATGTCCGTAAACACTTGCACATGATCTGAGGACGCGGCTAGGGATGCCGTCTGGGCCGGCAACCTTGCGAGGGTTAACACTCTTAAAATGTCTTACTCACGTTGGCCATGGAGAAGGAGAGCCAAAAGTCCTTGTTAGCAGGCTGTGTCCGTGGCACTGTGTGTGTTTAGCTTGAACGTGTTTAGCTTGCCGGAAGCAAGATGTCCACGACGTGGCTGGTTTTCCCTTTGTAGACCGTGATTGTCTGTAAGACCCTGCCACGTATGTCTCATGTCTGAGCCGTTAAATTGCGACTCCACTTTGTCTCTGTACTGACGTTTAGCCTGTTTGATTGCCTTATGGAGGGAATAACTACACTGTTTGTATTCGGCCATATTTACAGTCACCTTGCCATGGTTAAATGCGGTGGTTAGCGCTTTCAGTTTTGCGCGAATGCTGCATTCTAGCCACGGTTTCTGTTTTTTCTAGTTTTTAATAGTCACAGTGGGAACGACTATACACTTCCTGTTGAACTCAGTCACCGTATCCATGTATTCCTCAATGTTATTCTCAGAGGGTTACCCGGAACGTATCCCAGTCCACATGATCAAAACAATCTTGAAGCATGGATTCCAATTGGTCAGACCAGCTTTGAAAATACTTTAACAGGGGTACTTCCTGTTTGAGTTTCTACCTAAATGGAGTACTGATCAGATTTGCCGAAGGGAGGGCGGGGGAGGGTCTTGTAGGCATTCTGTAGCAGTAGTCCAATGTTTTACCAGCGCGAGTACTACAGTCAATGTGTTGGTAGAACTTCAGTAGTGTTTTCCTCAAACTTACTGTGTTAAAATCCCCAGCTACTATAAATGCAGCCTCAGGATATGTGGTTTCCAGCTTGCATAAAGTCCAGTGTAATTCTTTGAGGGCCGTTGTGGTATCGGCTTGAGGGGGAATATACACGGCTGTTACTATAACTGAAGAGAATTCCCTTGGGAGGTAATACGGTCAGCATTTGTTTGTGAGGTATTCTAGGTCAGGTGAACAAAAGGACTTGAGTTTCTGTGTGTTATCACAGTCACACCATGAGTAGAACCCCCCCCCCCCCCCTTCCCAGTTCAGCTGAAAAGGTGGCGCAGGGAATGCAAAAATATTCTTTAGAAATATTTAACCTCCACACATTAACAAGTCCAATACCTCAAATGATAGATGAACACCTTGTTCATCTACCCAGCGTGTCAGATTTTTTAAATGTTTTACGGCAAAAACACAACATATATTTATGTTAGACCACCACCAAACCAAAGAAAAAACGTAGCCATTTTTTCCAGCAAAAGATAGAAATCGCAAAAGCAGGATAAAAAAAAAAAATCAATCACTAACCTCTTGAAAATCTTCATCAGATGACATGTTACACAGTACATTAATGTTTTGTTCGATAATATGCATTTTATATCCATAAATCTCCTTTTACATTGACGCCATGTTCAGGAAATCCTCCAAAATATCCGGAGGAATTATAGAAAGCTACGCCAGATAACAGAAATACTCATCATAAACTTTGACTAAAGATACATGTTCTACATATAATTAAAAAGATACACTGGTTCTTAATGCAACCGCTGTGTCAATTTTTTTTTAACGTTACGGAAAAAGCCTAACATTGCAATAATCTGAGACGGCGCTCAGACGTACAGTGCCTTGCGAAAGTATTCGGCCCCCTTGAACTTTGCGACCTTTTGCCACTTTCAGGCTTCAAACATAAAGATATAAAACTGTATTTTTTTGTGAAGAATCAACAACAAGTGGGACACAATCATGAAGTGGAACGACATTTATTGGATATTTCAAACTTTTTTAACAAATCAAAAACTGAAAAATTGGGCGTGCAAAATTATTCAGCCCCTTTACTTTCAGTGCAGCAAACTCTCTCCAGAAGTTCAGTGAGGATCTCTGAATGATCCAATGTTGACCTAAATGACTAATGATGATAAATACAATCCACCTGTGTGTAATCAAGTCTCCGTATAAATGCACCTGCACTGTGATAGTCTCAGAGGTCCGTTAAAAGCGCAGAGAGCATCATGAAGAACAAGGAACACACCAGGCAGGTCCGAGATACTGTTGTGAAGAAGTTTAAAGCCGGATTTGGATACAAAAAGATTTCCCAACCTTTAAACATCCCAAGGAGCACTGTGCAAGTGATAATATTGAAATGGAAGGAGTATCAGACCACTGCAAATCTACCAAGACCTGGCCGTCCCTCTAAACTTTCAGCTCATACAAGGAGAAGACTGATCAGAGATGCAGCCAAGAGGCCCATGATCACTCTGGATGAACTGCAGAGATCTACAGCTGAGGTGGGAGACTCTGTCCATAGGACAACAATCAGTCGTATATTGCACAAATCTGGCCTTTATGGAAGAGTGGCAAGAAGAAAGCCATTTCTTAAAGATATCCATAAAAAGTGTAGTTTAAAGTTTGCCACAAGCCACCTGGGAGACACACCAAACATGTGGAAGAAGGTGCTCTGGTCAGATGAAACCAAAACTTTTTGGCAACAATGCAAAATGTTATGTTTGGCGTAAAAGCAACACAGCTGAACACACCATCCCCACTGTCAAACATGGTGGTGGCAGCATCATGGTTTGGGCCTGCTTTTCTTCAGCAGGGACAGGGAAGATGGTTAAAATTGATGGGAAGATGGATGGAGCCAAATACAGGACCATTCTGGAAGAAAACCTGATGGAGTCTGCAAAAGACCTGAGACTGGGACGGAGATTTGTCTTCCAACAAGACAATGATCCAAAACATAAAGCAAAATCTACAATGGAAAGGTTCAAAAATAAACATATCCAGGTGTTAGAATGGCCAAGTCAAAGTCCAGACCTGAATCCAATCGAGAATCTGTGGAAAGAACTGAAAACTGCTGTTCACAAATGCTCTCCATCCAACCTCACTGAGCTCGAGCTGTTTTGCAAGGAGGAATGGGAAAAAATTTCAGTCTCTCGATGTGCAAAACTGATAGAGACATACCCCAAGCGACTTACAGCTGTAATCGCAGCAAAAGGTGGCGCTACAAAGTATTAACTTAAAGGGGCTGAATAATTTTGCACGCCCAATTTTCAGTCTATGATTTGTTAAAAAAGTGAAATATCCAATAAATGTTGTTCCACTTCATGATTGTGTCCCACTTGTTGTTGATTCTTCACAAAAAAATACAGTTTTATATCTTTATGTTTGAAGCCTGAAATGTGGCAAAAGGTCGCAAAGTTCAAGGGGGCCGAATACTTTCGCAAGGCACTGTAACAATATTTCTCCGCCATGCTGTCTCCAAAATTACAACATAAATATTCCCTTACCTTTGATGGTCTTCGATCAGAATGTAGTGCAAGGAGTCCTAGTTCAACAATACATCGTTTTGTTTCATAATGTTCAATTCTAGTGTCCAAGTAGCAGCATTTGCTACCACTTTCAGCTCAAATGCCCAAAAAAGGACTTCTGGTCCAGGATAACTTTGCATCAAAACTTCCAAATTACATATTACAGGTCGACGAAACTGGTCAAACTAAGTGCAGAATCAATCTTCAGGATGTTATAATCATATAGATCCAATAGCATTCCAACCGGATCATTCGTTTTCATCTGGGGCTGATTGGAACAGCCGAAGCACTCAAACGCAAACGCGCCTCAACAACATGGAAATCTTTTGCGACACCTACTACTTTCCTTCCCATTAGGTCAAAGTTCACAGCAAATGCTCCATTACACATTCTACTGAATGAGGACATCTAGTGGAAGATGTAGGAAGTGTTTCCAGATCCATAACTTGTTGGGAAGGGAGGGGGCGATGACGTCAAAGTTGCCCCAACTTTCAGGATTTCAAAACTAGTTTGGAAGAGTGCCTGCCCTGTGAGTTCTGTTATACTCACAGACATAATTCAAACGGTTTTAGAATCTTCAGAGTGTTTTCTATCCAATATTAATAATAATATGCATATATTAGCAATTTAGGACAGATTTTGATGCAGTTCACTATGGGCACGCAATTATTCCAAAGGGGAAATACTGCCCCCTATCTCTAACAGGTTTTAATCATGAAACATACACATTCCTGTCTGCGCAATGTACTGAGAACCCAGATGGCTGTATGGATGGGGACAGTATATCTCAAGAGAGCCAAGTTTCTGTGAAAAAGAGTGTTACCATCTCTGATGTCTCCCTGGAAGGAGATCCTTGCCCTGAGCTTGTCTACTTTATTATCCTGTGACTGAACATTAGCGATTAATATACTATGAAGCAGTGGATGGTGTGTATGCCTCCTGAGTCAGATTAAAATTCCACTCTGAATACCTCTTGTCCGCTGGCTGTGTTTTGGAGCAGCCTCCGCAATAAGCTCAATTGCCCTGGGGGGTACGAACAAATGATCCAATTCGGGAAAGTAGTATTTCTGGTCGTAATGCTTGGAGTTACCGAGTGTATGTAGTAGAGGTCGACCGATTATGATTTTTCAACACCGATACCGATTATTGGAAGACAAAAAAAAAAGCCGATACCGATTAATCAGCCGATTTTATAAAAAATGTATATATATACACATTTTTGTAATAACGACAATTGCAACAATACTTAATGAACACTTTTATTTTACTTAATATAATACATATTATGGGCTTTTGGATGGGTGTTCTTTAAGGTGATTCCACAGATTGGTGGTATTTCTTGATTTAGCCGTTGCTGACCCCATGCTTATCTTTATCACAAATAAGACACCTTGCTATCCCTGGTGCCAATTCCATGTAATAGTCCCACACTGGTGCTCTGCTTTTCTCTGCCATCTGTAAAACACACACACAGCTCTGAAGTGACAATGTTACTGGAAAGTCTGCTTAGGAGACAAATACTCTCAACTGTTTGAGTACAAATATAGTTTAAGTTTAAGTTGCTGTGATGAATGTTGAAAACAAAAACTGTCATTTCTATATGCAGGAAATCCTATTTTAATAATGGACATGGTAAGAATTGACTACCAAAGTGCGAGTCATAATTCCCATGACACCCAGCAAAATTTGAAAAGCGGTTCCTTCATTAATTTATTCCATAGGATATTTTTAGACTCACTTAAAATAAGGTCTGTGTTTTTTGTAGGCTTACACCACCGTGCCAATGTTATAACTGTGTAGATATCCATAGGACAAGGTAACTCTGATCAATATTGGCTAAATATCTAGAGTTTTTTTCCCTCTGGTTGCAGATGTGACATGCTGGTAGAAATGAGGTAAAACTGATTTAAGTTTGCCTGCATTAAAGTCCCCGGCCACTAGGAGCGCTGCTTCTAGATGAGCATTTTCTTGTTTGCTTATGGCCTTATGGAGTTGGTTGAGTGCGGTCTTAGTGCCAGCATCGGTTTGTGGTGGTAAATAGACGGCTACGAATAATATAGAGGAGTACTCTCTTGGTAGATAGTTTGGTCTACAGCTTATCATAAGGTTCTCTACCTCAGACTTCTTTAAAATTAGACATTGCGCACCAGCTGTTATTGACATATAGACACACATCCTCACCCGTCATCTTACCATATGTAGCTTCTCTGTCCTGCTGGTACATGGAAAATCCCGCCAGCTCTATATTGTCCATGTCGTCTTTCAGCCACGACTCAGTGAAACATCAGATATTACAGTTTTTAATGTCCTGTTGGTAGAATAATCTTGATCGTAGGTCATCAATTTTATTTTCCAATGATTGCACGTTGGCCAATAGAACGGATGGTAGTGGGAGATTACTCGCCTCCCTACAAACTCCCAGAAGGCAGCCCGACCTCATCCCCCTTTTCACCATATTTTCTTCACGTAAATGATGGGGTTCCCGAGAAATCAGTATATCCTTCAAGCAGTGATGTAAAGTACTTAAGTAAAAATACTTTGAAGTACTACTTAAGTCGTTTTTGTTTTGTATCTGTACTTTACGTTACTATTTTTATTTTTTACAATTTTTACTTCACTACATTCCTAATGAAAAGTATGTACTTTTTACTCCATACATTTTCCCTGACACCCAAAAGTACTCGTTACATTTTGAATGGTTAGCAGGACAGGAAAATGGTCCAATTCACGCACTTATCAAGAGAACATCCCTGGTAATCTACTGCCTCTGATCTGGCGGACTCACTAAACACAAATGCTTTGTTTGTAAATGATGTCCGAATGTTGGAGTGTGCCCCTGGCTATCCGTAAATAAATAGAAAAACAAGAAAATGGTTACTTATATTGCTTAAATATAAGGAATGTGAAATGATTTATACTTTTACGTTTGTCATGTAATATTTTAAATTTGATATAACTGCCTTAATGTTGCTGGATCCAAGGAAGAGTGGCAGCAGCTAATGGGGATCCTTAATAAATACAAATATGCATTACCTCTCAAGGAAGTCTGAGGGAGTCCACTCTACCTCCGAGTGCCCCCAATACCACAGCTTTCCCCTCCGCTTTTATTTTTCAGCTGAGGCAGGGAGACAAATTGCTGTCACCAGTTTCCAGTGTCACTACAATGTCTCTTTAAATAAAACATCTCTGTAGCAACCAGGCGTCTTGCCAATGGCACAGAGCAAAAATACTATTGAAGAGCAACTCACACTGCCACCACTAGTGGGAGCCATACTCCACTGGTGAGCAAGAGTCAGCCTCCCCCATGGGCTGCTCGCTAAGAGAGTAGACAACTGGTGCGCAATCTCGCCTGGGGTCCTATCCACAGTTACCAAGGGCTACAGACTCATGTCTATTGGAGGAAGTTAACTTTTGCGTGCTCAAGCCGAACGTACTGTCCCATTCTATTCGTCCAGGCGACTGGTTCAAGTCATTTATCAGAAATTGACAAAGAGGGGAAAAAAATAGAATAATGAAAATGTGCATGTAGGATTACTAATCCCCTTCCTCCCTCTCCTTCGCCCTCTCTCCCCATCACTGTCTCCTCTACCTCCACTCTCTCTTTCCCCTCCTCTCTCTCTCTCCCCCCGTACCTCCCTCTCTCTCTCTCTCGGAGTAAGAGTTTGTGTACTCCGGCCAACATGTTCATTATTAACCTGCCGTTAACAGACTTCCTCATGTGTGTGACTTAGACCCCCATCTTCTTCATCAACAGCATGCGCAACAGATGGATCTTTGGAGAAAAAGGTAACCATAGTTACGAAGGTAACACCTTAGGAGAGAAGGGAAATTACTTATTGGAGGTTTAATGTCAACTAATGAAGTCCATCCATTTGTGAAGTTTAGACCATTACCATGTTTGGAGTCTCTCACTCTCTCTCACTCTCTCACTCTCTCTCTCACACTCACTCTCACACTCCCTCACTCACTCACTCACTCACACACACGGTATATTGATGCTAAATAACAGGCCTCTACTCTGAATTAAATCAGTTGTATTGAGTTTTTCTTTGATGAACGTCATACTAGAAGAGGCATTGTTTTCCTCGGACATCATTGGATAAGGATAAGTACTGCAATTTTTCACATTGCTGGATGCTCCTTGTCTGAAGACTCATACTGTCTATCGCTACGTACATGCATTCTGAGACTACCATCGTAGAAGTTGTAAAAACAAGCAATCAGCGATTGAATCCTCTCAAATCATCACTAAGCTCGAGGCCTCGGGTCTGAACCCCACCCTATGCAACTGGGTTCTGGACTTCCTGACGGGCCGACCCCAGGTGGTGAAGGTAGGCAACAACACCTGAACCACGCGGATCCTCAACACGGGGTGCCCCACAGGGGTGTGTGCTCAACCCCTTCCTGTACTCCCTGTTCACCCATGTATGTCACCAACTCAATCATCATGTTTCCTGTTGACACAACAGTGGTAGGCCTGATTAACAAATAAAACAAGAGAGCCTACAGGAAGGAGGTGAGATCCCTGGTGGAGTGGTGCCAGGAGTATAACATCAACAAAATGAAGGAGCTGATCGTGGATTTCAGGAAATAGTAGAGAGCCATCCACATCGGCGGCTGACGACCTGAAATGGTTCATTCACGCAGACAGTGTCGACAAGAATACTCAACAGCGCCTCTTCAACCTCAGAAGGCTGATGAAATTTGGCTTGCCACTAAGACCCTCATGAACTTCTACAGATTGAGAGCATCCTGTCGGGCGGTATCACCGCCTGGTATGGCAATTGCACCGTCTGCAACAAACAAACAATATCCCACAACCCAGGTGGGAACAATGGAGAACTTAAATATGATCCCCAATTAGAGACGATAATCAGCTGCCTCTAATTGGGAAGCATACCAAGCACACCAACATAGGAAAACTAGAACACCACCCTAGTCACGCCCTGACCTACAACACCATAGAGAACCAAGGGCTCTCTATGGTCAGGGAGTGACAAGAGGAAGGTAGAATCCTAAAACAACGGCTACAACACTCATCATATGTGGCAGGGCTTGCAAACGATAACGGATTACAAAGGGAAACCCAGCAATGAGCTGTCCAGCGAAGCAGAACTCCCAAATTACTATTTTTCACTGACTACCCACACTTACTAGACTTTATATACACACCATATACACAGTCACTCACACACACTCTACACTGTTACTCCCACACATTCAAACACTACGTACGCACACACACTTAACACACACACACATACCGACACAACACAACACAAACATACATGCACACACGCTTCTGTTGCAGTTAGGTGAATTATGGCCCATTCCTCCTGACAGAGCTGTAACTGAGTCAGTTTTGAAGGCCTCCTTGCTCACACACACTTTTTCAGTTCTACCCACACATTTTCTTTAGGATTGAGGTCAGGGCTTTGTGATGGCCACTCCAAAACCTTGACTTTGTTGTCCTTAAGCCATTTTGCCACAACTTTTGAAGAATGCTTGTGGTCATTGTCCATTTGGAATAACCATTTGTGACCAAGCTTTAACTTCCTGACTGATGTCTTGAGATGTTGCTTCAATATATCCACGTCATTTTCTTCCCTCATGATGCCATCTATTTTGTGAAGTGCACCAGTCCCTCCTGCAGCAAAGCACCCCCACAACATGATTCTGCCACCCCCGTGCTTCAGGATTAGGATGGTGTTCTTCAACTGCAAACCTCCCCCTTTTTCCTCCAAACATAACGATGGTCATTATGGCAAACTGTTCTATTTTTGTTTCATCAGACCAGAGGACATTTCTCCAAAAAGTGTGATCTTTGTCCCGACGTGCAGTTGCAAACCGTAGTCTGGCTTTTTTATGGCGGTTTTGGAGCAGTGGCTTCTTCCTTGCTGAGCGGCCTTTCAGGCTATGTCGATATAGGACTCGTTTAACTGTAGATACATATAGATACTTTTGTACCTGTTTCCTCCAGCTTCACAAGGTCCTTTGCTGTTGTTCTATGATTGATCTGCACTTTTCGCACCAAAGTACGTTAATCTCTAGGAGACAGAAAGCGTCTCCTTCCTGAGCGGTATGACAGCTGCATTGTCCCATGGATGAAATTGCTCCCAAGGATTGCTCGCAGATTGCTCCCAAGGATGAACCAGACTTCTGGAGGTCTACAATTTTACACGACATCGTGTGGAAGCTGTAGGAATTGCATCCGTGTCCATATTAAATTTGGTGTCCTTTAAACAATACATGCAAGTGGCGCATGGATATTATTTTCAGCTTTCAGTGACCAGTTTTTCTTGCGCTTTTCGATTAAACACACGCTCTGTTATAGTCACAGCCGTGATTTAACCAGTTTTAGAAACTTCAGAGTGTTTTCTATCCACACATACTAATCATATGCATATACTATATTCCTGGCATGAGTAGCAGGACGCTGAAATGTTGCGCGATTTTTAACAGAATGTTTGAAAAAGGAGGGGGTAGAATGAAGAGGTTTTTAAGAACAAAGACAGCCTCCTCCTTCCTCCCTGTTGGGGGATTGAACCCCGGTCTCCTGTCCGCACCATACAGGGATTTTTTTGCTAAATAGCCCAGTACTGTACTGCCGACCGTCATGTTGTTCAGCGCCATATTTTCAGTTCCATTCTAACGGAAACCGTTAGGGTTTCGTTTTTTTTTTTTTTTTTTCTGAATAGAAACACCATAATTTTAAAACTAGTAAGGTTAGGGATAGTCGGCCAATTGCCAGGGAAAATGCAGAGCGCCAGATTCAAATAAAATACTATAAAATTCAAACTTTCATTAAATCACACATGTAAGATACTCAATTAAAGCTACACTCGTTGTGAATCCAGCCAACATGTCAGATTTTAAAAATGCTTTTCGGCAAAAGCATAAGAAGCTATTATCTGATAGCCTGCACCATCTGCACCAGCAGTAAACAAAGGAGTTAGCATATTTCAACCCTGCAGGCGCTACACAAAACGCTGAAATAAAATGTAAAACATGCATTACCTTTGAGCTTCTTTTGTTGGCACTCCAATATGTCCCATGAACATCACAATTGGTCCTTTTGTTCGATTAATTCCGTCCATATATATCCAAAATATCCATTTATAAAGCGCGTTTGATCCAGAAAAAAACAGCTTACAAAAAACGCAACGTCAGTACAAAATATTTCATAAGTTGCCTATAAACTTTGCCAAAATATTTCAAACTACTTTTGTAATGCAACTTTAGGTATTTTTAAACGTTAATAATCGAGCAAATTGTAGACGGGGCAATCTGTGTTCAATACAGGAATGAAAACAAACCAGCGCCACTTTTCACGTCTTGCGCAACTCACAAAAGTGTACCCAGTTCCTAGTTGGCCTACTTCTTCATTGCACAAAGGAATAACCTCAACCAAATTCCAAAGACTGGTGACATCCAGTGGAAGCGGTAGGAACTGAAAACAGGTTCCTAAGAAATATCCCTTGGCAATAACAGTCGGAACAGAGAGAGGCAAAAAAAAAAGATTCTGAACAGTTAGTCCTCGGGGTTTTGCCTGCTACATAAGTTCTGTTAAACTCACAGACATGATTCAAACAGTTTTAGAAACTTCAGAGTGTTTTCTATCCAAATCTATGAATAATATGCATATCTTATATTCTTGGCATGAGTAGCAGGAAGTTGAAATTGGGCATGCTATCTATCCAAAAGTGAAAATTCTGCCCCCTAACCCCAAGAATGAATTAAGCCACATTTCTTAAAATCAATCCCATATACTATGTTATTACAAAAAAGTTTTTTTTTATTATCTGGTAATGCCAATACGGAATACTATCAAATGCTTCTCAAAGATGCCCTCTGAGGGTCAAACTAGCAATAACTTGCAGTAACAGAAAAAAATGGTTGAGAATTAAATGACGTGCCACAGAATGCTGCGGCAGCATGCAAGGTGTGCCGCAGTATGACGCAACTTTTAATGGAGGAACCACTATAGTTCACTTTCATAGCAGCCACATAAAAACAGTATGATCACTTTCATCATTGTATATATAATTCCTTCTCACAACTATATACGCACTCTCCTCCTCTCACCTTTTCACTTCACTTGTGGACATCAGTGCACAACACATCAGTCGGTGGCAATAAATTAATAAAACCAAAAGCTTACCTTGACTTGAAAGTGTTCCAGTGTTAGATAGCCATAGCCAGTTAGCTAACATCCCTCTCCGTTTGAGCCGGGTGTTTTTCTTTTAAGCTAAACTAGCTAGCTACATTTGTTAGCTAAGTGA
Source organism: Oncorhynchus mykiss (assembly GCF_057628025.1). Classification (NCBI taxonomy): domain Eukaryota; kingdom Metazoa; phylum Chordata; class Actinopteri; order Salmoniformes; family Salmonidae; genus Oncorhynchus; species Oncorhynchus mykiss. Next base: position 15,935,272 of record NC_143041.1, on the reverse strand, counting down.
AAGTGAAAGTTTTAAAAAATACAACCAAATATAGCCACAATACAACCAAATCTCTCTCTTATCTATCTTGCTTCTCCTTAATTTTTGAAGACATTAATTTGTTCAAAACTGTTCAACTATTGTCTTTCTCTACCTTTGAGTCAAATACACATGTTATGCACTGCAGCGCTAGCTAGCTGTAGCTTATGCTTTCAGTACTAGATTCATTCTCTGATCCTTTTATTTGGTGGACAACATGTCAGTTTATGCTGCAAGAGCTCTGTTAGGCTGGAGGACATCCTCCGGAAGTTGTCAAAATTACTGTGTAAGTCTATGGAAAGGAGTGAGAACCATGAGCCTTCCAGGTTTTGAATTGAAGTCAATGTACCAGGAGGAGGACGGAAACTAGCTCTGGATTGATTGGATTTAAATGCAGCCCCTGCAAAAAAACGTATCTCTTTCTGAAACTGACAGATTTTGATAGGGATTTTGATAGGGATTTATTTTTTTATTATATGACTTATATTGAGGTTAGGAGTTAGGTTAAGGTTTAGGAGAAGGGTTAGCTAACATGCTAAGAAGTTGCAAAGTAGCTAAAAAGTAATAAGTAGTTTCAAAGTTGCTAAATTGTTGTCCGTGATGCGATTTCAACACTCAACCTTTGGGTTGCTAGACGTTCACATTATATGCTTACCCAGTTTTTCCTGATCTGGTAGTAGGCTAACCAACTCCGGACCCTGGTTGTAGCGTATGACATAGTAATACATCAGCTGTAAAATAAACATATTTTTCTATGGGCTATTATGGGAGCAGATTATGCTTCTATTCAGTAATGGTACTGTTATTTTAGTATTTTATTAGGATCCCCATTAGCTGTTGCGAAAGCAGCAGCTACTCTTCCAACATAAAACATGACACAATACAGAACATAAATGAACAAGAACGGCTCAAGGACAGAACTACATACATTTGGTCATATGGTTTAAAACAAACAACAGCAAAAAAAACACCTGGACAAACATTGCCCAAGGGAGGATGACAACATTAGAACTCTTTACACAGACCGAGACAGCAACTGCAGTTGGACAAAAAAAGAACAGGTCTGAGCTCCGCTGTATGCAGGATTGCATCGTGTAGGCCTATGTATCTGTAATTAAAAAGGTTCTCATACAGTATGTCATCACTACTGTAATGACTGATTAATTCCAGTCAATCATTTTGGATGAAAAAGGCCTATCCACCGTAAGTGTGACTATAAACCACATTTGATCACTTTCACATTTTCTCAGAACACAAATAAATTGGCCTATTTTAGGCTATAGCTTTGGTTATATTTTTTTCCCCTTTTTTAATAGTTGACATTTTATTTCATTGTTATGCGCTAGTAACATAAGCATTTCACTGCACACGCTATGACACGCAACTAATACATTTTGATTTGATTTAAATCGTTGTGCAACATCATGGGTAAGCTCTGGCCGTCATCTTTCCGCTCGAAAAAGTGGATTTCTACTGGTGTGGCAGTTTAATATGCGTATCTACTCTGTTCCTAGTGACCTCTAATCTCTAACCCTTTAATAGTCTTTACGATGATTAGAAATAGATGTCAGATGGAGTTTCTATACTGTAGATTAGACAACCTTAAACCTACCATCAGCTCTCTGGCTCAATGCAATGAATCTTCTCTCTGTCTCTCTCTCTCTCTCTCTCTCTCTCTCTCTCTCTCTCTCTCTCTCTCTCTCTCTCTCTCTCTCTCTCTCTCTCTCTCTCTCTCTCTCTCTCTCTCTCTCTCTCTCTCTCTCTCTCTCTCTCTCTCTCTCTCTCTCATCCAGGCTGGCAATCAGTAAGTACATCCCATGTATGGGTGTGTTCCTACCAGAGATCGTTATAGCAGCAGCAGCTTCATGTGCTCCACCCGTCGTTCAACCCTCACCAGTACATCTGGCAAGTGCCGCTTCTCCTCCCTGTACAACAGTGAATCAGTGAGTCTTCCTGCCTCTCTCTCTTTAAACTTTAGGAACGTGGAGTCCTCTTGGCTCTTCCATCCCTATGACGGGCCAGCTCCCGCTCATCCCAGTCAAAGCTGTTCTCTTTCCTGGCACCCCTATGGTGGAATGAGCTTCCCCCTAAATCAGGACAGCTGAGTCCCTGCCCATCTTCTGAAAACTTCTGAAAACATTTCTTATTAACATTGACTTTGTGGGTAGTGGCTTTATCGAGGACACATTTTATGACTGGGATATGTTGTAGTCTTACCTAGCTTTAAGAGGAATGCATTAACTGTCTGCTAACTGACTAAAATGTACATGTAAATGAGTGCAACATCGAACGTATATCTTTGAATTGTTTGTTTGTGTGTGTGTGTGTGTGGGGGGGGGGCTTTGGGTGGGGGTTCTGTCTGTCTGTGTCTCAGGGCCTGACGGAGGCAGAACTCTCCTCTCGTCCGGCCAGTCGTCAGGTGTCTAGTGATGTCACCCAGCTCCACCCTACCTTCTCTCAGAGGTCAAAAGTTCATTGCTCCCTGAAGGTGAAAAGTCGCGACTCAGGGGTGTTTGAGAAAACCGCCTCTCAGTCCCCCTCTGACCCTGCTTTCTTCTGCCTGCAACACATCACTGTGAGTGGCAGAATGTGTGTGTGTATCTAGGTATTGAACATAAATTGACTGTGTGTTTCACAATCACAATAGCCCACTTAGCTAAAGCTCCCCACTACTTTCTCTCGCCATATAGGAGATGGGACATGTCAGTTTCTTTATTATAGATGTCTATATTTAATCCACACACATACACATACACACACACACACACACACACACACGATACTCCATTAGTTGTTCTGTAATCTGGTGCTTGTAATCCCCATGTGATGCTTAACATTTACATACATCTATCACACGACCCACATTGCACTGTTAGGGTCTTTGTTCTTCTCTGTGTGTGTGTGTGTGTGTGTGTGTGTGTGTGTGTGTGTGTGTGTGTGTGTGTGTGTGCGTATGCTGACCATGTCTTGCCTTTCCAGACTCTGACAGAGCCAGAGGACATCTCCATATCTGAAGTCATTGGTTTTACCATTATCCTTCCTGCTACTGTAAGTATACTGGCCAATCAAATAAGTTTTCTCAATGCCCTGTGCAAATCCTGTAATGATAGTTCTGTCCAGTGGCCTATCCCATTAGTGAGTGCAGACGTATATACATGTACTGTATAGTTTAAACACTTTAGCAATCAACCAGTCAATCAATCAGTTTGACAGTATTATGCCGTGAGAATGACACCACACTGTCTCTCTCTGTCGCAGCTGGAAGATGCCAGAAAGGAAAAGTCTAAAGGCATAAGTGGGCGTGTCCCTTCCACATGCCTAAACGACGCGATCCCTGCCATCATCGTCACTTCTATGGAAATCCCCTAAATGGGTGGGGTCTGTTGTGAGAGAACCGCTGGATGTTGTGCGATTGGACAGTGTATGACACAGCTCTGTGTGTCGTTTCTTTCCTCCTCTACAGGGCTCTACACTACCAGCATGGTATCTAGTGTCTGTGTGTCGTTTCTCTCCTCCTCTACAGGGCTCTACACTACCAGCATGGTATCTAGTGTCTGTGTGTCGTTTCTCTCCTCCTCTAAAGGGCTCTACACTGCCAGCATGGTATCTAGTGTCTGTGTGTCGTTTCTCTCCTCCTCTAAAGGGCTCTACACTGCCAGCATGGTATCTAGTGTCTATGTGTGTAACTGTATTGCTTCCATCCCGCTCCTCGCCCCAACTTGGGCTTAAACCAGGGACCCTCTGAACACATCATCAACAGTCACCCAAGAAGCATGGTTACCTATCGCTCCACAAAAGCTGCTGCTCCTTGCAGAGCAAGGGAAACAACTACTTCAAGGTCTCAGAGCGAGTGACGTCACCGATTTTAAACACTAGTAGCACGCACTGCTAACTAGCTAGCCATTTCACACCGGTTACGTGTGTGTGTTTTGTATTTGTGGATTTAGAGACGTTTTCCATTGAGCTGTAGAAAACACATCATCTGAAAACAGTTTCAGTCGGTAACTTTCCTTTTTATGTTTTTAAACATGGAGGATTGTCAATGTTTTCCTCTCCACATTCTCTCCCTCCTCCTTTTCCCTCCCTCCTCCCCCACTTTCTCTCTCTCCTCCCTCCTGAATTTATTTACACAAAGTGTCTGTAGGCTATTTCTCTCCTTCTCCCTGAAGAATACACAGTTTTTCTACCCCTCGTGGAAGTAAAGGCATTGTGTTGGTATTATTATGGGATCGAGGGAGTTTTTTTTACAATATTCATTATTATTTTTTACCATTCTACATTTCAAGGGAGAATGGCAGAATGGATCATTGTCTATTGCTTATCACCATTTAGACCTGTCACCTAAGTGTGTGTGTGTGTGTGGTGTGTGTGTGGGGGGGGGGGGGTTAGGGGAGAAGTTTCTACTGTATATGGTCCTAACCCAGTGCCCCAGACAGCACCATATTGATAAGATAATAAAGATATTGTAAGTGTATGTGATAAGGTGAGTGTGTACTCAATTGTTTTAATCGTCATTTCGGCACCATACACGGCCCTGCCCCAATTTATGTTTGTATGTGTGTGTGAGCACACATAGCCCTTATGCAACACATAACAATCCACAACATTTGAGCAACACTATTCTTTCGGGAAACGTCAATTTTTCTAAATGGCACCCTATTCCCTAGTGTACTACTTTTAACAACAGCCCTATGTAGGGAACAGGGTATTATTTGGGACAGTGTATTTCTCTGCTTTCTCTACAACTTTTCAGCTGTTATATCATTGAAATATTTCTCAAAACTTTTGTTCTAAATTAGGTGAGGGTTTGTTGTAGATTTGTGATGGATGTGTAAAACGTTTTATTTGAGTTGTTTTTATGTATTTTTCTGAACAAATGTATTACTGGCAGCTGTGTGTTGGTATCTGGTTGGTTATGGCCTATGTACCATCAGCAGTGTATGTGAGTGTTGTGAGAAGTTGGATAGAAAATAAAAGTTTGCTGATGTGGGATCAGGACTTGGAAAACACATCTTGTCATCGGCACAGTGAACTGTACACGTCAGCACTGTCTCTATGAGGATTAGCATGTGTCTCTCCTCTCCTTATTAACCTGAGTGCAAGTTATTACACATTATAATCTATCTCTCAGTGTGTGTGTGTGTGTGTGTGTGATGTATTCTGCCACAGCATGACATGGGCAGAGAGATATGCACTTTCCATTGTGTATGTGTACACAATATCACAGCCAATCACGACATTGGTGGGTAAGTAATACTGCCCAACGATATCATTCCAAAGTGTTCAGGGCAAGCAAATTGGCTTGTCCCACTAGTGGTGAGCAGAGTTGTCGTGACATATTTAGAGATATCTATCTATTATTTTGAATGCTAGAAAGTAAAGTAGGTCATATATTGTATACAGATGTCTTTTTTTTTTTTATTGCAAATATGTGTCGCTAAGATTTATGTAATTGCTGCTACCGCCTTAAAATAATTCATTACAATGGTATAGAAGGACCTTGAGCATTCACACCAGTGGAAACTGTAATTGGGGGAGGGTCTATATTAAAGAATACTATTAGCTAATCACACCCGTTTAGCATGTCATCAATTTGAGGATCCTATTGGTCATTTGGTCTGTCTAAATAATACGTGTCCCTGGTGTTACTCTGTTTAAATTAAGGTAAAGGTCATTGTGAGCAAAATGATTAATCATAGCACTTCATGAGCAATCATTTTTAAAGGGTTAACGACCTTAGAGTTGAGCATCTGTGGCCTCAATTTATGAAAATCCTCAATAACCCACAATGTGTCATCGGTGTAACGATCATTAGTGTTACTTACTAATCCTACTGGTGGCACAACGCTATCATAATGGTAAAACACATTTAAAAGCATTAAACTGCCATAGTAGTGGATTAAGAATGGGAAGATATACCCGCATTTCAAGACCTACCCTTTTTTCACCTTTCTAAGTACACAACAAAAAGCATGTACAGTAATCCAACATGTACAATTTTGAAATGTAATAGTTGAATGTCCTAACATACAGAGCTGTCAAAAGGTGGTAAAAAAAGATTATCCTTTATCATCTTGTTGATCATGGTGACTGTCTCCTGGTAGAGGTGCTTCTCGGACATCAGACTTCGGTAATGTGTTGCTTCCCCTGGGAGAGATAACACAGAGAGAAAGGGAGAACGAGTGAGAAATAGAAAGAGAGAGTGATAGAAAGAGAGAGTCAAGGAGTGAAAAAGTGATGCAAAGGGATGTTGTGACACATTGAGAAGGTGAGATCACAGCAAAACCGACATTAAAAACAGAGAGAGAGAGGAATTGATTGATGCGAGGGACAGATAGAGGTAGAGCTAGGGGAGAATGTGTGAGGCTAAGAGGAGTCTATATCTGTATGTGTGAGTAATGCAGGGTGATCAGAGTGAGGCATGCTGGGGGTAGGATTACAGGCCTTATAAGGCCCCTGTGCCATCCATCCCCGTCTCTGCTCCACTCAGCTATTCTTGTCCCGTCTGTCCCTTACCCTCAACTAAGGCAAGACCTCTCTAACAACACTTTTATACACAATTTAATGCGTTGTTCAGGTTTTCAGATTTAGGTGAATAGTAGACTAGCTGTTGTGTGGTTTAAGTTTTAATTCATTTTGAGTGTGTGGTAGGTGTGTGAGTGTGCATACGTGTGTCTGTGTGTGTGTATGTGTGTGTGTATCAGAAGCTTTTCAGCGCCTGCCCTTCCTCCCCCTATCAGGTGTTTGTCCCAACCGTCTGGAAATAACAGGGGGGGGAGAACTCCGGAACGAGCCTGAAGGAGGAGAATCAGAAAGCGAGTGCAAGAGGAAACAAGTACAAAGAGGACAGCGAGTGAAGGAGGAAAGAGCTTTCAGGAGGAAGCAGTGTGTGTGTGTGTGTGTGTGTGTGTAGGTTTTATCCAAAGCTGAAGATGGCTACATACACAGTATCTCTCAATGGCTCTGCGCCATGGGGTTTCAGACTACACGGAGGAAAAGACTTCAATATGCCACTTACCATCTCCAGGGTAAGACACTACACACTTTAAGCTTTTCCTGTGTTTGAGAAACAGACTTTGAGTGTGATAAATAGTGGTTACGGTTCATTGCTGTGTGTGCGCGCACATGCTAAACGTGGGTCTTATTTAATGACGTAATGATTGATGACAGATGACGAGGGGTGAGGAATGGCCTGCCAACTATAGAGTTCTAAAATACACTCCTCTCCCTCTCTGTCACACCCCTCCTCTTTCCATCTAGACCTGTTGCTGTAGTTGTCTGTTATTGCACCTGCAGGTACAATGACGTATTTCCAGTGGATCTGGAAATGGCAAATGGCAGTAGGGGGAGGAGGCATCAGAGAGGGAGAGAGGGGAGGAGAGGTGCGGTCATATGGAAAGCTGTGTGTTACCTAAAGCGTCCTGCTGGGCCTCTCGGATGCCAAGTTTGTCTCTAAAGACATCCTCTTTGTCCATCTCTGGTCCTCTTACTATCTCCGGTCAGGTCTGAAGAAAAAGGTACATAATGGTTGGTCCATTTCGCAGACCTGCCGGCTGCTTTGGAGCTGTGAACTCCCAGTCAACTCAACTCTGTCCTGTAGTCTGCATCAGCTACCTGATGCTGTGTGAGGAAAGAGTGTGATCTCTGGAGAGTCTGATCTCTCCTCATTACTGTAATGATTTGGCAGATGTGAGGTACAGAGCTAGCTAAATAGCCAGCTAGTGAGTGCTAGCTCATTTTGAGACTTTACCTTCCCTGAAACCTGAAGTGGTGTTCTGGTGTTGATGTTGATGAACATGATTGGCTTCTGGAGCATAACGTTTTGTTGTGAATAGAGGATCACACACAGTTTCCCAGTTTCTCCTTGACTGTGTGTGTTTCTGTCACGAGGGGGGAAAAGCAACAGGTTTTGAGAATCTGGGTTGAGCAGGCAACATGAAATAGAGGCAGACAACAAAGGAACAGTTTTTTAAAGCATTTATTTTCGAGCATGATTCTTTCCATAACTGTTATTTTAAGTTGTACCAATAAAAGATTAAAACACACAAAACATAAGGGAGGAGAGAAACAGGAAGGGATGCGGACCAGGAGGCAGGCGTCCATTTTCTATATGCTTCCGTTGTCCTCCAAACCAGAGATATGGATATAACGACGTGATACTTATGTCTCCACCCTAACAATGGGATTCGTTGTCCACAGAATGGAACCCATCAAGTTCCCGCCTATTCCTCTCATTGGATTGGTGGATGCATCTCGTTATTTGAATACTTTTTTGAAAATTCGATGAGGGGTGTTGACCTCAACCGCCTACATTCAATGGAGAGTGAATATGCATAGACCTAAGCATCACAAAAGCTATATTGGATCAAATAGGCCTCATGTAGCCAATTAGCAATTCCATTTTATTTTGACACTATTATTTACCTTCTTATAAAAAATACCCAGTTCCACTGCATCACTCTTTATTTTTCACAGGCCGATTTTGGAGTGGAGTCAGTTCCCTCACTTCATCTCCACCTGTTTTTCACAATCCACTTTGTTAACTCTCCCTCCTATAGAGCAGTGGGATTGGGTAATGGAAACACTATAGTGTGATGGTATTGCATGATAGCTACAGTATTAGAATGTGCGATTAGGCAATAGCTACAGTATAGAGTCATGTGATTGGTTTAGAGTAGCAATGTAGTGTCATGATTGGCAGCAGTTACTCTTCCTGGGGTCCAGCAAAATTAAGGCAGTTATACCATTTTAAAAACATTACGATACACTTCACAACAATCTTTTGGGGGCAGCAGGTAGCCTAGTGGTTAGAGTGTTGGACTTGTAACCGCAAGATCAAATCCCCGAGCTGACAAGGTAAAAATCTGTAATTCTGCCCCTGAACAAGGCAGTTAACCCACTGTTCCTAGGCCATCGTTGAAAATAAGAATTTGTTCTTAACTGACTTGCCTAGTAAAGTAAAAAATATATAAATAAAAACAACACATTTCCAAACACATTAAGTGTGCACGCTCAGGCCCCTAATCTACAACACAAAATCAGTGTGTGCATGTGTGTATAGTGTGTATGTAAATGTGTGTTTGTATGCATGTGTCAGTGACTGTTTGTGTTGCTTTATACAGTCCCTGCTGTTCCAAAAGGTGTATTTTTATCATTTAAAAAAATAAAATGTTATTGCTTGCATGAGTTACTTGATTTGGAATAGAGTTCCATGTAGTACTGGGCACCTCCCATAGTCTGTTCTGGACTTGGGGACTGTGAAGAGACCTCTGGTGGCATGTCTTGTGGGGTATGCATGTGTGTCTGAGCTGTGTGCCAGTAGTTCAAACATGTCATTGTGCATTCAACATGTCAGTACCTCTCACAAATACAAGTAGTGATGAAGTCAATCTCTCCTTCACATTGAGCCACCAGAGATTGACATGCATATTATTAATAGCTCTCTGTGTACATCTAAGGGCCAGCTGTGCTGCCCTGTTCTGAGAAAATTGCAATTTTCTTAAATCCCTCTTTGTGACACCTGACCACACGACTGAACAGTAGTCCAAGTGCGACAAAACTATGGCCTGTAGGACCTGCCTTGTTGATAGTGCTGTTAAGAAGGCAGAACAGTGCTTTATTATGGACAGACTTCTCCCTATTTTAGCTACTGTTGTATCAATATATTTTGACCATGACAACTTTCTCAATTGCTGATAACTTGCTCAATTTCCACATTATTCATTACAAGATTTAGTTGAGGTTTAGTGAATGATTTGGCCCAAATACAATGATTTTAATTTTTAAATATTTAGGACTAACTTATTCCTTGCCTCCCATTCTGAAACTAACTGCAGTTCTTTGTTAAGTGTTGCAGTCATTTTAGATGCTGTAGTAGCTGACGTGTATTGTGTTGAGTCATCCGTATACATAGACACTTTACTCAAAGCCAGTAGCATGTCATTAGTAAGATTGAAAAATGTAAGGGGCCTAGACAGCTGCCCAGGGGAATTCCTGATTCTACCTGGATTATATTGGATAGGCTTCCATTAAAGTACACCCACTGTGTTCTGTTAGACAGGTAACTATTTATACACAATATAGCAGGGGGTGTAAAGCCATAACACAGGTTTTTCCAGCAGCATACTATGATCGATTATGCCTAAAGCCTCACTGAAGTCTAACAAAACAGCCCGCACAATCTTTGTATCATCAATTTCTCTCAGCAAAACATCAGTCATTTGTATAAGTGCTGTGCTTGTTGAATGTCCTTCCCTATAAACGTTCTGAAAGTCTGTTGTCAATTTGTTGACTGTAAAATAACGTTGTATCTGGTCAAACACATTTTTTCCCAAAACATTACTAAGGGTTGGAAGCAGGCTGATTGGTCGGCTATTTGAGCCAGTAAAGGTGGCTTTGCTATTTTTAGGTAGTGGAATGACTTTTGCCTCCCTCCAGGCCTGAGGGCACATACTTTCTGGTAGGCTTAAATTGAAGATATGTTAAATATGAGTGGCAATATTGTCCGCAATTATCCTCAGTCATTTTCCATCCAAGTTTTCAGACACCGGTGTCTTGTCATTGCTGATACTTTTTTCGCCTCTTCCACACTCACTTTACGGAATTCTAAATCACAATGCTTTTCTTTCAAAATTTGGTCTGATATACTTGGATGTGTAGCGTCAGCGTTTGTTGCTGGCATGTCATGCCTAAGTTTACTAATCTTGCCAATGAAAAATCATTACAGTAGTTGGCAATATTAGTGAGTTTTGTGATGAAAGAGGCATCTGATTTAATGAATGATGGAGCGGAGTTTGCCTTTTTGACCAAAATGTTATTTAAGATGTTCCAAAGCTTTTTACTATCATTCTTTATGTCATTTATATTTGTTTCACAGTGTAGTGTCTTCTTCTTTCAGTTCAGTCACATGATTTCTCAATTTGCAGTACGTTTGCCAATCAGTTGTGCAGTCAGACTTATTTGCCATTTATTTTGCCTCATCTTTCTCAACCATACAATTTTTCAATTTCTCATCAATCCACAGGAATTTAACAGTTTTTACAGTCATTTTATTGATGGGTGCATGCTTATTAGTAACTGGGAATCATTAGTAATTTCATAAATGTGTCAAGTGCAGCGTCTGGTTGCTTCTCCTTAAACACCACGGACCAACACATATTCTTTACATCAACAACATAGGAATCACTACAAAACTTATTGTATGACCTCGTATACACTATATTAGGCCCAGGCTTTGGTTTTCCTAGATATGGCTACTATATTGTGATCACTACATCCCATGGATTTGGATACTGCTTTCAAGCTAATTTCTGCAGCATTAGTAAAGATGTGATCAATACATGTTGATGATTTCATTCCTGTGCAGTTTGTAACTACCCTGGCAGGTTGACTGACAACCTGAACCAGGTTGCAGGCATTCGTTACAGTTTGAAGGATTCTCTTGAGTGGGCAGTATGATGAAAGCCAGTCAATATTTAAAATCACCCAGAAAATATACTTCTCTGTTGATATCACATTCATTATCAAGCATTTCACACATGTTATCCAGATACTGACTGTTAGCACTTGGTGGTCTATAGCAGCTTCCCACCAGAATGGGTTTTAGGTGAGGCAGATGAACCTGTAGCCATATTACTTCAACAGTATTTAACATGAGTTCCTCTCTAAGATTTACAGGAATGCGGTTCTGAATATAAACGGCCACACCTCCACCTTTGTCTTTTCTGTCGATCTTATAAATGTATTGCTACCACTGTGTCATCAAATGTATTAACTAAGTGAGTTTCAGAGATTGTCAAAATACGAATGTCATCTGTTACCAGCAAATTATTGATTTCTTGAATCCTGATATGTTAACGTGGGCTATTTCTTAGCACTTTTCTGGGATGCTTGATTGTTTTTATTGTTTTACTGGGAAGTTTAGCAGAGGTGCTCAGGTTATTTATGTTAGTGCAGGGTGAGCTGCTCACAGTGGATTTCCTCAGTGCTGACAGTATAACTCTGGTTCATATACACATGATTACTGCATACCAATAGCTGTAGGATCAGCAGAGGCATTCAGGGCAGTAAGAGGGACATGAATTAGGTTACTCCCGTTGTCTTCCAGCGCCCCTGGGATAATGTACATTTTCTGAAGCATTACGACAACTCAGCGGCACAATGGTAGGGATTAAATGAGCTGGTCGTGGGTCATTGATAAGTCATTGTCTCAACGCAGATAGTGTCTAGCAGATAGTGTCGTGTGATTTTTGACTGGAGGATAGATGTAGGCCTGTTCATCATTATTTCCATGTTCTCAAGAGAGACGGAATACATTGTTGTGTCACATGGCAGAGTAATGAATATTTAGGGATGGATAACAAGACCGTGATTTGTCCGAAAGTTGGTTCTGATGGATGCAGTGCATGCGTGTGTGTGTGTGTGTGTGTGTGTGTGTAGCTGATTCAGCATAAGCAGAGCAGAGTGGTGAAATGTTAAGAGAGCAGATGCAGTTAAGGAGAGAAAAATGGTGCTGCTGTGAAGCCATCCTGAAACAACCGAACAATTTCACACAAACACACACACACACACACACACACACACACACGAATGCGGACTCACGCTGAATAAATGAAGGTACAAAGGCAGAAGGCGTCACTGAGGAGAAAGAGGAAAAGAGAGCGGGAGCGGCGAAAAGAGATAGATAGAGAAGGCGGGTTTGAGTGGCACTAGCAGGTAGTTGGGGGCAGTTAGGTTAAACAGACTGATGCAGGAGGCGTCAACAGCACTCTTTATTTTTATCTCTTTAACGAGCTGCCTGTAAGCCTATCCTCTATTCCAGTCCCCAGCCCAGTCTCTCTGTCCATGCCCAGTCCTCATACCTCAGCCTTGTACCCTAGCCCCTACTCTACCTCTGACTCCCTAGTCCCCTCTAGTCCCCCCAGTACTCCCTAGTCCCACAGACATACTTACTCTGCCCTAAGAGTTGTACAGAGACTGCTGTGCATCCATCTAACTCTGCAAATATAGCAGATGGTGGTTCATGAAATTCACTCTTCAGCCTGAAGTGTCGCGCCTTGGGCAATTGAAGAAGGCCTTTTCCAATAGCGCAATGGAATGGAACGCTTTAGGAAGGCGGTCGCGTGTGTCCTGAATTCAAGCCTCTGTATGAGTTGAATCAGGAGGAAGTGGTACTTGCTAAGCAAGCAGCTTGACATCTTTTACAACAACTGTCTGAGCTGTCTGTACTGCTTATTCAGTGTTTCTATCAATGCTTTTCTCTGTGGTGTTTTTTTTTTAATGAGGAAGTTAGTTCAGATCAGCGTTTTCTGCTAGTTTTCTCTAGTTGCTGTTCTATCACGGCCCAGTCATGCCACTTGAAAGTTGCGTTTGAAAATGGTGCCCATTTCAATAAAACTATTTTGGATAACTGTTTTTAGTTTTTGTCGTTTCTAGAGGAGTGTAGTATACTCGAGCAGGAGAGAACGAGACGCCAGTCCACTTTTGACAACGGGATCTGACTCCTGCTGTTGTGATTGGTGCGTTAGAAAGCTGTGTTACTTTTGTGGCGCATCTCATTGAGGTGTCTCCTGTGGAACATGACAGATAGACAGTTGAGTTCTGTTAAGATGTTGACCTGATACTATTCTGTATGTGTTAATACATGCTGATCCATCCTGGTGTGTCTTAGTGTGATAACTACAGCTGGTTATCAATTAGACACGGATTTATCTGATTGGTTTGAGCGAAGGCAGATAACCTGACCGACACTAGGAATAACGACCTTATATACTGAACTAAAATATAAACACACCATGTAAAGTGTTGGTCCCATGTTTCATGAGCTGAAATAAAAGATCCCTGAAATGTTCCATACACTATAATGCTTATTTCTCTCAAATTGTGTGTGTGTTTGAGCAGAGGTATCCATGTCAGTTTTTCTTACACAACCCTGCCTCTGTTACCCTCTCTCTCTCCCCACTGGGCACACACTGGTTGAATCAACGTTGTTTCCACGTCATTTGAAGGAAATTATGTTGAACTAACGTGGAATAGACGTTGAACTGAGTTCAGTGCCCAGGGCTCTCTCTCTCTCTCTCTCTCGTTCTCTCTCTCGTTCTCTCTCTCGTTCTCTCTCTCTCTCATTCGCTCCCTTCCTCCTTTCCTCCTAACTCTTCTGCTTTCTCTCTCCCCCTCTAGATAACTCCAGGCAGTAAGGCTGCAGGGGGCAGTCTCGTCCAGGGTGACATCATCACATCGATAGACGGCCTTAGTACAGAAGGCATGACACACCTGGAGGCACAGAACAAGATTAAGATGGCCTCTAATAAACTGGCCCTCACCATGCAAAAGTAAATATACGCACACACAGGCACGCACACATACACATGGGCGCACAAGCATGCATGTATAGAAACACACACACACACATACACTAGATCTTAAAATACTTACAAGATAACATGCAAAACTACATAACAAATGTAATATTACTTACAAACGTAAAAGTCTGTTGTTGTGGCTCTGCACCCAGGTCGAAACGTCCTACCCCTGTTCCCATGGCAACGCCCAGAATGGACTCCCCCATGTCAGTTATTCCTCACCAGAAGGTAAACACACACATGCACGCACACACACAAAAAAGTTTCGGCATTTGAGTGTCTATGCGATTGCCCTTGAACAAAAGAAGACGGGATCAATGGAAGACTGGAAGGCTGTGTGTTGGCGCCCACTAGTGTTTCTATTGCAGCTGTAGCTTCCATATTAAAGAGCAGAGGATCAAGCTCTGGCCAAGGCAATGACTGTTTATGAATGGATAAAGCCATCGATCATGTGACACCATTCATTCCTATGTGAAGACTCAATAGCGGGTTGAAGCCAAATTGAATCGGTTAAGATGCCATCTCTTGGAGACATAACATGCGCCGTTTTAGCTAATCCAGGAAGTGTCGGTGCACGCTAGCTCAGTTCTGCTTCCTCTCATTGAGTTACTCAAGTTGAAGGCCAACTGGGGTACTGGAGGCTTCCATTAGCTACTCCATTATCCTAATAACTTCTTCTTTGTGCTATTTTTAAACCCACTAGAGGCGATATCTGTGCCCCTGCAGAAATCGAACTATAATAATAAAAAAACAACCCATTAAATCCATCTAAGCTAGAGAAATAGTTTTTTTTTGCATGGGCTGTGTCTCAATCCACCGCATCCTCTGATGTCGGGCTTCCACATCTGCGGTGAAAAGTGTTAGAGCTACAGGATCAGGAGGCATCCCGAAAATTGATCTTCTCGCAAGCCTGTAGTGTCCGACAGCTGCAAGCTTCCTTGGACTCAGTCTGAAGTCAGTACCACCGATGTGTCAACTTCTGTTTGTATAGTCCCAATGGTTTGGGCTACAAACTATTATGAACCCCACCATCGAAAGGTGAGACTCTCACAAACACGTACATGTTTTGCTCTACAATGCCCACCAGCCTCACAAGACTCGTCTGAAGGTAACCCGGTGTCAGTTTTTTAAAAAAAATGATTGGAAGTACATATGGAAGTACTTTAGTGCAAAGAAATGCTTAAGTATGGGTAGAACATTTATTTGATCATTTTCTGAGCTTTCTTATATCTCTCAGATGTAGGACAGACACTCCAAAACGTACTTCCTTTTCATAAATGATTTTGACTGGTTTGCCGCGCATTAGTATGTTATTCAAAGTGTTTCTATGGGCTAATAGCAGTAAAGCCAAATTCTATGTTTTATCAAATATCTGTTCAAATTCCAAATCAAATAGCTAAATGACCCTTGTTATTACCACCGTAAAATAATTCCATATGTTAGCTTAGTAAAAACCCAGCCCGGACCCTTAGACCTTAGGGAATTGGTTTAAGGACATACATGAAGACTGGAAGGCTGTGTGTTGGCGCCCACTAGTGTTTCTAAAAAAATCAATACATCTGGTGTATTAGAAGCAATTATTAGTACCATGATTGGATTTACACAAAGAATGTCATTTTTCCGTTCACCATAATGGGGAGGGGGACGCTAACGCGGTCAGTCTTGAACTTCCGTGGCTTCAATACACCACATCTATCTATCTATCTATCTATCTATCTATCTATCTATCTATCTATCTATATATCTATCTATCTATCTATCTCTCCCCATTTCTCAGTTTTTCTGAGTCCCTCACTCTATCTCTCTTGTCATTAAGGAGGGTGAGCATGTTAAAAAAGAAGTAGAAGAAGAAGAAGAGGTGGAGGCGAAGAAGTTTGGGAGACTATTGTCTAAAAAGCCTGTAGAGCCGACCCCTGCCCTCCGTACACCCTCTCCGCTCCTCCCCCCCTCCCCTGCCGCTGCAGTGTCTCTCTCAAGCCAGAAGGGACAGTATAACTCCCCCATCAGCCTGTACTCTGCACACACTCTCAGAGAGATGGCCCTGCTGCAAGGCAAGGTTGCAGGAGATGGGGCAGGGGCCGCCAAGCTGGGAGGAGAGGGGGCAGACAGCGGAGTGCCGTTTCTAGGGTAGGTAGCCTGGGGCCATAATGAAATGGTACCCAGTTCCCTGTATAGTACACTTCTTTTGGCCACGTGTTCCCTTTATATTGCACTTCTGTTGACCAGAGTCTCATTGAGTTCCCGATCACCTCCTCCGACAACAAAACATCCAAACTAACTAGGAGACAAAACACTCCCTCCTCCCCCAACCACGGGACCTACTGGAACAACGTCCTTGTTGTACTGTCCCAATTTTTTATTTCCCTCCTCACTCTGTTCCTGTCCCCACCCCCTCCCCTGGCTATCTCCACTCTAGGACAACTTAGGGTATGAGCCGGGGGGGGATCACACATCCCTGCCCACCTGTGTGCACATTAACCAGGACAGTGACCAAGAATACTCAGAACATTCCGTGATTTTCCTGGAACACATTCTCCTGGCTCACATGCACACTCGCCGCCCGAAGTGGTAACGTGCACACTCTGACACACACCTGGACTGTCTCCAGGTAACACTACACCACACTCTGACACACACCTGGACTGTCTCCAGGTAACACTGCACCACACTCTGTGGATGACGACTACAGTCATTCCGCTGACGACAGGTGCTTTAGCTGTTAGGAGTTGATGGCCTTTGAGGGAGCATCGCTGTCACTTCTTTGCTAAACTCAGCTGGGCTGGGGGGTGAAGTTCGGTGGCTGTGCTGACCAGCATATGGTAAACGTGTCCGGTAAAGTGTCGGTAAGCACGACCGTATACTCACGCAGATCCCTGGTTCAGTACAGGCGACCCTCTTTTTGGAAGCTCACACGTACACAAACTCGGGAACAGCTGCTTCTCGGCACGCTGGAATGTTCCACTCGGGTTGCAATGTATCCCAAGAATCTCATACAGTATCACACACACACACACACACACGCACACACACACACACGGGCGCTCACACACACACACACACACACACACACACACACACACACACGCGCACACACACACACACGCACACACACACACACAGTGTCCCGGGATAGATCCATCTCTATATACAGCCCATGACACATAAGCTTCAACAATTTGTGTAGTGTGTGTGTCTTGGGGGTTTGGGCTGAAAGTAAAAAGACATTTCCGTTCTCTCCATGAAAATGAACAATAAAGTGCTCTTCTTCTTCTGTCTGAGTGTTTGTACGCTTGTGCATGTCTATGAGTGTCTGTGTACGTGTGTGTGTGTGTGTGTGTGTCATGTGATTGTGGAGTCCCTGCTCCTGTCAGTTAGTCTGCTGAGTCACAGGCAATCCTGGGAAATATCACAGTTGATGACACACAACGGCCATTATAAGCTGGGTGGTTCGAGCCCTGAATGCTGATTGGCTGAAAGCCGTGGGTTTGACAAAACATTTCTTGTTGCTGTTCTAATTACGTTGGTAACCAGTTTATAATAGTAATAAGGCACCTCGGGGGTTGGTGGTATATGACCAATATACCATGGCTAAGGGCTGTATCCAGGCACTCCACGTTGCGTCGTGCACAAGAACAGCCCTTAGCCATGGTATATTTTCCATATACAGGGTATATTGGCCGTATACCACACCCCCTCGTGCCTTATTGCTTAATTATAACAGACAGAATGACTCCTATAACTCCTATACCTTACTATCACTCTGGTAATATCTTCTCTCTCTCTCTCTCTCTCTCTCTCTCTCTCTCTCTCTCTCTCTCTCTCTCTCTCTCTCTCATATTGTTACAGATTATTGCAAACACGGCTGGAAAGTCAGTACCGTCTGAATGTGCAGAATTTGCATGAACAAAGTTTAAGAGGTTGTATTTGTGCATGCTTAGCTGTGTGTACTTCGTGAATGGCATCTTGCCCATAGTGTGAGCATTGATCGATTCTCTCGTGATGATGGTGTGTCTATTCTGAGCATTTTTGTCAGAATCATCCTGCCAGGTTGCTTGTGTGTATGTGGCAGACTCCCCTTGCAGTACGAGGTAACACTTAATCACTCAATGTACATGCACAAACATGGATATTGAAACAAACAATTTCTAAAAATCCACCTGCAATTGAACATGCTTGGAAATATGATAATGATGGGTGTGGTCTTGGTTCAAATGGATGTGTATGAGTTCAGGACCCTGTACTAGGAAAAAAATAGGGCCTCAAAATAAGGTCTTATGAAATACGGATGGTAGATAAAGAAGATATGATAACATAATCGCTTAGGATCTCACTTGGTGAAGTCCATAGGACCAAAAACAGATGACTGCAATGTCTCTGTTACTAACAAATACAGTTAAGGGTGGAAACTCTACAATTGACTTGAAAGGCACTCTGGGAAATATTTGAATAATGCTTTTTTTTGTATTTTCTTTTTCAACTTTTATTTAGCTAGGAAAGTCAGATAAGATTATTATTTTCAATGACAGCCTGCCCCGGCCAAACCCGGACGACCCTGGGCCAATTGTTCGCCGCCCTATGGGACTCCCAATCACGGGCCGGATGTGATACAGCCTGGATTCAAACCAGGGATTGTGGTGACACCTTTTGCACTGGGATGCAGTGACTGCTGCACCACTTGGGAGCCCTAAGCAATGTGTTAATGTATCACTGTTCCGGTGTGTATGTGAGTCCATGGACTCCACACTTTCAGTGTTGATTTAACATTCTCTGTGTAAATAGTTTTTATTTGACGCTGGAGAATTTGCTGTGTAGACATGCGTTCACAATATATTCCGTATGGTACTACACGTGTGTGTGTGTGTGTGTGTGTTGATGTGTGTGTGTGTTGATGTGTGCATGTACACATTGGTAGTATATGTGTATTAGTAAAGCATCATAACTAACTAGGAATTTACAGTGTGTAAAGTGCAGAGTGTGTTTGCGTCTTACAGCCTGTTCAGTAGTGGCTTGGGTTGATTTGGTTTTCCTTGCTAGTCCGTAAAACGTGTCCGAGACATTGTATTTCTTGACCACTTTGTGATCAGGTGAATTTTCTTGAAGTCATGGCTTATGCTCAATTTACTAGTCCTGAGGTGACACTATAGACAATGTCTTTCACATAAAATAAATAATAAAGTAAGTAGAAAAAGCTAAGTCACCTCAGTCTGCTTACATTGTAGATACGGACTAGGTACAAAGTAAGCAGTGAGAGTGACGAGAGAGACAAACAGGTACTATACAATCAGATATCGCGTACAGGAGAGACAGACAGGTAGTGCTAGTGTACTGGAGAGACAGGCAGGTACAATGTAATCAGTGGTACTGTAAATGTACAAGAGTGAGACAGACCGGGAGTAAGCGAAGTCATTAGTAGTGTTTATCATGTGTGTGTATACCTTGTAGTGCTGTGCAGTGTGTGAGCCCGCAGATAGAGGAAGGTAAGTGATGACTCTGAACCCTACTCCTCTTGCACCTCTCACCATCCCTGCACCTTTTTTTCTCTCGCTTTTCTCCCTCTCTCCCCTTTTTATATAATCTCCGCCCGGTCGTCTGATTCCCTTACAATCTGTGAACCCAAATATGGATCCCATCGCCGCCTGCCCCCTTCATCGCACAAAACCCGACCAACCCTCCCAAAAATTAACCTTTATCCCTGACCCTTGACCCTGTATCCCCCCGACCATATCCCTCTCCAGTCAGGAGTATGTACCCAGCTTTAACCCCATAGCTCTGAAGGACTCGGCTCTGTCTACCCATAAGCCCATCGAGGTGCGCGGCCCGGGAGGCAAGGCCACCATCGTTCACGCTCAGTACAACACCCCCATCTCCATGTACTCACAGGACGCCATCATGGACGCTATTGCCGGACAGTCACAGTCCAAGGGCCATGAGGGGTAGGAGAGCACACACACAATGCAGAGAATACATTTTGTGTTAAGAGGCGGGAACTCTGTCTGGGTCCTGCTATACTTCTCCACTCCCAGTTATCATCTGTGTCAATCACGTCTTTCTTTATTTTTTCTATCCTTCCTTCCTTCCTTCCTTCCTTCCTTCCTTCCTTCCTTCCTTCCTTCCTTCCTTCCTTCCTTCACTTAATCTACAACCCACCAACCAATCAACCACCCCTGTGTTGTCATCCAAACCCCCACCTCGCCCCCCTCTGGTCATGTGACCTCAGTGAGGATGTACCTGCTGGCTCCCCCCTGGCGTAAGTATCACCCCCGACTCATCCTTTACTCACTCGCCTCTCATATCTGATATGTAAATAACGTGTAATAAACTAATATTGGGCTCATGTTGGGCTTATATGCTGTAAGTCTAATAAACTGTATCAAACTCACATCTGTCTCATATGATATCATCTCATGATACATTTGCATATATCATATGGCTCTTGTATTTTTCACATGGCTCTATCCATGTGTCTAGCTCTTTTTCTGTCTGTGTGTCTGTCTCATGGTCCGTGTGTCCAGTTTCTTGCATCCAGAGGTGAACTGCGGTGTTTCAGGGGTTAACTAAGCTGTCTCAGAATGTTTTCAGGGGTTAACTCTGTTCTGATGACATAAAAGGGAATTTTCTGAGTATCACTGGTCTCCCCCTCCTGTTCTAACCCTCCAAACACTACACGATGCTCCTAACCCTACACACTTAAAAACAAATGGTTCTATATAGTGACAAATAAGGATTTTTTGGGCTTGTAACCATAGAAGAACCCTTTTTGGTGCTCTATAAAACCTTTTTTTGAAGGTTCTATAAAGAACCATGCTCATGAGGTTCTAAATGTAATACATGACACAATAATAAAAAACTATTGAATTTTAACAATATTATATGGCTATTAAACCAGAATGTTAAAAAAAAACTGTTTGGTTCCACAACGAACCTTTAAGATTGAGAAAGGTTCTTTTTAGAACCATTCCACATAAAGGTTCTGTAAATAACCATTAAAAAATTATTCTATGTAGCACCAAAAAGGTTTCCGCTGTGGTTACAACCCTTTTCGGGGCTATATAGAACCCTTTTTCTAATGGTTCTTTATGAAACCTTTATGGACAATGGTCCTATAAAGAAAAATACCATCGTTTTTATTTTTGTGGAAAGGAACAAGTTGAATCCGGTGGGTGTGATAGCTCTGAGCCAGCTGGCGGACGATGTGTAGAGAATTGAGAACTACTAACTAACTCCAGGGTTTAACAAACTTGGTCCTTCTGCAATGTGCACCGATCCTTCTTCTATCCCCTACGGTCTGCATTCCGTTACTAGTTACTGACATCATGTCCCCTGCCTGCAGTGGTTCCCTGCCTATGAAGGACCCGGTGGTTGACAGTGCGTCTCCAGTCTACCAGGCTGTGATCCAGACACATGATAGAGAGGAGGAGATTGCCGAGTGGGCCAGACGGGCTGCCAACTTGCAGTCCAAGAGCTTCAAGATGCTGGCCCATCTCACCGGCACCGAATACAGTCAGTACACCTCTACTCAACAACCTCTTTCTCGCGCTCTTGTTCTGTCTAGCTCTTATTCTCTCTCTACGCTCTCCTTCCCTCCTTTGCTCTCCTTCCCTCTTCATCTCATGTCTTCTCGGTCTCTGTACTTCAGAAATGTCTCCTCTTCATGTTTTATGTATCCTCACCTCTCTTCTCCCTCTCTTCTCTTCCCTCCCTTCGCTGTCCTCAGTGCAAGACCCAGATGAGGAGGCCCTGCAGAGGTCGAGGTGAGGCGCGCGCACACACACGCACACACACACGCACGCACGCGCACACACTTTACCCTCCGTTTTTCTCTCTCTGTCTTTCTCCCAGGGATAAGTTTGAATCGGAGGTGAAAGGACCTCGCTTCCGCAAGCTGAAGAACTGGCACAATGGGCTCTCAGCTCAGATCCTCAATGTCCCTGAGACTCCCTTCTGATTGATCTGCCAGATCTATCCTTTTTCTTTTGAATGATTATAACGTTTGGAATGATTTTTGCTTTTCTTTCTTGTTGGTTGTTTTGCCTCCTAACTGATAGGGAATTGTACAAAAAAAGTATTTAAGAGAAATTGTAAAAGTGATCATGTAAACACACACTCGCGAACACGGACATGCGCACACACACACATTCACACACACACCTATGTACGCATGCTAACAATTAACAAAGATGCACACACAAATACATATGAATGCACATATACCCACACAATTTAAATGTACTATTATCAATGTGAATAAATATTTTCTTTAAATCAAAATGCCTATGTGAGTGTTGGTCATGTGTCTCGTGTGTCTCTCTCTGGTAGGTTTCTTTCAGCATACGGACATAATCTCAGACACCCGGTGATCAACAGTTGAAATGAGATAGGTAGGGAGATACAGTGCATTCAGAAAGTATTCAGACCCCTTGACTTTTTCCACATTTTATTACGTTACAGCCTTATTCTAAAATGGTTTGAATAAAACAATTTCCTCATCAATCTATACACAATACCCCATAATGACATTGCAAAAAACACTTTTTGGAATTTTGGGGGAAAATGGATTAAAAATAAAAAACAGAAATAACTTATTTATAGACAGTACCATACAAAAGTTTGGTCACACCTACTCATTCCAGGGGTTTTCTTTATTTTACTATTTTCTACATTGTAAAAAAGTAGTGAAGACATCAAAACTATGAAATAACACTTAGAATCATGTATTAACCAAAAAAGTGTTAAACAAATCAAAATAGATTTTATATTTGAGATTCTTCAAAGTAGCCACCATTTGCCTTGATGACAGCTTTGCACACTCTTGGCATTCTCTCAACCAGCTTCATGAGTTAGTCACCTGGAATACATTTCAATTAACAAATCAGTTGTGTTGTGACATGTAAGGGTGATATACAGAATATAGCCCTATTTGGTAAAAGACCAAGTCTATATTATGTCAAAAACAGTTCAAATAAGCAAAGACATGAAGGTCAGTCAATCCAGAACATTTCAAGAACTTTGAAAGTTTTTCAAGTGCAGTCACATAAACCATCAAGCTCTGATGAAACTGGCTCTCGTAAAGACCGCCACAGGGAAGGAAGACACAGTTACCTCTGCTGCAGAGGATAAGTTCATTAGAGTTAACTGCACCTCAGATTGCTGCCCAAAGAAATGCTTCACAGAGTTCAAGTAACAGACACATCTCAACATCTGTTGAGGGGACTGTGTGAATCAGGCCTTCGTGGTTGAATTGCTGCAAAGAAACCACTACTAAAGGACATCAAAAAGAAGAAGATGCTTGCTAGGTTAAGAAACATGAGTAATGGACATGAGTCCAAAATTGAGATTCTTGTCTTTTTGAGATGCAGAGTAAGTGAACTGTGGTAAATCATATTGATTGAACATGTTTTGGAAAGGCACACACCTGTCTGTCTATAGAAGTTGAGAGACGACAGTACATGTCAGAGCAAAAAAAACAAACAAGCCATGAAGTTGAAGGAATTGTCCATAGTGCCGAGACAGGATTCTGTTAAGGCACAGATCTGGGGAAGGGTACCAAAAAATGTCTGCATTATTGAAGGTCCCCAAAAACACAGTGGCCGCCATCATTCTTAAATGGAAGACTTTTGGAACGACCAAGACTCTTCCTATAGCTGGCCGCCCGGCCAAACTGAGCAATCAGGGGAGAAGGGCCTTGGTCAGGGAGGTGACCAAGAACCCAATAGTCACTCTGACAAAGCTCCAGAGTTCCTCTGTGGAGATGGGAGAACCTTCCAGAAGGACAACCATCTCTGCAGCACTCCACCAATCAGGCCTTTATGGTAGAGTGGCCAGACGGAAGCCACTCCCCAGTGAAAGGCAGATGACAGACAACTTGAAGTTTGCCGAAAAGCACCTAAAGGACTCTCAGACAATGAGAAACAAGATTCTCTGGTCTGATGAAAGCAAGATTGAACTCTTTGGCCTGAATGCCAAGTGTCACGTCTGGAGGAAACCCTCCTCCATCCCTACGGTGAAGCCTGGTGGTGGCAGCTTTGGAGATGTTTTCAGCAGCAGGGACTGGGAGACTAGTCAGGATTGAAGGAAAGATAAAAGTAGCAAAGTACAGAGAGATCCTTGATGAAAACCTGGTCCAGAGCTCTCAGGACCTCAGACTGGGGTAAAGGTTCACCTTCCAACAGGACAACAACCCTAAACACAGCCAAGACAACGCAGGAGTGGCTTTGGCACAAGTCTCTGAATGTCCTTGAGTGGCCCAGCCAGAGACCGGACTTGAACCTGATCAAACATCTCTGGAGGGACCTGAAAATAGCTGTGCAACGACGCTCCCAATCCAACCTGACAGAGCTTGAGATGGAAGAAACTCCCAAAATACAGGTGTACCAAGCTTGTAGCGTCATAGAAGAAGGGTCGAGGCTGTAACCGCTGCCAAAGGTGCTTCAACAAAGTACTGAGTAAAGGGTCTGAATACTTATGTAAATGTAATTTCATTGTTTTTATATATTATATATTTGCAAACAATCCTAAAAAACCTGTTCTTGCTTTGTCATTATGGGGTATTGTGTGTTGATTGATGAGGGGGAAAAATATTTAATCCATTTTAGAATAAAGCTGTAACAAAAAGTCAAGGGGTCTGAATACTTTCCGAATGCATTGTATGTTAGGGCGGAGAAAGAGTTGTAGGAGATGAAAGCGGGAGACAGGGCAAGTGATGATGTTGCATCTTCTAACTTGGCTGGGAAAGTCCTTAGTGTCCTTTTTTTGGGGGGGCTGGGGGGGGATTGATTCCATGGATCTGCTGTGTCATGATGCAGTGTGTATTATGGTCACTGGAGGGAGTGTCTCAACCACGGACACGTTCTGCGGATTGAATCTAGATAGATTTAAGAGAACAGCTCATAAGGGGGGGTGGGTTAAAGAGGGGGTGCAGGGGTGAGTCAGCATTCTTCACACAACCCAGAGAAAGAAACGGACCAAGCTAATGACTATGGTCCATTTCTCACTTCTTCAAAGTGTGCACTCATTCACCCCCCATGCATGGATTTAAAAGGATTGAACTGGACCCTCTTTGATTGGAGTGGTGTAAGGCAGCTTCCACCATGTCTTTGCCCCCCCCCCCCCCCCCCCGGATGTGAGGAACATGGTGGAAGCTGAGTGAGGTCAGAGGTGATGTCACAGCACACTGTAGATTCAGCTAATAATATGACAATATAACTGATCAATAAAACTGAAGAATCATCGCAAATATTTTATTCTCTGTTCAGAACCCCAGCAATCTCAACAATCTCTATAATCTATTTGTTTTTTCATCTAATGCATTTCTTATCAGTTTCTTCACATTAAACGTATCTCAGACAGATCAACCTGCGCATTAAATATGGAGTCAGCCAGCTTGAGGTCGCTCTTCGAGTGTGAGTGAGAGGGAAGAGAGAGAAGGGGGGGGGGGGGGGGGGGGGGGCGGGGTTGGCTGCAGCGTGACTTAAATATGCTGCAGCATCCAGCAGGTTGTGTCTTTCTGTCTCTCGTTCTCTCCATCGCACGCACGCCTGCTCTCTCTTTATTTCTCTCTTCCTCTCTCCTCTCTCTGCTCGGTAGCTCGCTCCTCTTCTCTCTCAGTCTGCATCCTGTAGCCCTGCTGTGCAGTCCTCTCTCCTTCTTTCTCTCTCTACATCGCTCTCTCTGCAGCGCTATTGGAGAAGAAGTCACTGACACACACACACACACACACAATCTCTTCCTCACACACACACACACACACACACTTCGTCTCTCTCACACACTCTGTGCGACCAGCCCAGCCAGCAGGCCCGTTTCGGAGCAGGGGAGCCCAGTAGAGACCTATCCCAGGATGGATGTACTGATGAGAGGGTTCAGCATGGCTAAGGAGGGGGTGGTGGCCGCAGCAGAGAAGACTAAGGCTGGGGTGGAGGGGGCAGCCGCCAAGACCAAGGAGGGGGTCATGTATGTAGGTAAGTGTTTGTGTGTGTGTCTGTGTGTGTGCTTAAAAGGGCTCCCGTGGGTGCACCAGTCTGGGACAGTTACAGTGAGAAGTGAGAAGAAGGGGAGGTGGTTGCCAAGGAGCAGAGGCAGAATACTGCAGAACTGGTGCAGAGAGAGAGAGGGAGAGAGAGTGAGGAGGAGGAGAGGGGGAAGAAAGAGAGAGAGCTGGGGTGTGGTGGAGACAAGGATGGAGGAAAGAGTAGATGGAGAGATAGGAAGACATTGAGTGAGGGAATAAGAAAAAGAGAGGAGGATCAAGAGAGTAGACTGCGTACATTTCTATGAATAAGAGTCAGAGAAAAATAAATTAGCGGAGAGTGATGAGCAAAACGAAGAGGAAAAATGAGTGGATGAGAGGAAGAGAGAAAATGGGAGGGAACTAGACGAGAGGAGCGGAGAGAGGGAAAGATGTAGTGTGACATTGGGGGATAGTGTGGCGGCACTGCAGCAGTTCACAAGAGCGCTATAACATGTCATAATCAAGATAAGACCATGCCAAGGCTGCTACCACCAGGTCAATAGATAGGGTCCAGTACTGTGAGAGGGGATTCTGTGAGGGGATTCACCAGTGTGTGTGAGTGTATTTGTGCGTCAGAGCTCAAGGTTAGCCTGTGTGAGGGCCAAAGGGTTTGGGGTAGGAACAGGGTATGCATGCTGGCACGCGCACACACATGCACACACACACACACACACACACACACACACACACACACACACACACACACACACACACAGACCCGTCATTCTGACAGTTACAGCTAACACTGCAGAATATCAAGACAGACAGAAAAACGTGATGGACCTGATGAAACGTGTGTGTGTGTTTTTGTATTATTTGTGGCTGGGGGGCGGGGCATCAGGGACATGGAGCACTGCAGCAATCCTCTCTCTTCGCCCCCGTGTGTGTTGTGTGGTGTGTATGCGCATGCGTGTGTGTCCTCACGTGCTGCTGGCTAGTGTGTGACCATTGATGACTAACTACTTTCCTCCCCCTTCAGAGTATATGCCCTTTACAACTAGGGAACAGAGAGAGGGAGTGATGGGGAGAGACAAAGAAAGGGGGGGGGGGCAATCTTTAATGGCTCAATTCAACATTCATTCATAGCCAAATCAATGCCAATTTACAATTAAAAGGGAGAGAGAGATACAGAGAGGGGGCGGGGGGGGGGGGGGGGGTGTGTTATGTCATAGAGCTAGCAGCTTAAAGATCAACAGATGGAGAAAGAGAGGGAGCGAGGTGGATAAAGCCAGAGTAGGGGATAGAGAGGGGAATGGCGAGTGGTGGATGGAGGTAGAGGATAGAGAGGTGGACAAAGAGGAGCTGTAGTTAGAGAAAGAGAGAGAAATGTATTCAGTGGATTGTAGAGGCTCAGTGTCCCTGATCGCCTACTGCATCTAATCTATCAACTGAGACTTCATGACCTCCGCAGAGTGTGTGTGTGAATGTGTGTGTGTGTGTTAGCCCATTAAAAGGAGCAGAGCCGGTCCAATCGGAACGAATCACGTGTGGATTATTACTTCTATCACAAAATGCAAAAGCAGAATGCACCTCCTCGCTAACAAGGTCGTCCACTCAGAGCTTACTGGAGCAGAAGTGTGCGTGTGGCGGTGTGTGTGTTCTGTCCTATGGAGCGTACGGCCGTTTCACAGGTCATTGGCTGAAGAGGAGCGCTCTCTCTCTCTCTCTCTCTCAGGGGTAAACCCTGCTAGTAAACCTTACAGCTAAAACACTGTATTTGGTCCTTGGCCTGGATAGTGTAGACAGACAGACAGGTCCTACGCACATACAGACAGACACACACGCAGTCGGATATGCTAGATAGAGGCCGTACCCAGGAGGGGTGCTCCTCTGACTCAGAGAAGGAAGCTGTGTCATAGCCACGCTGCAAATGGGTGTGTGTATTGGTGTATGTCTGCTGCAGTACTGCGCAGCTCGGCACGTGGCTCACAGACTACGGGGAGCGTGCAGAGAGAGAGAAAGAGAGAGAAATTAGACCGAGGTGGAACGAGAAGGGAGAGAAAAAAAGAGGAAGCAAAATGGAGGAGGAAGCGAGGCATCTGCAGTTCTGAGACTGTGGAGGAGAGAGAAAGGGGGGGACGAGAGATAGAGATAAAGCGAGAGTGTGCATCTCCAATGAACTGTGTGCTATGGAAACGTGTGTCATGTATGTGAAAGAGATCCCTATAGACTCCCTTTCTCTCTATACCCCTCCCACTTTCTCTATACCCCCTCCCTCTCTCTTTTTCCCTCTATCCAGCTGGTTGCATAACTACTATTTAATCAGCCTAGGAACCTTTCATACTGTAGCATCAGATAAACACTGTCTATGGAGGAGCGTACTTATAAGATAATATCATCCATTTGGATTTTACAGTGTGACATACAGTATGCTGCTGAATTCTACACTGCCACCTCCAGTGCTCTGCCTGCTACTACAACCTCACCCAATAAATGAGCAAAAAAGAGAAACGTCCTCTCACTGTCAACTGCGTTTATTTTCAACAAACTTAACATGTTTAAATATTTGTATGAACTTAAGATTCAAAAACTGAGACATAAACTGAACAAGTTCCACAGATATGTGACTAAAAGAAATCGAATAATGTGTCCCTGAACAAAGGGGGGGGGGGGGGGGGTCAAAATCAAAAGTAACAGTCAGTATCTGGTGTGGCCACCAGCTGCATTAAGTACTGCAGTGCATCTCCTCCTCATGGACTGTATCCGATTTGCCAGTTCTTGCTGTTACCCAACTCTTCCACCAAGGCACATGCAAGTTCCCGGACATTTCTGGGGGAAATGGCCCTAGCCCTTACCCTCCGATCCAACAGGTCCCAGACGTGAGATCCGGGCTCTTCGCTGGCCATGGAAGAACACTGACATTCCTGTCTTGCAGGAAATCACGCACAGAATGAGCAGTATGGCTGGTGGCATTGTCATACTGGAGGGTCATTTCAGGATGAGCCTGCAGGAAGGGCAAAACATGAGGGAGGAGGATGTCTTCCCTGTAATGCACAGCATTGAGATTGCCTGCAATGACAACAAGCTCAGTCCGATGATGCTGTGACACACCACCCCAGACCATGACGGACCCTCCACTTCCAAATCGATCACGCTCCAGAGTACAGGCCTCGGTGTAACGCTCATTCCTTCAACGATAAACGCGAATCCGACCATCACTCCTGGTGAGACAAAACCGCGACTCGTCAGTGAAGAGCACTTTTTGCCAGTCCTGTCTGGTCCAGCGACGGTGGGTTTGTGCCCATAGGGGACGTTGTTGCTGGTGATGTCTGGTGAGGACCTGCCTTACAACAGGCCTACAAGCCCTCAGTCCAGCCTCTCTCAGCCTCTCTCAGTCTGAGCACTGATGGAGGGATTGTGCGTTCCTGGTGTAACTCAGGCAGTTGTTGTTGCCATCCTGTACCTGTCCCGCAGGTGTGATGTTCGGATGTACCGATCCTGTGCAGGTGTTTTTACACGTGGTCTGCCACTACGAGAACAGCTGCCCGTCCTGTCTCCCTGTAGCGCTGTCTGAGGCGTCTCACAGTACGGACATTGCAATTTATTGCCCTGGCCACATCTGCAGTCCTCATGCCTCCTTGCACATTCACCCTGATGAGCAGGGACTCTGGGCATCTTTCTTTTGGTGTTTTTCAGAGTCAGTAGAAAGGCTTCTTTAGTGTCCTAAGTTTTCATAACTGTGACCTTAATTGCCTAGCGTCTGTAAGCTGTTAGTATCTTAACGACCGTTCCACAGGTGCATGTCCATTAATTGTTTATGGTTCATTGAACAAGCATGGGAAACAGTGTTTAAACCCTTTACAATGAAGATCTGTGTAGTTATTAGGATTTTTACGATTTATCTTTGAAAGACAGGGTCCTGAAAAAGGGAAGTTTCTTTTTTGCTGAGTTTACAATACTAAACGGTCACAACAGATTTCTGTTTGCTGCACTCCTTCATTAACACAGTACTTCTTAGGCTGCGTTTATATAGTTAATCACAAAACTGATCCCTGATCATGTTTCATGGCATCCATTGCAATGTGATTGCAATATATTGATCTGTTGACATGTTGTGATGTCTCGCCTGTCTTCAGGTTCAAAGACAAAGGAGGGAATGGACGCAGGAGTAAACAAAGGTGAGACACACACACATTCTTGTGGGATCGGATAGATTTTTTAACTGACTGATCGATCTCTTTGTGTCAGTTGCTAACCGCGACCAGGCAAACATCGTCGGGGACCCCACTGCTGCCGGAGCTGACCTCTCGCAGGGTGGCATGGAGAACACCGGACAGGCGGTGAGTTACCATGACAACAGATGAAAGAATGATTGATCAATTAGTGACTGACAGGTCAATGTGAACAAGAATATTCAAGTGATCAACATACTAATAACTAGACACCAAACTTGACATTGTCATTCAGGTAGCCTATGAAAGCCCAGGCTTCTGGCATCGTGAGACCTTCAGTCAGGTGGCACAGCACCCTTTTCAAACGATTACAATAGAATGAGAAATACAACTAGGTTGAGCAACAACATGACTGCAGCATCAACAATCATAACAGTGTCTAAATCCTTCAGTTGGGCTCAGACAGTAGTGCTTTTGCCTGCGAACAGTCTGCTGCTTGACCACGTGGTGGCGCTATTTAATACAGTACAGCAGCACAGAGACAGACGGTAATGACAGCTCCTCTAATAGCCAGTGGTTCAGAGGTCCAGGCAAATTAGGTTTGACGGTAGGCCTATAACTCACTCCACATTCCCAATATGAAGAGGTCTGTGTTTTTCTGCTGTGTTGTGAATCGTGTGTGTGTGTGTGCGAAGGTGTGTTTTACTTTGTGTGTTGGCACCTTTCTGTGTGTGGCAGCCAGTTTTGATGTCCTACTGTTGTGATCCTGCTATGCTGTTGTGTTGCGATGCTATTGTGTGTGTGCTGAGAGTGTTGATATTGTGTGTTGATATAGCTTCTATTTTGTGCGCTTACTTTGCAATTGTAGCAGTGCTGTGTTGGCGTTGTGCTGCTAACCCTTTGTTGTTATTGTTGTGTTTGTTTCCTCTACGATCCATTGGTAGGAGGAGCCTCAGCCTGTATACGAGGTGCCTATTGGGCAAGAGAGAGAAGGGGGGGGGGGTTCAGAGGTTATAGGTTATGGCGGGGTGGCTGGCTAGGGAATGCTGCATGATTCCGCCTAACATAGATCATCCCTAAGTGCACATATCATTCCTAAGGGGGCTTTGAAATACTGACTGCCTAGTGTGCTGTTAGGACCTGGGGTTACATTATAAACCTGTTTTAACCCTCTCCTAACCCTCTCCATAACCATGTCTAACTGTGTTCTACTTCAGCTAGGTGTAATATAGATAATGACGCTGCATCTCTGGTGTAGCATATGGACATGCACTTACTCTGAATGGATCCCTCTGGTTAGGGTGCACAGAAAAAGAGTGTAACAGAGTTTGTTCCTGTGCCATGCTAACGACTGCCGACAAAAAGAATGGCTTTGGTTGGTTGGGGCAACATTACTTCAGGTCTCAAGGAGGGCGCCATCACATCTACTCTGCTAGCTATGGAATGCTAACCTCCGCCTCATTAGACACTTCAGCTCAGAGACTGGGACTGAGTGGCCCTGTATCATACTTAACCCTGTCATAAGCATGACATAAGGGATAATGTGCTTGATGTAGCTGTAACCTACTGGGTTTGAAGCCACGGCGTCTGCACGCCGCACGATTGTGCTAGCCCAACGCACCAAAGCCTAGGTACCAGGTCTAGGAGCCAACACAAGTCTTCAGGTCTCAGGCAAGGTTACTCATCACATGAACATGGTTCACTGCTTGAGACCCTAGACCTCTCATGTCATCCCACCTTCCTTTTCTTCCTTCCCTACTCTTACGTAAACTCTCTCTCTGTAGGCGGAATATGGAGGAATGGAGCAGGGAGGAGAAGGAGAGGTAAGTGACAACGAACCACACGTTTTCTGTTACTTTCTTTATGCATAAGATGGTGATATCATGACATGATTGTTGATACTCCCTCTCTCGCTCCCTCTCACTCACTCGCAGGGCTCTCAGGGCGGCTACTAGTCATTCCAGGGATCTCTTCTCCCCAGCCTTCCGTTTGGTCGCTCGCTACCCTCACCCTGCTGTTCCAGACTTCCAGATGTTCTACTTCTTTTTTTGTGACTTTATGGAACCAAAACCGATACAGACTCTTCCAGATACCCCCTTTGCCCTCCCTGATACCCTCTGTTGCTCCTAGCAGCCCCCTTCTGTTCCCCCTCTCCTGTATAGCTCCCTGCCTTTGTGTCGTTGTCGTCATGTTGTTCGCCCTAGTGTTATGTTCTCCCTATCGCCACCCAGTACTCTATCAAGAGGCCTGCGCACACACACACACACACAAACACACACACACACACACACACACACACACACACACACACACACACACACACACACACACACACACACACACACACACACACACACACACACACAGCAACAATACACACACACACACGTACACACACACACACGTACACACACACACACACACACACACACACACACACACACACACACACACGAGAGCTGTGATGATTATTCAGGACTACAGAACCACAGAGAGATGTATCGTAGTTTGGATGCTTGTGTGTGTGTCTCTGTTAGACGTGTCAGGTAGTAGGCCAGTTCAGGGCTGTTCTGTCCATGAGATGCTGCTGTAGGGACATGTGCAATGAATTAGAGAGTGTGTGTGTGTGTTGAAGTGTGTTTGATCACACATGTAACAGGGTCATATTAAAACCAATTAACTAGCCGGCTTATATTGTTGCACTTGTTAAGTCAAGGGGTCTTAGGCATAGTTTACTGGTCTGTAACCTGATTTGATGTGTGCATCGATATGAGAAGGAAGCGTATGTGACCAGGTGTTGAATGTACGTGCGCCCAGGAGACAGCCACCTTACCTTAAGTCCAGGGCCAGCTCCTTCTTGACCTCTTGACCATCCAGTCCAAGTGGATTATTACTTGTTCAGATGGTGAAACATAAATGTGTACAAAAACGAAACAAGAAAAAGGCATCCTCAAATAAAGAAGTTAACTAACACAAAGAAACAAACAAAAGGCCGTCAGAGAGGCTTCCGGCCTCCTCTCTTTCTCCCAGACAGCCAATCACCCCAACTGGCTGCACCTGATGTTCTTTTCAAGGCTTAGCTCAGCACCTAGACCTGCCAGCTGCCACCTGGGGGTGTAGTGTGGGTGTATCCTAGATAGTGTGTTAACTGTGTGTTAACACCACACTACCCGGCATATCAAAACAATATGTCTTGAGACAGAAAGCAATACACATGTACTGTTAGTGTGTGTGAGAGGAAGAACGCCCCTGCCACCACTGGGAATCACATAACAGCAGAAGATATACATAATACACTACAGTGGTTTTGGTCTAGCCTGGGTTTAGTCTGGCTCTAGATATGGCCTGGGTCGACTGGCAGAGTTGGAAGGGAGAAAAGCAGAAAGTGATTCAGAATGATGATTACTTGTGAAAATATGTTGTTGCCATAGTAATACCAAGCAATAGTCCGACAGATAGGTAGAATAGACGAGCATCACGCATAGGGAATGCTGGGAAATGTATATTCCAAATCGATTTTTGATTCCCACAAAAAATAGCAAATTTTCTACTGTCATTGGTCAACTGCTCCTGTTGTCAACCATCTCAGCCACTCAGAGGCTTCCTCTGCCCGGTCACTCAGTGTGTCCCGCCCTTCCCTGTGTCAGCAAGTAACGTTAGAGACTAAAACAG
Organism: Oncorhynchus mykiss; assembly: GCF_057628025.1. Lineage (NCBI taxonomy): Eukaryota > Metazoa > Chordata > Actinopteri > Salmoniformes > Salmonidae > Oncorhynchus > Oncorhynchus mykiss. The sequence goes on along the minus strand of NC_143041.1, from coordinate 15,901,103 downwards.
GTCTGCCAGGTGCCGGTACAAAGTGTGTGTCTGTCTCTGTGTGTGTGTGTCTGTTACATATACAGCAGGTCGGTCCAGCATCAGTGTCTGTATTATAGAGCAGGTATGTGTGTATTATTACTTTGAGGTCAATGGAAACTGATTACTGCATGTTGCCTTATCCAGCACTCTTATATTCACACATCACACACACACACACACACACACACACACACACACACACACACACACACACACACACACACACACACACACACACACACACACACACACGTACCCGCACAAACTCACAATCCATACACACAGTACACTCATCAAACACACAGAAATAATACACAAACACACTCACACCTTGTTTAAGTTGGCATCGAAGCAGACTTGCTGATTTTATAAACAGTACCAGTGAATTAAAGACAGTTTTGTTGAAATCCAAACTTGTGCCAGTCTTCATTTTCCCTTTTGAGTTATTACTTATTATGCAGTTTATAACAGTATGTATGGCCTACAGTATGTTACCATGGAGATAATGTGGTGCCATCCTGGATATTTTCTATGCTCTCTGCAAGTCTTAGCAATGTTTGTTGTGTGTGTGTGTGTGTGCGCGTGTGTGTGTGTGTGTGTGTGTGTGTGTGTGTGTGTGTGTGTGTGTGTGTGTGTGTGTGTGTGCATGTGTTTGTGTTTGTGTGTGTGTTTCTTTAACTATCCTTGTGGGTACCAGAATTCCTCACAAGGATAGTATAACAAGGAAAATTAGGTGGTGGGGACCTTTTGTTCGGAACCGAGGAAACAAGGCTGCGCCCGGGGGACTTCAACGGATAGCGACAGTGATGAGGTCGACGGTGAGTCATCCACTATTGAAGGTCGGGGTCCTACCCGGAAGCGAGTTGAAAAATATGAGATATTGACCGTATATTAACACTTCATTCTGGGTAAAAACCCTTCTGTCAAACGTAATGACAATAGTCGCTCCAGTCTATCCCGAGTACGGGAATTCCTCCGCATTATGTCAGAGGGCAAGGCCGATGAAGGACTGTGTTCCCTGGCTAATTATAGACATGTGTCTGAGTGGTATAGCCAACGTGAAGACCGTGGTTTGGCACCCTCCACGTTAAAAATCTATCGGGCCGATGTCCGAAGTTTTCTGAAGTATCTTCTGCAGTTCCGACCGATGAGTCTGCGGGCTACAGCCAGTGGGATTAGAAAGGTGTTACTCTGCTTGGCAAAGATGGAGCGGCAGACCCAGACAGCGCACAGGGCAAAATTTCGCAAACGCTGTAGTGACCTTCGGTACACTTCGACGAAGCGTTGCTACAATGAACATTAATCAAGGGTCGGTTAGAGACCGCAGAGCCGTGGCCGTTGTGACGTTATGTGTCACTCCCTGGAAACGCAGGCACGGCACTACCGGTACCACAATTTAACTCATAACGTCACAAATTGAGGGACAATCCACGATTCACTGATGAATAAAGTAAATTTCTTTGAAATTCACCCTTGTCTTTGTCTGTCATTTGGTCACGGTTGAGAATGTATGGAGGCCTGGGGGTTTGAATAACCAGGGTGTTATAGGGTACCAGATGCACCGAGCTGAAGTGACAGGCTGAGAGAGAGGGCAGGCAGGCAGGCAGGGCAGGGCAGGGCAGGGCAGGGCAGGGCAGGGCAGGGCAGGGAGAGTACGCCCAGGGTCATGGAGATCTGGAGACACCTGGTAATTTGTTCAATCACCACAGCTAGACATAGTCTCTGGAGTGAAAGCAGGACATTTTTCAGCATAGCTCTGTCATTGAATTACATTGTGTTCCCAGGTGCCTTTGGTGGGGGGGTGTGGGCCCCCCCATGGGGTCTCCCCCAACTTGTGTATAGAGCCCCATTCCAGCCCTGGTGGCTCCAGGAGCCATCCCCCCATCGACACCTGGTAACCCGTTCAATCACCAGGTGAACAGCTGAACATAGAGTCCAACTTCTCTCTCATTGCACTTCATTTTTTTCCCAGGTGCTGGTGGATAAAAATGTCTTAAAACTTCTCAGAGCTGTAATCCCGTTAACGGGATGATATGACAACAGCCAGTGAAAGTGCAGGGCGCCAAATTCAAAACAACAGAAATCTCATAATTAAAATTCCTCAAACATACATGTATCCTATATCGTTTTAAAGGTAGTCTTGTTGTTAATCCCACCACAGTGTCCGATTTCAAATATGCTTTACAGCAAAAGCACCACAAACGATTATGTTAGGTCATCACCAAGCCACAGAAAAACACAGCCATTTTTCCAGCAAAAGAGAGGAGTCACAAAAAGCACAAATAGAGATAAAATGAATCACTAACCTTTGATGATCTTCATCAGATGACACTCATAGGGCTTCATGTTACACAATACATGTAGGTTTTGTTTGATAAAGTTCATATTTAAATAAAAAAATCTGAGTTTACATTGGCGCTTTACGTTCACTAGTTCCAAAAACATCCAGTGATTTTGCATAGCCACATCGATTCAACAGAAATACTCATCATAAATGTAGATGATAATACAAGTTATACACATGGAATTATAGATATGCCTCTCCTTAACCTCTCTGATCTCCCCATCCCGGATCCGGTATCAGGAATACAGACTCAAGCTCATTACCATAACGCAACGTTAACTATTCATGAAAATCGCAAATGAAATGAAATAAATATGCCATCTCTCAAGCTTAGCCTTTTGTAAACAACACTGTCATCTCAGATTTTCAAAATATGCTTCTCAACCATAGGAAAACAATCATTTGTGTAAAAGTAGCTAGCTAGCGTAGCATTTAGCGTTAGCATTAGCGTTAGCATCCAGCACGCAACATTTCAACAAAAACATAAAAGCCTTCAAATAAAATAATTTACCTTTGAAGAACTTCTGATGTTTTCAATGAGGATACTCTCAGTTAGATAGCAGATGCTCAGTTTTTCCAAAAAGATTCTTTGTGTATTAGAAATAGCTCCGTTTTATACATCACATTTGGCTACCAAAAAAAAACGAAAATTCAGTCCTCAAAACGCGAACTTTTTTCCAAATTAACTCCATAATATCGACTGAAAACATGGCAAACGTTGTTTAGAATCAATCATCAAGGTGTTTTTCACATATCTCTTCAATGATATATCGTTCATGGAAGCATGGTTTCTCCCCTCTATCAAATGGAAAAATACTTGCACCTGGCTTTGCGCACCAGTTTCGACGCAGGACACCAGGCGGACACTTGGAAAATGTAGTCTCTTATGGTCAATCTTCCAATGATATGCCTACAAATACGTCACAATGCTGCCGACATCTTGGGGAAACGGCAGAAGGTCTAAGCTTATTCCTGTCGCATTCACAGCCATATAAGGAGACATTAGAAAACAGAGCTTCAGAAATTCTGCTCATTTCCTGGTTGACGTATCATCTTGGTTTCGCCTGTAGAATGAGTTCTGGGGCACTTACAGACAAAATCTTTGCAGATTCTGAAACTTCAGAGTGTTTTCTTATGCATAATATGCATAGTCGAGCATCTTTTCGTGACAAAATATCGCGCTTAAAACGGGAACGTTTTTTATCCAAAAATGAAATAGCGCCCCTAGAGATGCAACAGGTTAATGCAACCGCTGTGTCAGATTTTTAAAACACTTTACTGAAAAAGCAAACCATGCAATAATCTGAGACGGCGCTCAGAAGATTAATCAAATTAGCTGCTATGTTGGAGTCAACAGAAACCAGAAATTACATGATAAATATTCCCTTACCTTTGATGATCTTCATCAGAATGCACTCACAGGAATCGCAGTTCCACAATAAATGCTTGATTTGTTCGATAATGTCCATTATTTATGTCCTAGTAGCTACTTTTGTTAGTGTTAGGTACACATATCCAAACGCTCATGCGTTTGGACAAAACCTCGGACAAAAACTTCAAAAAGTTATATTACAGGTCGAAGAAACATTTCAAACTAAGTATAGAATCAATCGTTAGGATGTTTTTATCATAAATCTTCAATAAAGTTCCAACTGGAGAATTCCTTTGCAAGTCGATATCATGTGGAATGCGAGTGACCAGGAAATGGCTCTCTGCCAGTAAGCTGACTCATTCAGCTCTTATTTAGTCCCACAACACAGTAGAAGCCTCATTCAAGTTTCTAAAGACAGTTGACATCGAGTGGAAGCCATAGGAAGTGCAACTTCATTCATATCCCAATGTGAATTCAATAGGGCCTGGGTTGAAAATATACCAACCTCAGATTTCTCACTTCCGGTTTGGATTTCTTCTCAGGTTTTTGCCTGCCATATGAGTTCTGTTATACTCACAGACATCATTCAAACATTTTTAGAAACTTCAGAGTGCGTTCTATCCAATATTAATAATAATATGCATATATTAGCAACTGAGACTGAGGAGCAGGCCATTTACTCTGGGCACCTCTGGGCATCTTTCATCCAAGCTACTCAATAGTGCCCCTGCAGCCATAAGAAGTTAATGGCCAGTGGCACCCCCTTGTGGACAATAATGAATGGGAGTGGCTCCCTACCCAGGCATGGAGCCCTGGAACACCCATAAAGGCATTAAAACATTTTTTTTAATTAGCACCTGGTAACCCGTTCAATCACCAGGTGCACAGCTGAACATAATGTAATGAGATAGAAGTTTGGACAGTAATTTTACAGATTTTTTGGGGGAAAACCAAAATTACCAGGGGTGCCCTCTATTACCTGGGACCGGGTGTGGGGTACTCTCTACCCGGTAATGGACCTCCAGCAGCCCACTAAAGGCATTAAAAAATGTTCACCTGGTAACCCATTCAATTACCAGGCGCACAGCTAGACTTAGTCTCTGGAGCGAAAGAGAGAAACGTGTACTTAGAATTTTTGAGACCATTTTTCTGATTTTTCAGAAAATTATAAAAAATACTTCCCAAGGGGCAAGAGGTCACAAATTTGGACTGGTGCCCTCACTCGTGATGGGCTACAGTTACCCTCGCAAAGGACCCAGCCCACCCTGAAGCCATTTCCATCCGCCCCCTGTTTCTCAAACCCTGTTGTTGGCTCGGTTGTGCGGTTCCTACTAAACCCTCCAGCTAGACAAAGACCTCTCGAGCGGCGCCCCGGCTTCCGTGGCATCGGCCAGGGGCAGTTCAGGGCTTCCCACTGGGTGCACGGTGGATTGCACCAGGGCCTCCTCCCGTCACGGGGTAGGACCGTGACCTGGCTGTTCTCCACTTAGTGCGCCCAGGTAGAATCTCTATGTTGCGAGGTGCTACCTGGTTGATCCTGCCAGTAGCATATGCTTGTATCATGCAAGTCTAAGTACACATGGCCAGTACAGTGAAACCGATTGGATGGTCCTGGCGGGCCCTGGCGGAGCGCCGAGACTATCTGGAGGAAGGCCGAAGTGGAGAAGGGTTCCATGTGAACAGCAGTCGAACATGGGTCAGTCGGTCCCCGAATCTGGAGTGGCGGAGACGGGCACCGTGAGGCGTCCTGTGCGGTAACGCAACCGATCCCAGAAAAGCTGGCGGGAGCCCCGGGGAGAGTTATCTTTTCTTTGTGAATGGCGGGGCTCCCTGGAGTGGGTTCGCCCCGAGAGAGGGGCCCAAGCCCTGGAAAGTGTTGTGGTTCCGGCGGCGTCCGTTGAGCTCTCACTGGCCCTTGAAAATCCAGGGGAGAGGGTGTAAATCTCGCACCAGGCCGTACCCAAATCTGCAGCAGGTCTCCAAGGTGAACAGCCTCTGTCATGTTACTCGTAGATTACCTGATTTTGGGTCAGGGTTATGTAAGTAGCAGAGCAGCTCATTTGCTGCGATCTATTCCAAGTCAGATCTAAGCTTTTGTCGGGGACGGAAGGCGTCTTCCTCCACCTTCCTCCTTCTTTACTAATCGGTTACCAGGTGCACAGAGAAGGGCCAGGAGCCAGAGTACGAGAGGCCAGAGGCCCAGAGAGAGAGAGAGAGAGAGGGCAAGCAGGCTAGTGAAGGTGGAGACAAGGCTGGAAAGTTCCACCAGCACCTGGTAACCCATATGTGTGGACATATGTGTGGAGTCTCTGAGCGGAAAGCGGGTGGGTCAGCCGGTTACCAGGCGCATGTGGTTCGTGACAGCGGAGCTGGTTACCAGGTGCACGTGGTTCCTGACAGGGTAGCTGTATACTTTAGTGTCCGAGGAGGGGTGCTTAAGTGTGGGTGCCCCAGTTCTCCTGGTGGGTGAGGTTAAAATGGGGGGTGGCCCCGGCTGGGACTTATGTCGAGAGAGAGTGGTGTTGACCTAGGGAGTGTAGGCCTAGAGGCCTGGAGGTCCGTAGTTCCAGGGAGTATGCTATACTCTCAGTCCCAGAGAGAGGGGTGTTGACCTAGGGAGTGTAGGCCTAGAGGCCTGGAGGTCCGTAGTTCCAGGGAGTATGCTATACTCTCAGGCCCAGAGAGAGGGGTGTTGACCCAGGCAGGGAGTGTAGGCCTAGAGGCCTGGAGGTCTGTAGTTCCACTGTCCTTCAAGGGGGCAGAGCAGGCAGCCTCTGTGGAGGTTGGCTGCTCTGTCCCCCCTTTTTTTTGGCCTACTGGCAAGGGCTGGCCCCTGGAGCCATTTCCCCCATCAACACCTGGTAACCCGTTCAATCTGTTGATGTTTGGACTTTTTCTGAAGATTTTTTAAAAACCTTCCAAAATGATCAGGGGTGCCCTCTATTGGCTGGGCCCGGGTGTGGGGTGCTCCCATCCCATCCCATGCATGGAGCCCTTCCACCCTCCTAAAGGCATTTTTAACAATTTAAAAAAATGAGCACCTGGTAACCCGTTCAATCACCAGGTGCACAGCTGGAGAGAAACGTGTACTCCAATTTTTCAGAAAATGATTCAAAATACTTCCCGAGGGGTTAGAGGTTCCAATTTGGACGGGTACCTTCTCTCGTGATGGACTACAGTTACCCTTGGTCGAATAGGACCAGTCTACCCGGAAGCTATTCCTCCCACCCCCTGTACTTATTTCAATCACCTTCTAACACAAAATTATATCATATAATGTTATTGAAAAATGGTTTTGATTACATGGAAATGTGCATCTAGGTGTGCCCTTTCATGCAAAAAAACCCCATCCAGATTGGACATTTACTTTTTCGAGTTATTAATGGTTAAAGACCAAAACGGGGGTTGGGGATTTGACCCCATCTGGTGGAGCAACACGGTAGCCATGCGGGTGACAGGGCTTATGTCGACAATTGGCCTGCCCTATAGTAACCCCATTCAGTTCCAGATGGACTAGACATGTACCGGGGAAATTTGAGAAACCTGGGTTTCGACAAACAGAGAACCATGTCCTAGAGATCCGGGAACGTTTGGCAAACTTCTAGACCCGTGCGGATATTTAGAAATGGGCTGTTTCGAGGGTTGTGGGTCCTTCAGAACCATGGTTCTAATGCTCCGAAGGTGACCATCCCTTCGGTGGCCGATTGGAGGTTGTTTAGCCCCGGGGAGGGAGAGCCTGGTTATGTTCCCATGTCCTGGATTTAAAAAAGGCTGGGCCTTTTATCCCATTCCTTTTATCCCAATCCAAAATATGATTTTGGATTGGAATCAATTCTTTGGTATCCACAAGGACAGCAATACAAAACTCTGTGTGTGTGTGTGTGTGTGTGCGCGCGCGCGCGCGCACGTAATGCACCAGGGGTTTAGTCAGGCTCTTCGTCCTCCCCTACAGGTACTGTATGAAGCAACTCCCTCCCTCGGCATGCTGGGAGCTGACAGACTCACAGAGAGGTCTAGAGCAGTGGTGTGTATTCATGTAGGCCAAGGGAAGCCAGGCTTCCCCAAAGAATTGACCAAGAAAAAAAGAAAAAAAAACATTCTAAATAATATATCTTTCGTCTCTCTGTGTTTCATAAATTTCCTTCAATTCGCAAGAGGCTGAATGTATCTCACCGGAGAAAGCATCAGAGTGAACGAAACAGTGCCCCTCTGTCTCAGTATGTGTAGCCATCTTTCAAATTCTGTCTGGTCATAAAGAGTATGACATTGTTGTCACCCGTAGCATTGAATGCAAAGGAAGCAAGCGAGCATTTGGCCTCCCATGATAAATAACATTTAAATAATAATATACAGCAAATCAGCATTAAGGTAAACTGAGTGAGCTCAGATGTGAATGGTCCTGGTGCACCAAAAAAACGTTTCAAGGGAAGCCAGCTTGGATTTGGCTTCACACCAATCACATTTCATGAGAAGAAAAAATGTAATTTTTTTTTTGCATCTCGTTGTGTCATTGTCCTCCGGTGGTTAGCTAGCTAAAATCAGCCCTTTTCTAAATGATCCATGGATGGAGATAGGGATTTGAACTTTTGTTTAATTCTCCGTACTGGCCAATAATTATAACTCTGATTCTAATCCAACCATAAATTCATACATTGTGCTCCTGGCCTGTGCGGATGGAAGTTCAACATGTAGCTACAGTAGATGCAGTAGGCTAATGTTAACTAACTGGCATGGTGCATTGGAGTCATACTTTAAAAAATATATATATTTAGCAGACAATCTTATCCAGAGCAACTTACAGGAGCAATTAGGTTGCTCTCCGGTTTTATGATGAAACAAAGGTGTGGTTGAATTTATTCTGGACAATGTGTCTTCTTATTGTCTCAGCCTTAGGCCTCAAGGAATATGAACTAACAGGTTATAGAGCAAATAATGCAATTATCACGAGATATACAGTACCAGTCAATTATTATTGGCACATCCACCAACTCCCCTCTCCGGAGGACAAAAGTACATTTGTTTTACATTTGAGTTTTTTACAGGTATTTTGTTACGTATACAGTACCAGTCAAAAGTTTGGACACAACAACTCATTCAAGGGTTTTTCTTTATTTTTATCTTAAGACATAAAAACTATGAAATAACACATATGGAATCATGCAGTAAGCAAAGAAGCGTTTAACAAATATTTAAACACTTTGTTTAACAAATATAGCGTTTAACAAATATGTTATATTTGAGTTCTTCAGAGTAGCCTCCCTTTGCCTTGATGACAGCTTTGCACACTCTTAGCATTCTCTCAACCAGCTTCACCTGGAATGCTTTTCCAACAGTCTTGAAGGAGTTCCCACATATGCTGAGCACTTGTTGGCTGCTTTCCTTTACTCTGCGGTCCTACTCATCGAAAACCATCTCAATCGGGTTGAGGTCAGATGATTGTGGAGGCCAGGTCATCTGATGCAGCACTCCATCACTCTCCTTCTTGGTCAAATAGCCCTTACACAGCCTGGAGGTGTGTTGGGTCATTGTCCTGTTAAAAAAACAAATGATAGTCTCACTAAGCTCAAAACAGATGGGCTGGCATATCACTGCAGAATGCTGTGTTAGCCATGCCGGTTAAGTGTGCCTTGAATTGAATTGAACAGTGTCACCAGTAAAGCACCCCCACAACATCACACCTCCTCTTCTAAGCTTCACGGTGGGAACCACAGATGCAGAGATCATCCCTTCACTTAATCTGCGTCGGTTGGAACCAAAAATCCCACATTTGGACTCATCAGACCAAAGGACAGATTTCCACCGATCTAATGTCCATTGCTCGTGTTTCTTGAACCAAGAAAGTCTCTTCTTATTTTTGGTGTCCTTTAAAAGTGGTTTCTTTGCAGCAATTTGACCATGAAGGCCTGATTCACTGAAACTGGAAACACTTATCTCCCTCACCAGCTTTAAGCACCAGCTGTCAGAGCAGCTCACAGCTCACTGCACCTGTACATAGCCCATCTATAAATAGCCCAAACAATTACCTCATCCCCGACTGTATTTATTTATTTTGCTCCCTTGCACCCCAGGATTTCTACTTTTCACATTCACCTACTGCAAATCTACAATTCCAGTGTTTTTAATTGCTATATTGTATTTACTTCGCCACTGTGGCCTTTTTATTGCCTTTACCTCCCTTATCTTACCTCATTTGCTCACATTGTATATAGACTTGTTTTTGTACTGTATTATTGACTGTATGTTTGTTTTACTCCATGTGTAACTCTGTGTTGTTGTATGTGTCGAACTGCTTTGCTTTATCTTGGCGGGTCGCAGTTGTAAATGAGAACTTGTTCTCAACTTGCCTACCTGGTTAAACAAAGGTAAAATAAAATAAATAAAATATATTCACGAAGTCTCCTCTGAACAGTTGATGTTGAGATGTGTCTGTTACTTGTACTCTGTGAAGCATTTATTTGGGCTGCAATTTCTGTGGCTGTTAACTATAATGAATTTATCCTCTGCAGCAGAGGTAACTCTGGGTCTGCCTTTCCTGTGGCGGTCCTCATGAGCACTTGATGGTTTTTGCGACTGCACTTGAAGAAACTTTCAAAGTTCTTGAAATGTTTCGCATTGACTGACCTTCATGTCTTAAAGTAATGATGGACTGTCATTTCTCTTTGCTTATGTGAGCTGTTCTTGCCATAATATGGACTTGGTCTTTTACCAAATAGGGCTATCTTCTGTATACCAACCCTACCTTGTGACAATGCAACTGATTGGCTCAAACGCATTAAGGCGGAAAGAAATTCCATAACATTTAACAAGGCACACCTGTGAATTGAAATGCATTCCAGGTGACTACCTCATGAAGCTGGTTGAGAGAACGCCAAGAGTGTGGCTACTTTGAAGAATCTCAAATATAAAATATATTTTGATTAACAATTTTTTGGTTACTACATGATTCCTTTTGTGTTATTTCATAGTTTTGATGTCTTCACTATTATTCTACAATGCAGAAAATAGTTAAAATAAAGAAAAACCCTTGAATGAGTAGGTGTGTCCAAACTTTTGACTGGTGCTGTAGGTTGTAATATGGCTTTTTACTGTCAGCCTGGCCTCCCCAATGATTTTACCCACGCAGCGCAACTGGTTAAGAGGTCAGGAAGAAAACAAAGCCAACGTAGAACCTCTAGTGTCATTGAGCCCAGTCCTAGGGCTCTATTCAGTCTGTATCACTGGTGTCATAGATTGCGCAATATAAATGTAAAGGTAATTTCAGATTGAGCCGACATACGCAGCGTTTACAGTGATGCAGTCTCCCCCAACGAGGCAACATTGCCTTTAAATTTCTATCACGCTGTAACGTTCAGTGGTCTAAAGTACTTTAAGTAAAAATTCTTTAAAGTACTTAAGTAGGTTTTTTTGGGTATCTGTAATTTACTATTTATTATATATATGATACAATTCAATATATGATACCATATTATATAGAGACATGATTGCATGGAACGCCTTTCCATCTCGTATAGAGAAAGTGAACAGCAAACCTGGTTTAAAAAAACAAATAAAGCAACAACTCGCGGCACAATGCCTCTCCCCCATGTGACCTACTTGTTGTGTGTATGTACTGACAGGTATGTGTAACTGATAGACGCACATACACTACACATTTTTAAACGTATGTAAATTGTAAAGTTTTTTGTCTGTAACGTTTTTTCCTTTATTTGGTGGACCCCAGCAACATAAGCTGTCGTCATTGGCGTAGGCTAATGGGGATCCTACTAAATCAAATCAAAATCAAATAATTCCTAAAAAAAAAAAAAAAAAGGACTTTTTACTCCATACATTTTCCCTGACACCCAAAAGCACTTGTTACATTTCAAATGCTTAGCAGAACAGGAAAAGGGTCAAATTCATGCACTTGTCAAGAGAACATCCCTGGTCATCCCTACTGCCTCCGATCTGCTTCGTTTGTCATTTATATCTGAGTGCTGGAGCGTGCCACTGGCTATCTGTAAATGTTCAAAACAAGAAAATCATGTCATATGGTTTGCTTAATATAAAGAATGTAAAATGATTTATACTTTTACTTTTGATACTTAAGTATATTTCATGAATTACATTTACTTTTGATACTTAAGTATATTTAAAAGCAAATTCTTTTAGACTTTTAACCAAGTAGGATTTTGCTGGGTGACTTTCCCTTTAACTTGAATCATTTTCTATTAAGGTATCCTTACTTTTACTCAAGTATGACAAGTGGGTACTTTTTCCACCACTGGTAACGCTGAACTTTAGCGATATGGTTTGAATAGAGCCATTAGTGTTTTAATGATCTTTCAGGATGACATGTAACCAGCCCAATGTTCCATTCACAGACAAGTCCTTAACTGCTCCACACACACTTAGATCCTGCGCCAGAAGACATTAAAACAGATGAGTGTCTTGCCAGAGGTGGAATGGAGAGGAGCCACACCTAGGCGTGGTAGGTGTCACTTTCTCACACTCTCACACACATACATACATACATACATACATACGTACAGCCAACACCCCTAAGGAATCCACACAAACACAGAGAAACAATCTATGAGAGAACTGTCCTGGTACGGAGTGTGTTCTATGCTGGTTTTTGGCTTGGCCCATGTATCGTTGTGTTTGTTTTTATAGCTGAGCTGTTTTGACGGTCAGTCAAAAGGTCTGGTAACCTCCCAGGACATCACATCCAGTATTTCCTGTTTCCCATGCATCTTTATATCAAATAAATGAATTATTCATGTATTAATTGCATCTAATAATGTGTCATTTGCATCTTCACATTATGGATATCTATGAAGTGAATAGGGATTGTGTGTGTATGTGCGTGCATGTGTGACTCCCAAGTCCAAGTATCTGCATATCCTTTATCATTTTTGGGTCCTCAGTTCAAACTAATTTTGAGGATCCTAATAAAGTTAGGAGGCCTCTCCCACCTACGGTATTTACAGTTCCGCTGCTGGGCATTTCCACTGACAACAAGTTTTCATATGGACACCAACAACAAAAGCATTGCGCACCCTGAGGGTGTGTGTGTGTGACTTGAGGGGTGTGTGATGGAGGGGTGGCCTCTAAGCAGCTCTCCCAACCTCATATAAACCAATGCACACACACACACCCACCCACATCCAAAAGTTCTCACACACTCTACCGCCGAGTACAGAACAGGCAGAGATGGATCTTCTGAAAGGATCAGGGAAACAGGTGGATGCGGTCATCGACAAAGCAGGTGAGAAAAAGGCATCTATAAGATAAATTGGTAAAGGTGTTTGTTTACGTGGTTGAATGATGGGGGACATTCATGTGGAGAATGGCAGGGTAGCCTAGTGGTTAGAGTGTTGGACTAGTAACCGGAAGGCTGCGAGTTCAAACCCCCGAGCTGACAAGGTACAAATCTGTCGTTCTGCCCCTGAACAGGCAGTTAACCCACTGTTCCCAGGCCGTCATTGAAAATAAGAATTTGTTCTTAACTGACTTGCCTGGTTAAATAAAGGTAAAAAAAAAAAAAAAAAAAAAAAAAAAAAAAAAAAAAAAAAAAAAAAAAAAAAAAAAAAAAAAAAAAAACACAGCAAAAATGATGTTTATATGCAGTTTTGCTTTGATTTTAGTGTTCACTGTTGTGTTATCAGCCTTCAAAATGTTCAATCTGGACTTTGGAATTTTAAGCGCATCTGCAGTTGATGAGCCAACAACATTCTTAAATCAAATAAGGAAGAGAAAAAAATCTTGGATCTGTACTTTATGGCACTGCTCATGTTTCAAAATGTTCAGTTGGATTTGTCTAGATTTAAAAGTGTGGGAGCTAATTTCTATCAGAAAGGGAAAAAATAAACAAAGATTCTGTGGCATCACATCATGAGTTCCAGCTGATACATTCTCCCTAACGAGACATACGATTTAATTCCACCAAATGTCTCATGTCGAGACAGAAGGTGCATGTTTGACAGCCCCCTCTCTCTCTCTCTCCCTCTGTCCAGCTGGTGTGGTGAAGGGGAAGGTGGGAGATATGATCGGAGGAGGAACGAAGGAACCAAAGAAAGATCAAGGTGATCTGTCTATTCTGAGTTACAATGCTAACACGGTCATGTAGCCTCACCTGTATGGGTCTCGATCAGGGATGTCAAACGAAAGTAACTCAGTATACTTTCAAATAACTAAAACCAAATCCAAACTGTGTGGAAATTATAATAGACCCACATAGTTTCTTGACTGTGTAGAGCTCACTAATAATCACAGAAATGAAAGCTAGACAGTAAGGGACCATAGAAAATTCCAAAAACAATGGATAGTGGGACAGTTTTTTGCTAATTTTGATGGCGAGGAAATATAACTAATGTTCAGTGTGACCCTCCGGACCTCGTTGAAGACAGAATGCGGCCCCCGGGGAAAAATTAGTTTGACATCGCTGATCTAGACACACACCCACAATGTCAACTTTATTCATTGAATTCCTATCTACAACATTCAGTATGTTGCAGCCTCCTGAATGCGACCCAGGTGTAAGCTGTATAATGATTCTGTTGGGAGTCCGATGTCTTTGTATGCATTGTTGGAATGGTGTCTGATGATGTGGTTGTTTCTCCAGGTATTGGTGAAATGGTGACTGATGCGGTGAAAGGGGTAGCAGCCAATGCAGCCAAGGACAGTGCTGCAGACAAGGCCAAGTCTTTCGGAAAGAGCCTTTTGAAATAATCCCCCGACCTGGACTATACCATGTCCCCACTCCCCACGCCATCCCTACATGGACTCTACCATCTCTCCACTCACCCCTGAAGAGTTCTCTGGATACCTCAACCACAAACCTTCCTTCCCCTCAACCAACCCCATACACTGTACTGTAACTGAGATCTGTATAAAGTTAATAGGACATGAATAAACATGAATAAAACACCTATCATCTTTCAGCACTAGTCTCTGTCTGTCTGTACCTCACATACTGCGCGTATACATCACAGTCAAGCCACACTTGTGTTTTTGTCATCATTTTATTGGTTTTCAACAACAAAAAAGGAAATACACATTTCCCAAAGCAATTTCCATTTGCGGGCATGAACAGGTTATTGGAGAAGTAAAAGGAGAACGTTTGTTCCATTGAGTATCTCTACTCTCTCGCTCAGGGTGGGGTGGGGGGTTTTGAGGAGGGTCAGATTGGACAAGACAGGAGCAGTAGGCAGGGAAGGTTGGGGGGCTCGTGGGGGGACTGATGTAGTGGAGAAGGGTGTGGAACTTTACTAACAACCAAACACAGTAGAACCCAGTGTTCCTCAGCACAGAACGCTAACCATAACCCCTGACCTCTAACCCTGAGCTTGGGGCCCGTATCAACAAAGCGTCTCAGAGTTGAAAATTGGTTATAAGTGCTGAGAATAGAGATATTTCACTCCTACTATTATGAGTGAAAATAAAAGCTATGCATGAAGCCTCTTTCGTCATAAGAGTCACACCTAGTTGACAGATAATTAGGACACCTCATGAGCTGTCCTAACCAGTTAAGAGTTACCAGCAGGTGTCTTGATAACAGACAAATGCAGCCAGTCAGTGGTTCCTGCGTCATTTGCAATAGCTTTTGAGTTTTTAAAAGAACGTTTTGATATTTCATCAATCCATAAATAATCTAGACCTACAATCAACAGTATCTCTTGCCCTTTTGACAATGATTTCACATGATTTCACATGATATGCCTAAATATTTATAACCACTACGCTAATGAATAAACACATTTTCCTTTTGATTATTTAATGACCTACATCAAGTTATTTCAAGTTATCCATTTGGAACGCAACCTCACATAGTTAAAAAATATGTCTAAATTGGGCAACCCTATAAATTGTGCAACTGTAGGCATCTAGTGCTTATGCAACCTTTGATTGTGTTCAATGAAAATGACAGACCTTTCAAACATTATGGGCAAGTGACTTGATGCCTACTGTGCCAAAGCGATTTAGAGTTGTTAAACGGGAGTGACAATGTGTGTGTTGCTATAACGGTAATATTGTCCAAATAAAGCTTTTGACAACCATAAAAATGTGATTACAGTATTTATTTTATGCATGCCAACATATTGGGCAATAATTAAAAATAAGCAAAGTGATCGTGTCAGGATGAAAATGATATCAAACGTTTTACCATTACAACATTTGATGTACGTGTGTGCTCCTTAGAGTTCACAGCTGCCAATGCCTCATTGTGATTGGTTATTCCCCCATCATTTACAACAATGGCAATGAGCGTCATCACTATCTTTCCTTTGCAGAACCTCAAACCGTCGTGATAAAAGTTTTAGGAGTTGATTTTACTCCTGGCTCAGAGTTTGTCTGAGCAGTGCCTTTTTGTTTGTTTTGTATTGTACCCCCCTTTTCTCCCCAATTTCGATCTTGTCTCATCGCCTCAGGAGAGGTGAAGGTCGAGTCCGAAACATGAAGGTCGAGGCCGAAACATAAACCTTCCAAACCGCACTCTTAACACCCACCCGCTTAACCCAGAAGCCAGCTGCACCACTGTGTCGGCAGAAACACTGTTCAACTGATGACAGCCTGCAAGCACCCGGCCCGCAACAAGGAGTCGCTAGAGCGCGATGTGCCAATCAAAGCCCCCCCGGCCAAGCCCTCCCCTAACCCGGATGACGCTGGTCCAATTGTGCGCCGCCCTATGGGACTCCCGGTCATGGCCGGTTGTGACACAGCCTGGGATCGAACCCAGCTTTGTAGTGACGCCTCAAGCTGTGCCTTAGACCTCTGCGCCACTCGGGAGGCCCATCTGAGCAGTGTCTTAAACTTATTCTGATTTTTTTTGTGTCTTAAAACAGGTTATAACAGGATTCCTAGGACCTTTTCTGAGATGCTTTGTGGATACGGGCCCTGACCTCTAACCTCTGGGAGGAAAACTGAGGAACACATATGATGTCATCTTTCCCTGTTATAAAGTTTTAAACTATTTCCCTTAAAAAAAAAAAAGTATAAGTCTAAAGTTAACATTAAATCGATATCCTTTTCTAAAGTACAGTATAGGGGTGTATGTGCATCTCTTCAGGTCAGAGCTCCGTCAGAGCTAAGGCATCTCCAGTGCTGTGGTCTGAAACCATGGCAACACCAGGGTCAAACAAGACAAAAAGACAGACATTGAACTCAGATGGTAATGGGGGGGGGGGGGGGGTTGTCTTGAATCTCTCTCAGCATAGCTTGCTTCCTGCTACAACCTGCTCCTTTCACAATACACAAATAACTGAACGACAATACTGAAACAAAACGATACAGAAATACTGAGTTACCGTCATGATAATGAGATACGGCGAGGTCATGGGACACAGAACACAGTATGTTTCAGTGTGTGTGTATGCATGTGTGTCTGTGTGCGTGCGTACGAAGGGGAGGTGGGGATCTCTAATGTAAATGTTCAAATGTTCTAAAGGCTGATTGAGCGATGGGGAAGCGGTGGAACCAATAGCAGGGCAGTATGGGTGGGGTCTGACTTTGATAGGGTGATTATGTGACGGTGATGCCGGCCTCGTTGTAGACCTTGAACACCTTCTCGATGGCGTTGACGTACGCAGCCGTACGCAGGTCCAGACCCAGGTTGTACTTACTGGCCGTACGCATGATTTGCTGCAGGGGGACAAAAACACACAAACACTAGTTAGATACCAGTTACACTGGCAAAACCAGTTACACACACTGACACAAACATACACAGACACATGGTGGTGTGATTGAGAGGTGCCCCGGGCCAGGGCGGGGGCATTGTCATTATCACAGTCTGTCTCATAGAGAACATATGATTAAATTCTAGGATCTGACTCATCGGCACTAACCTCACAAACACACGCAGACACACACACGTATACATGTAAGCACGCTCACACTCTTACCCTGGCAGATCTCTCCATGGTGTAGGCCAGGCCAGAGTGAACAATGTCCTTCTCAGAAGCACCCTGGAGTGGAGAGGAAGGAAATATGTGTTGTCAAACTGCCAACATATTACATAATTTCCATACCACATAGGTTGTGAGTGTGTGTGTGTGTGTGTGTGTGTGTGCTCACAGCGACTCTGGCCTGGAAGTCAGCGGTGGGGACAATGGGGATTGGTCCTCCCTGTTTTCCAAACTTCCTCTCCAAACTCTCCTGAACGGACACTGACAGAGAGAGAGAGCGAGGGATAGAGAGAAAATGTTAGACAGCAATGTAGCAATGTAACCTGATCATTGGCAACCATCGTATTTTCAAGTATATCCAATCGATCAACATTCATCCCTGAAGTTTCCTCTGGGTTCACTCACACATTTCAGATATCGTTTTCATTCAGTTGAGACCTCAACGTCAGAAAGGCGTATCTGTCATTCTACCTGGCACTTCACCTTAACCTCCGTTATATACGGGAGTGACCAACGGAAAGATCGCCAGTTACACTTGTTTTGAGGTCATCTTTTCAGTAAAAAACGGAAACAATTTCCAAGAGGGGACACAGTACTGTATCTCCTGCTACACCGAGGTTGTTTAAAGGAAGAGGAAAAGTCTTCAGAACTGAACGAACACAGATCCTCTACAGACCGAGAGACGAGATCAGAAAGCGGACACACAGCTCCAGAGTGAGTACAGATGAAAGACTTCCAATATTAGTCAAGGAAATACAGGGCCCTGCTCCTAATATTTAACCTGGCTATTTTGTGAAATAGAATATGTTGTTAATGAGTGACCTAGATAATAAATACATTAACATTCATCTTTATTACAGGTGGTAGCAAACAAAGAGTCAAAGGAAATCTAGTCGCCACATCTAGAAATGGCAGAGGTAAAACAACAGAACATATTGCCCCCCCTCATCCCCTACCCTGAGGGGATGACAGATGAAAAGAAAAAAGAAAAGAGAAATTTTGCATGAAAATCCAGACTTTATATCGTGATGAAAAAAAAAAATGCTCCATGCGACCTCATTTTCTACACAACAAACAGTTCTACATGGGAAGAGGAAATACTGAAACACTATCCTGAGGGAAAACAGTGGAGAAAAATTCAAGATGGCAAACAACTGAAAACGAAGGCAGGCACTATAAATGTGTATGATACTGGGATAATCATGGTGCAGGGTAATAGTGAGACGTTAATGATCTTCCCAAATGATTTCCCAGCCTTGAGCGAGAGAGTGAGAAAGAGTGTCGAGAGCAAGCGTGTCGAGGCGAGTGAGCGTGTCGAGGAGAAAATGGCAGATCTAGGCATTGAGGAAAGAGGAGAGCAGAGGAAAAGAGAGAGCGAGGACATAAAACAGGAAGACATAAAGGTGGAAATAAAGGAAGAGGTGGAAGGAGGAAAAGGGAAGCACTGAACATTCCAGGGCAGATCAGAAGAGAAACATTATTTTACGGGATGTATAATTTGATGAACAATTATGCTAAAGCCTGCTGTTCCTCTCACCTTATTATTTGAATGTTGTATCTTTTACCTTTTAATGTGTGTTTTTTATTGAGCTTGTATGAAAAATGCATTCATAAGTGCTCACCATCATCATTATCTTGCTTTGGTTATAGTTGATCACTTTCCCAATGATAAAGGTGCTTAAAGCAAAAAGGTGGTGGTCCCTGTGAATTTCCCCAGCAATATGTGTTTCATATTGTTTCAAAATGTGTGCTCTAAAATGTATCAAGATTTTTTAAATGCAATTCTAATAAAGTTTGATTTAACAAGTGTCAGGAGTCAGGATGTACTATATATTGGGGCGGCAGGTAGCCTAGTGGTTAGAGTGTTGGGCAGGTAACCGAAAGGTTGCTAGATCAAATCCCCGGTAAACAAGGTAAAAATCTGTCATTCTGCCCATGAACAAAGCAGTTAACCCACTGTTACTAGACCGTCATTGTAAATAAGAATTTGTTTTTAACTGACTTGCCTAGTTAAATAAATAAAAATAAAAAATATATATAGGTGGTAGTGGGAATCTCTCTTGTATTGGAAGGTGAGAAGGTGGCTGTGTGGGTCAGAGGTAAGAGGTCAGGACTTACTGAGGAGATGGTAGTTGGAGTCTCTCTCGTATTTGAAGGTGAGACGTCCATAGCTGACATGGTTCAGGTTCTTGAGCCACTCAAAGTAGGACACTGTCACACCACCGGCGTTCAGGTACATGTCCTGGGGGAGGGAGAAACACACACAGGAGGGTAAACAGATAAATGTCTCTGTCTGGGATTGTTGAGTGAGTCTTCAGCTTCTTGATTGGTTAATGAGAGAACTGCAGACACTGTGAATGTGTGCATGACGCCTTAACATGCAAATGTGTGTTTTATTCGTGTGTGTGTGTGTTCTTACAGGGATGACCATGACTTTGTTCTCTAGGAAGATCTTGTCAGCGTCGGGTGTGGTTGGGCCGTTGGCTCCCTCAGCAATGATCTAGAACAAACAACAACACTGGCTAGAGCAGAGGACTGTGGGTAGTGTAGTTTAAACTTGAGAGGAAAATATAGGGTATTGTGCATAGTGTAGTTTAGATAGGGGTGTTGTCTGTAATGTAGTACCTTGGCCTTGATTCTGTGGGCGTTGTTGCGTGTGAGCTGCTTTTCGCTGGCGGCAGGGATCAGGATGTGACACTGCGCTTCCAGGAGGCTGCCCTCGTATGGCTGAGCCCCGGGGAAACCTACGATCGTACCATGTTGCTGCGCACAGACATGCAAAGACACAGGTAAGTATGAGAGAGAGAGGAAGCCTTTGGCCAGCTCATATTCAGAGCAAGAGAGGGAGGAAGAGAGGAAGGGGGGTAAACAGAAAGAAGAAGAGAGAGAGAGAGAGAATGCAGGAGAGTAAGAGAGTATTTTTACCAGTTTGTAGTCCTCCAGCTGCTTGGGGTCAATGCCCTCTGGGTTGTAGATGCTGCCGTCATACTCAGCGATGCCCACACACTTAGCACCATACCTGTGGAGGTACCGCATGGAGTGGAGACCCACATTACCAAAGCCCTAATGATGACAGAAAGGGAGAGAAATCATTATCATTATGTCGTCATCACTACCACCACCTGCGCAGAAACACCCGACCAGGCCTGATCTCAGCTCCACTACATACACATGACATTAGTGCCCCCATGTGGCCCCCCTCTGTCACTGCAGAAGCCACAGCCACAGATTACTAGCTAATGAACTGAAACAGCAAATAAGCAGAGCGAGAGGACTGAAACCAGGTAATATCAAATATTATCCAAACCTGGTACAACTGGGAAATGTGGCTTTAACTATGACGAGTATATAACGCTGCTATAAGCCCTGCACAATAGATACTGTAGTTGAGAGGCGTGTGTGTCCACAGCAGCAGTGGCCGACGTCTATAAATACTCAGAGATCAGCTCCTTTCCTCCGTCTATCCCTCCATTATCCTCACTTCCGTTTCTCTCAGTTATCCTCTCCTTTGTTGCAGTATAAATCTGACCACTCCTTTCCTCAACTCTCTCTGTCATCTGCTAGATGACAACATTACAGATCTGCGTACTCACTAAATCTCCCAGAAAATCTAATCACACACACACACACACACACACACACACTAGATAGGCAGGGCACAGGGTGAGCTCTCTCCACCTCACCCCTCTCCCTGCAACCACTACACACAAACAGACATTCCTCACCTCCAACCTCTCTCTGTTTAGTCAGTCAGTCTGTACATCAGGCACCAAGGCGAGATGCGAGTATATCAACAGATCTCTACTGCTGTTGCCATTAACTTTCATCCTAACTTAATCGGTAGTACATTCACCCTTACACTGAGTGACCTACACACAAACACATACCTTGTTGTACACTCTCCGCAGCTCATTACAGGGAAAGGGTGATAATTATAGACAGGCTTCCAGGAAAGAGGACAAGGCCATGGAGCCTGCAAGTGTGTGTGTGTGCGTCTGCGTGTGTGTGTATATAGTCAGGTCCGGGCTTCTTCATGTATCGCTCCGAAAGATATAAAGACCTCTCTGGGAAGAAGAAGGGCGGGGGTGTATGCTTCATGTTCATATTCTTTATCCCTTTCGACTTGTGTGTGTGTATAAGGTAGTAGTTTTGGAATTGTTAGGTTAGATTACTCGTTGGTCATTACTGCATTGTCGGAACTAGAAGCACAAGCATTTCGCTACACTCGCATTAACATCTGCTAACCATGTGTATGTGACAAATACATTTTATTTTATTATTATTATTATTTTATAGCTCGGGGACACTTAAAAAGTTCCTTGTTTTCCATGAAAACATACATGAAATGAGTTGCAAAATAAATAGTGAATATAGTCAAGACGTTGACAAGGTTATAAATAATGATTTTTTATTGAAATAATAATTGTGTCCTTCAAACTTTGCTTTCATCGAAGAGTCCTCCATTTGCAGCAATTACAGCCTTGCAGACCTTTGGCATTCTAGTTCATTTGTTGAGGTAATCTGAAGAGATTCCACCACATGCTTCCTGAAGCACCTCGCACAAATTGGATTGGCTTGATGGGCACTTATTATGTACCATACGGTCAAGCAGCTCCCAAAACTGCTCAATAGGGTTGAGATCCGGTGACTGTGCTGGCCACTCAATTTTAGACAGAATACCAGCTGACAGCTTCTTCCCTAAATAGTAATTGCATAGTTTGGAGCTGTGCTTTGGGTCATTGTCTTGTTTTAGGAGGAAATTGGCTCCAATTAAGGGCCATCCACAGGGTATGTATGGCATGGCGTTGCAAATGGAGTGATAGCCTTCCTTCTTCAAGATCCCTTTTACCCTGTACAAACCTCCCACTTTACCACCACCAAAGCACCTCCAGACCATCACATTGCCTCCACCATCCTTGACAGATGGCGTCAAGCACTCCTCCAGCATCATTTCATTTGTTCTACGTCTCACAAATGTCCTTTTTTTGTGATCCGAACACCTCAAACTTAGATTTGTCTATCCAAAACACTTTTTTCCAATCTTCCTCTGTCCAGTGTCTGTGTTCTTTATCCCATCTTAATATTTTATTTTTATTGGCCAGTCTGAGATATGGCTTTTTCTTTGCAACTCTGCCTAGATGGCTAGCATCCCGGAGTCGCCTCTTCAATGCTGATGGTGAGACTGGTGTTTTGCGGGTACTATTTAATGAAGCTGCCAGTTGAGGATATGTGAGGCGTCTGTTTCTCAAACTATACACTAATGTACCTGTCCTCTTGCTCAGGGCCTCCCACTCCTCCTTCTATTCTGGTTAGGGCCAGTTTGCGCTGTTCTGTGAAGGGAGTAGTACACAACGTTGTACGAGATCATCAGTTTCTTGGCAATAACTCGCATGGAATAGCCTTCATTTCTCAGAACAAGAATAGACTGATGAATTTCAGAATTAAGTTCTTTGTTTCTGGTCATTTTGAGTCTGTAATCGAACCATGCTCCAGATGCTCAACTAGTCTAAAGAAGGCCAGTTAAATCTTTAATCAGCACAACCGTTTTCAGCTGTGCTAACATAATTGCAAAAGGGTATACTGACGATCAATTAGCCTTTTAAATAAAGGATAATTTAAAAAAAATTAAATGATAAACTTGGATTAGCTAACACAAAGTGCCATTGGAACACAGGGGTGATGGTTACTGATAATGGGCCTCTGTACGCCTATGTAGTTATTCCATAAAAAAATCTGCCGTTTCCAGCTACACTAGTCATTTACAACATTAACAATGTCTACACTGTATTTCTGATCAATTTGATGTTATTTTAATGGGGAGAAAATGTGCTTTTCTTTCAAAAACAAGGACATTTCTAACTGACCCCAAACTTTTGAACGGTAGTGTATATTCAAGAGTCTTTTAACGAATGTATGTTAAAATAAATAATTTAAGTAAAACAGTAAAAAGTAAAACAGATAAACAGTTCTACAACTAAACATCAAGAATCCGCAAAGTGCCTGCCCTGCCAAAAAATGTGCAACAGTTTACATCCTGTGTTTACATCCTGTGGCGTACTGCATTAGCATCGAATAGTCCCCGCCATTTACTTTTCAGGGAAGCCAGGAATCAATACACACAGTCAGTTAGGAAAGCAAAGGCTACCTTTTTCAAACAGAAATTTGCATCCTATAGCTCTAACTCCAAACAGTTCTGGGACACTGTAAAGTCCATGGAGAATAAGAGCACCTCCTCCCAGCTGCCCACTGCACTGAGGCTAGGAAACACCACTGATAAATCCACGATAATCAAGAATTTCAATAAGCCTTTCTCTACAGCTGGCCATGCTTTCCTCCTGGCTACCCCAACCCAGGACAACAGCTCCGCATACCCTGCAGCTACTTGCCCAAGCCTTCCCAGCTTCTTCTTCACCCAAATCCAGATAGCAGATGTTCTGAAAGAGCTGCAAAACCTGGACTGTACAAATCAGCTGGGCTACACAATCTGGACCCTCTCTTTCTAAAATTATCTGCCGCCATTGTTGCAACCCCTATTACTAGTCTGTTCAACCTCTCTTTCGTATCGTCTGAGATTCCCAAAGATTGGAAAGCTGCCGCGGTCATCCCCCTCTTCAAAGGGGGTGACACTCTAGACCCAAACTGTTACAGACCTATATCCATCCGGCTCTGCCTTTCTAAAGTCTTCAAAAGCCAAGTTAACAAACAGATCACTGACCATTTTCAATCCCACAGTACCTTCTCCGCTGTGCAATCCGGTTTCCGAGCTGGTCACTGGTGCACCTCAGCCACGCGCAAAGTGCTAAACGATATCATAACCGCCATCGATAAAAGACAGTACTGTGCAGCCATCTTCATAGACTTGGCCAAGGCTTTCAACTCTGTCAATCACCGTATTCTTATCGGCAGACTCAACAGCCTTGGTTTCTCTAATGACTGCCTCGCCTGGTTCACCAACTACTTCTCAGATAGAGTTCAGTGTGTCAAATCGGAGGGCCTGTTGTCCGGACCTCTGGCAGTCTCTATGGGGTTACCACAGGGTTCAATTCTCGGGCCGACTCTTTCCTATGTATATAACAATGATGTCGCTCTTACTGCGGGTGAGTCCTTGATCCACCTTTACACAGACGACACCATTTTGTATACATCTGGCTCTTCTTTGGACACTGTGTTAACAACCCTCCAAACGAGCTTCAATGCCACACAACACTCCTTCCGTGGCCTCCAACTGCTCTTAAACGCTAGTAAAACTAAATGCATGCTCTTTAACCAATCGCTGCCTGCACCTGCACGCCCGACTATCATCACTACTCTGGACGGTTCTGACTTAGAATATGTGGACAACTACAAATACCTAGGTGTCTGGCTAGACTGTAAACTCTCCTTCCAGACTCATATCAAGCATCTCTAATCCAAAATTAAATCTATAATCAGCTTCCTATTTCGCAACAAAGCCTCCTTCACTCACGCTGCCAAACATACCCTCATAAAACTGACTATCCTTCTGATCCTCGACTTCGGGCGATGTCATTTACAAAATAGCCTCCAACACTCTACTCAGCAAACTGGATGCAGTCTATCACAGTGCCATCCGTTTTGTCACCAAAGCCCAATATACCACCCACCACTGCGACCTGTATGCTCTCGTCGGCTGGCCCTCGCTACATATTCGTCGCCAGACCCACTGGCTCCAGGTCATCTATAAGTCTTTGCTAGGTAAAGCTCCACCTTATCTCCCCCCACACCTCACCATAACAACACCCACCCGTAGCACGTGCTCCAGCAGGTATATCTCACTGGTCATCCCCAAATTCAACACCTCCTTTGGCTGCCTGTCCTTCCAGTTATCTGCTGCCAATGACTGGAACAAATTGCAAAAATCGCTGAAGTTGGAAACTTATCTCCCTCACTAACTTTAAGAATCAGCTATCTGAGCAGCTTACCGATCGCTGCAGCTGTACACAACCCATCTGTAAATAGCCCATTCAACTACCTACCTCATCCCCATATTGTTTTTATTTACTTTTTTTGCTCTTTTGCACTCGTATCTCTACTTGCACATCATCATCTGCACATCTATCACTCCAGTGTTAATTTTCTAAATTGTAATTACTTCGCTACTATTGGCATATTTATTGCCTTACCTCCTTACTTCATTTGCACATACTGTATGTAGATTTTTATATTGTGTTATTGACTGTGCGTTTGTTTGTGTAACTGTGTTGTTGTTTTTGTCACACTGCTTTGCTTTATCTTGGCCAGGTCGCAGTTGTAAATGAGAACTTGTTCTCAACTGGCCGACCTGGTTGAACAAAGGTGAAATAAAAAAAATATATATTTTTTATTATTATTAGTTCTCGGCTCTAACGCTGATATTTTTATACAAGGAGTACATATGATGATCTTCAGAGCACACAAATACATTCAGGAGCACGATTGAATTATTTCACTAGTTTACTGATAAGAAATTTCTAAAAGTTAATGATTCCGTTGAAAGTGCCCCCGGACCGTTGGAATTTGGAAGCAAAATAGCCTCATAACATCAAAGATTCACTACTATATTTTAGTGTACACTTTTAGAAGTAAAGGTGCCTGGAAGAACCTTTTTGGGTTGCCACACTGGCAGAACCTTTCCAGTTGAAAAAGGTTCCTCAAGGAACCCCTCTGAAATGGTCTTCAAGGCATCCCTACGCAAAGGTTCAAACTGGAATCTTTTTTGGATGGAAGGGATTACATTTTGAACCTTTTTAATAATATAGGAGGTGGCAGCCTATGAGATTGGAGGCGTGGCTTTCAGGTAGCTATTTCTGGACACCTGTTAGCGTAAATGTAATTCCTGTTCATCATGTTAAATTTGTACACTGCTACCTAAAACATTACTTGAATATTTATACATATTACATATTCTACTACATTAATAATATTGTTGATTACATAGTAATAAAGTGGCAACTATTCCAAATTTGGCATTTGAGGAGCTCATACACCTCTATTAGCTCATTGAAACTACTAAACTGTCAGTGTTCAACCTTAACATCTAGATGACAAGACAGCAGAACAGATTCCTGGAATTACATTTTCTCTAGTTGGTGGCCAAAAAAAAGCCAAGCCCCTACTAGGCCATGCCTTCACTCCAGGGTCCCATCTAGAACCCATTGTTACATCAAACCATTCAAGGTTCCTCCAAGATCCCCTCAACAAACCCAAGGTGAAAATATGAACCACTGACTAGCAATGGTTCCATGAGGAACTCCAGGGGTTCCTTGAGGATCTCCAGGGTTCCTCGAGTCACCACCACTAATTCTAAGTGTCGGTATGGGGTTGTTTTCTGCATATGCATCCTTATGTAGACACCAAACCCACTACTGGCGTGCGTGGCCAAAGACCTCCATTTTCATGTAATCCATCAAATGTAAACGCCTGGAGTTTGCTAAACGGCATTGGCACTTGGATCGGAACCCGTCCTATGGTCAGATGACATGAAAATAGAGCTCTTTGGCCATGCACACCAGTGGTGGGTTTGTCATCAAAATAAAAGTATATGCGTGTAGTGTGCATATGCGTGCACGTATGTGTGTATGTGTCGGTGTGTGTACCTGGATTATGAATGTCTTGTCCTGGAAGCCGGGGTTCAGGCCCAGCATGCTCATGTAGGAAGCCTCGTTGATGAAGTTCTCAATGCCATGGAACACTCCGCGACCGGTGGCTGAGATACGACCGTGGATACCGCCCTGGCTGATGGGTTTCCCTGTCACACATGCGTGGGCGTTGATGTCCTGCACACACATAGACATTCCCAGAGGCACACACAGAGACACACACATTAGAGCATATGTTTAATTGGATTACATCTGTTGGCCATTTGTCAAACTGTCAGATAGAACCTTAGCATAATTATGAGAGTACCCATACTACCCTTGGTCCCGACTACTGAACCACAATACCCATACTGCTCTGTGGACCAGACTACAGAACTTCGGTACCCACACTGCTCTGGGGGTAAAACAACAGAACTATAAGTACAGTGCCTTCGGAAAGTATTCAGACCCATTGATTTTTTCCCACATTATGTTACCATACAGGCTTATTGTAAAACAGGTATTTTGACATTATTGAAAATGTATTAAAAATTACAAATTAAAAAATAAATACCTCATTCAAATAAGTATTTTGACCCTTTGCTATGAGACTCAAAATTGAGCTCAGGTGAATCCTTTCATTGGTTATCCATGCGATAAATACTACAACATAATTCCACCTGTGGTAAATTCAATTGATTGGACATGATTTGGGCTCCCGAGTGGCGCAGCGGTCTAAGGCACTGCATCTCTGTGATAAGAGGCATCACTACAGACCCTGGTTCAATCCAGGCTGTATCACAACCGCCATGGGTAGGAGTCCCATAGGGCGGCGCACGTCTTAACTGACATGCCTAATTAAATCAAAAATGAATTGGAAAGGCACACACCTGGCTATATAAAGGTTAACAGTGCATGTCAGAGCAAAAACTCTACCATGAGGTCAAAGGAATTGTCCGTAGAGCTCCGAGACAGCATTGCGTCAAGGCACAGATCTGGGGAAGGGTACCAAAATAATTCTGCAATATTGGAGATCCCCAAGAACACAGTGGCCATCCATCATTCCTAAATGGAAGAAGTTTGGAACAACCAAGACTCTTCCTAGCTCTGGCCGCCCGGCCAAACTGAGCAATCGGGGGAGAAGGGCCTTAGTCAGTGAGCTAACCAAGAACCCGAGTGGCCAGACGAAAGCCACTCCTCATTAAAAGTCACGACAGCCCGCTTGGAGTTTGCCAAAAGGCACCTAAAGACTCTCAGACCATGAGAAACAATATTCTCTGGTCTGATGAAACCAAGATTGAACTCACATCTGGAGGAAACCTGGCACCATCCCTATGGTGAAGCATGGTGGTGGTAGCATCATGCTGAGGGGATGTTTTTCAGGGGCCGGGAAACTAGTCAGGTTTGAGGGAAAGTTGAACGGAGCAAAGTACAGAGAGTTCCTTGATGAAAACCTGATCCAGAGCGCTCAGAACCTGACAGGGGCAAATGTTCACCTTCCAACGGGACAACAACCCTAAGCACACAGCCAAGACAAAGCAAGAGTGGCTTAGGGACAAGTCCCTGAATGTCCTTGAGTGGCCCAGCCAGATCCCGGACTTGAACCCGATCGAACATCTCTGGAGAGACCTGAAAATAGCTGTGCAGCAACGCTTCACATCCAACCTGAAAGAGCTTGAGAGGATCTGCAGAGAAGAATGGGAGAAACTCCCCAAATACAGGTGTGCCACGCTTGTGGCGTCATACCCAAGAAAACTTGAGGCTGTAATCACTGCCAAAGTACTGTGTAAAGGGTTTATTTATATATTTATGTAATGTGATATATATATATTTATTTTATATACATTAGCAAAAAATGTATAAAAACCTGTTTTTGTTTTGTCGTTATGGGGTATAGTGTGTAGATTGATGAGGGGATAAAAACAATTTAATCAATTATAGAATAAGGCTGTAATGTAACAAAACATGGAAAAAGTCAAAGGGTCTGAATACTTTCCTAAGGCACTGTATATGGAGTGTTCGGCCTGAGCAAGGCTCTGTGAGGATTCGCTAATCACATAATGAGTCGTTTTTTTTAATGCTATGTAATTTGTAGATGGAGCGCAGAGGGCCTGAGAGTTGTAATCAGTCTCCCTCTACACACCCTGCAAACTCCAACTAAGGGTCTTTACTACTGTAGTGGAAGGAGAACTGGAGAGATAAAAACAGAGAGAGGGGGAGGGATTTAGACAGAGAAAGAGTGACCACATATGCCCTGTGAGGCACTGACTAGGTTACTCTGAGCTCAGTATGGGAATGAATGGCCAAACACTAAACAATAATGACTTTGGTCGTGTTGGGATCAGTGTGTGTGTGTGTGGTAACTCACAGTGTGTGCAATGGTGTTGGCGTATGTGTCAGCGATCCAGGACATCTCTCTCTCTCCGGTGCTCATGTCAGGAGCAGGCACATCAATACCTGGCCCTAAGGGGAGGAGGGGGAAGGGGAGTAAAGGTATAGGTGAGGAAGGGGAGCATGTACACACCCTACATATTTCTCTCCCGTACGTACGCGCACACACAACTTTTTTTGCTCACAAACATACACAATCACACACTACACATGTTTGAGATAAACGTATTAATACATCTCTATACTTGTACATAGGGTTACAAAGGGTTGGAAATCTTCTGGTAAGTTTCCGGAATTTGGGGAATTTTGCTTAAATTCATCAAAAAAGTTAGCTTTTAACAGTGAACATTTTTTGTGGGATACACATAGGCAACTCTTGGTCTTCTGACATATTTTGGTTAAACTATCCAGAATTTAATGGAATTGCAACCCTCTGCATGCACAGTGCACTCTTTCATCTCATGTAAAGCTGATTCTCAAGATCTTGCACACGATGGAGATGCTATTGAGCCCACACTACTATACTGTCTGAGCCTAGGACTATATGCTTTCTGGAAAGTTTTGATTACAATACTGGATGGGGTGAATATATTTTATATGACATACATTATATTTTGTTAACTAGTAAATAGTAGCCTACATCAAAGAGTGTTTAATTAATTTAGAACTTGTTAATCATTTCTGCTAGTTAGGTTTTACTGCCAGGTTTTAGCTTGCTGGAGCCTGCTAACTGAGGAGTGTTAATTCACCTGTTTCCATACATGTTCCATTTTAAAACATTTATCATCTTACAAAGGAGTTGTTTAATCTAACTGCTTAGCTATTTATCTGTACATGGAATTGTATTATTTATTTTTTTACAATAACATTTCTAATCTTTACAGGAAAATGCCACGAGCACTATCTGATGTGTGGAGACATTTCCCTGCAGCTAATGTAGAAGGAAAAGCTGTGTACATTTGCAAATACTGTGCCAAATCATATGTGAAGAATGCAACAAAGATGCAGAATCATCTGGCCAAGTGCATAAAGTTCCCTCACCGCTCACAACAAGCAACCTCTGACAACAGTCCCTCTACTTCTATTCAAGGTAAAAATGATGAATCAGACACCTTATCGTTCATGGTCCTTCTGGAATCAGAAGGTTTTTTTTACTCAATGGAGCAACGTAGTCAGAGAAATGCTGACGAATGCCTTGCTCGAGCTGTGTATGCAACTGGTTCACTTCTGATGCTCACAGGCAATGTGTATTGGAAGAGATTTCTGAATGTTCTTCGCCCAGCATACACCCCTCCAACCAGACATGCTTAATCTACTAATTTGCTGGATGCAGAGTTCAAGTGAAGGTGAAGCAAATCATAGAGAAAGCAGACTGTATTACAATCATCTCTGATGGGTGGTCGATTGTTCGTGGGCAAGCAATAATTAACATCATCATCTCCACCCCTAAACCAGTATTCTACAAGAGCACAGACACAAGTGACAACAGACACACCGGTCTCTACATTGCAGATGAGCTGAAGACAGTCATCAATGACCTTGGACCACAGAAGGTATGTATTTTCACTGGTAACAGGCAATGCTGTGAACATGAAGGATGCTTGGTCTAAAGTGGAGGAGTCCTACCCTCACATCACACCCATTGGCTGTGCTGCTCATGCATTGAATCTGCTCCTCAATGACATCATGGTACTGAAAACAATGGATACACTCTACAAGAGAGCCAAGGAAATGGTTAGGTATGTGAAGGGTCATCAAGATATAGCAGCAATTTACTTCACCAAGCAAAGTGAGAAGAATAAGAGCACCACATTGAAGCTGTCCAGTCACACCCGTTGGGGTGGTGTTGTCATCATGTTTGTCTCCTGGAGGGGAAGGAGTCTCTCCAAGAAATTGCCATATCACAGTCTGCCGAAATGGACAGCCCCATCAAGAGGACCCTCCTGGATGATGTATTTTGGGAGAGTGGTAAGCAGCCTGAAACCTATAGCAGTAGCCATTGCACCAATTGAGGGAGACAATGCCATCCTGTCTGATGTTCAGACTCTGCTTGCAGATGTAAGAGAAGAAATCCGTAATGCCCTGCCCACTTCACTGTTGCTCCAAGCAGAGGAAACTACAATTCTGAAATACATCAAAAAGCGTGAAGACCTCTGTCTGAAGCCCATACACGCCGCAGCGTTCATGTTGGACCCCAAGTACGCTGGCAAGAGCATCCTGTTTGGTGCAGAGATCAAAGCCTATGGTGTCATCACTACCGTGTCTCGCCACCTTGGCCTTGGATGAGGGCCAGGTTCTTGGCAGTCTGATGAAGTACACTTCCGAGCAAGGGCTTTGGCATGGAGATGCAATATGGCAGTCCTGCCAACATATCTCATCAGCCACCTGGTGGAAGGGACTTTGAGGATCTGAGACTCTTTCCCCTGTTGCCTCCATCATCCGCTAAAATCCCACCAACATCAGCAGCCTTAGAGCGCAACTGGTCCTTGTTTGGGTTGAAAAATTGGTGGCCATCCATGCAAATTTTTGGCTTTTTGAGCCTGAAAATGAGCCATCCTCAACAAGGTTAGAAAGTGACAGTGAAGATGAGGCCTCAGAGTCTGATGTTCAAGAGGTGGACATTGAGGAGGTCCAGAGAGAAGACATGGAAGCCTGAGAGGAAGACAACCAAAGCTTTAGTTTCTAGACTATCATTTTACAGATGTATGTTGAAAACGTTTTTGGGCGATGCGATGGATCATTGGTGATCATCCCATGTGAAGAGTCAAATCATTTAATTAAAGTTCAATTAAACTAAATGGTTTAATCATTTCCAATTATGTCTACTTATAATAAGGTAAAAGGTTTATGTTTCTGTCTCCATATGATATTATAAATATATCCAATGCAAAAAACATCTACATTTAAATAGTATTAATAATAATTTGCATATATTTTGGTTAATTCCCATATATTCCCGTTAATTCCCTTTGAAAGTTTCCACCTTTGAATATTCCCCAAAATTTGCAACCCTACTTACATATTCTAAATATACACCAACTAGTTCGTTTCTACAGTATATATGTTACTATATGTTTAATACTGTACAGTGGCTGACTGGAGGTTTCTGAATGCCCACTATACCCTGATGGCAGAGAGAGAGACATGTCTAAATACCAGACTCTCTGTGGTATAAACAGGGTGTGGTATGTAGCGAGGGACATTCTCATGTGTTCCCGGGGCCCCAACAGCTGGAGAACAGAGATGGGGGGGGGGGGCTGACTGACTGGAAGAGGGGTCTACTACCCCATCACTATTATTACATGTAAGGGAGAGACATCTCTATGTGTTTTAACACGTCACAGTCATTAGCATACAGGATCATAGGGGACAACTGGCTACGTAAGACTGTGTGAGGCACACAGTCACGCTTACCGATGAAGCCTTTCTTGGCCAGCTCAATGGTAAACCTCCTAGTGATCTTCTCCAGCTCATTGTCCTGGAGAGAGAGTGTGAGAGAGAGAGTGAGAGAGAGAGAGAGAGAGAGAGAGAGAGAGAGAGAGAGAGAGAGAGCAATGTTAACTTTTCATTTCTTATAGTTTTTTGTTAATATTGTTTGGTGTTCTCACGTTTGTTTATTTCACTTGATATGGCAATGCAAACACGTTTCCCATGACAATAAAGAAAGGTCCTTTGAATGTAATTGAATTGAGATGAGGGAGAGGGAGAGAGAGCGCAATGGAGAGAGAGGGGAAATAAAGAGGGCGAGAGAGAGAGCGAGAAATAGAAAGGGGAGAGCGATAAAGATAATTAATTGATCACAGTGTGCACAAGGAGAGAGAGGGGGAGGGGTGGGTTGAGAGAAGGGTTTCCTTTGTCTCTGCCAGCTGAAGGACATACTAGTGTAGACACTGTGGCTGTCCCCGACAACAAATATTGGTCATAAGTTCTTAACGTGTATTTTTGTTGTTGTTATACAGACACACCTTATGTGTTTTAACAAAATCAACTATAGTGAGCTTGTCTGATGCTTTAAGGGAGCTGTTTGATGAAATAATTGAGATGGAGTCGCCTCTTCACTGTTGATGTTGAGACTGGTGTTTTGCGGGTACTATTTAATGAAACTGCCAGTTGAGGACTTGTGAGGCATCTGTTTCTCAAACTAGACACTCTAATGTACTTGTCCTCTTGCTCAGTTGTGTACCGGGGCCTCCCACTCCCCTTTCTATTCTGGTTAGAGCCAGTTTGCGCTGTTCTGTGAAGGGAGTAGTATATAGCATTGTACAAGATCTTCAGCTTCTTGGCAATTTCTCACATGGAAAAGCCTTCATTTCTCAGAACAAGAATAGACTGATGAGTTTCAGAAGAATGTTATTTGTTTCTGGCCATTTTGGGACTTTAAAATCGAACCCACAAACTAGTCTAAAGAAGGCCAGTTGTATTGCTTCTTTAAATCTGCACAACAGTTTTCAGCTGTGCTAACATAAGGGTTTTCTAATGATCAATTAGCCTTTTAAAATGATAAACTTGGATTAGCTAACACAACGTGCCATTGGAACGCAGGAGTGATGGTTGCTGATAATGAGCCTCTTTACGCCTATGTAGAAATATTTTATAAAAAAATCTGCCGTTTCCAGCTACAATAGTCATTTACAACATTAACAATGTTTACACTGTATTTCTGATCAATTTAATGTTATTTTAATGGAATTTTTTTTGCTTTTCTTTCAAAAACAAGGACATTTCTAAGTGACCCCAAACTTTTGAACGGTAGTGTACGTTGGCAGTAGAATGGCCTTACTGACGAGCTCGGTGACTTTCAACATGGCACCGACATAGGATGCCACCTTCCCAACAAGTCAGTTCGTCAAATTTCAGCCCTGCTAGAGTTGCTCCGGTCAACTGTAAGTGCTGTTATTGTGAAGTGGAAACGTCTAGGAGCAACAATGGCTCGCAGCGAAGTGGTAAGCCACACAAGATAACAGAACAGGACCGCCGGGTACTGAAGCGCGTAGCAACGTAAAAATTGTCTGTCTTTGGTTGCAACACTCACTACCGAGTTCCAAACTGCCTCTGGAAGCAATGTCAGCACAAGAACTGTTCGTCGGGAGAATCATGAAATCTGTATGCATGGCCAAGCAGCCGCAAACAAGCCCAAGATCACCATGCACAATGCCAAGTTGTCGGCTGGAGTGCCGTCATTGGATTCTTGAGCAGTGGAAACGCGTTCTCTGGAGTGATCTGGCAGTCCAACGGACAAATCTGGGTTTGGTGGATGCCAGGAGAATGCAACCTGCCCCAATGCATAGTGCAAACTGTAAAGTTTTGGTGGAGGAAGAATGATGGTCTGGGGCTGTTTTTCATAGTTTGGGCTAGGCCGCTTAGTTCCAGTGAAGGGAAATCTTAATGTTACAGCATACAATGACATTCTAAACAATTCTTCCAACTTTGTGGCAACAGTTTGGGGAAGTCCTTTTCCTGTTTCAGCATGACAATGCCCTGTGCACAAAGCGAGGTCCATACAGAAATGGTTTGTCGAAATCGGTGATGAAGAACTTCATTGGCCTGCACAGAGCCCTGAACTCAACCCCATCGAATACCTTTGGGATGAATTGGAACGTCGACTGTGAGCCAGGCCTACTCGCCGAACATCAGCACCAGACCTCACAAATGGTCTTGAGGCTGAATGGAAGCAAGTCACCGCAGCAATGTTCCAACATCTAGTAGAAATCATTCCCAGAAGAGTGGAGTCTGTCATAGTAGCAAAGGGGGGGGGACCAACTCCATATTAATGCCCATGATTTTGGAATGAGATGTTCGATGTCCACATACTTTTGGTCATGTAATCTATCTATGACATAATGTTATAACAGAAAGCCATAGCAAACAGCCCTAACTCCAAATGATATAAATAAACAGTATATCTTGCTCTGTGGTGAGTGTATATGTGTAGAGAACAGGAGAAATGAGGAGATGCTAAAAGGATAAGACTAAACCTCTGATTTTCTTCTATGCTGGAGGGGAAAATACAGAAAGTGTGTGTGTGTAAAGGGGTCACTGGAATATATCACTGATGTGACAGGGAGTAAGATGTGCTTCCTGTGCATCAGAGCGTTCCCACCATAATCGCCTGCTATGGTGTGTGTGTGTGTGTGTGTGTGTGTGCGCGTGTCAGGGTTTCCGTGGCCCTGGACATTTGACCGGCAGCATTTTAATTTAATGGACATTTCAGAAATGTACTGGACCCATATGCATTGGGTGCGTAACCTGATTAGGGCACCCACCCACAGTGCTCAGGGTGACAGAAATCACATGTAGATGATGGTAAATCATATTAACAGAACATGCAACTTGAGGATGCAACGATGTGTGGTCCTTCTTACCGAATTCTGATGCGCACTTTGAAGACCTTAGAATAACTGCCACATTTACTTTTCCTGTGCCAACAACACCAATAACGAACAGCAACATCACTAGCCTATGTCAAGCTACTGTCCCCAAAGTAGAACATTTGAACAATTCTATTGGTCAGATTGCCGAGAAAGAAATAGCCTATTCTGAACAGACTCTGGGACAGTTGTGGAACGATAGATCCCAAATTCATACAACCAGGTGGCCTAGGCTACATCAAAAAATAAAAACATTTAAAGCAATGAGTTTAAAGCAGCAGATCAAAATGTTTAGCTTAAAATGTTGATAAACTATTATTTCTTCACATTATAAGCGCAGCAATGTGCACAAGGAAGTAGGCTACGTACGAATGTTTGTTCCTTAATGCAATTGGTGGGAAAACACTGTTGTCAAAAGCTCACTGCACATACGAGCGGTTTCATGCGGCAGATGAAAATATCCGTTTGAAATTGAGAAAAAAGGGGAAATCTAATCTGCAATAACTTGCATGGGTTGCTAATATGACTAGGATTGTGCCTTTGGCTCCTGGACAATGAAAGAAAGTGTATATAAAATAATTGCCTCCAGGGATATGGTCTGATTTTGGCTAGGCTACTTTGAGGCAAGGTAAGACATGCTCATAATATGTAGTACGGCATTCCGGTTTCAAACAATTAAATACAGTACCAGTCAAAAGTTTGGACACACTTCCTCTTTTAAGGGTGTTCTTTATTTTTACTATTTTCTACATTGTAGAATAATAGAGAAGACATCAAAACTATGAAATAACACATACGGAATCAAGTAGCCTGCCTTCCGTTGCCTACAGCGGCTTGCGAAAGTATTCACCCCCTTGGCATTTTTCCTATTTTGTTTCCTTAAACGTGGAATTAAAATAGTTTTTTTTTTTGTGGGAGGGGGGGGGGGGGGGGGGTTGTATCATCAATACCACAGATTCTCAATGGGATTGAGGTCTGAGCTTTGACTAGGCCATTCCAATACATTTAAATGTTTTCCCTTAAACCACTCGAATGTTGCTATAGCAGTATGCATAAGGTCATTGTCTCAAATTTCTGGAACAGGTTTCCCTCAAGAATTTCCCTGTATTTAACGCCATCCATCATTCCTTAAATTCTGACCAGTTTCCCAGTCGATGAAAAACATCTTCACAGCATGATGCTGCCACCATCATGCTTCACTGTGGGGATGGTGTTCTCGGGGTGATGAGAGCTGTTGGGTTTGCGCCAGACAGAATTTTCCTTGATGGCCAAAAAGCTACATTTTAGTCTCATCTGACCAGAGTACCTTCTTCCATATGTTTGGGGAGTCTCCCACATACCTTTTGGTGAACACCAAACTTGTTTGCCTATTATTTTCCTTAAGTAATTACTTTTTTTTCTGGCCACTCTTCCGTAAAGCCCAGCTCTGTGGAGTGTACGGCTTAAAGTGGTCCTATGGACAGATACTCCAATTTCTACTGTGAAGCTTTGCAGCTCCTTCAGGGTTATCTTTGGTCTCTTTGTTGCCTCTGATTAATGCCCTCCTTGCCTGGTCCGTGAGTTTTGTTGGGCGGCCCTCTCTTGGCAGGTTTGTTGTGGTGCCATATTCTTTCAATCTTTTAATAATGGATTTAAATGGTGCTCTGTGGGACGTTCAAAGATTCAGATATTTTTTTATAACCCAACCCTGATCTATACTTCTCCACAACTTTGTCCCTGACCTGTTTGGAGAGCTCCCTGGTTTTCATGGTGCCGCTTGCTTGGTGGTGCCCCTTCCTTAGTGGTGTTGCAGACTCTGGGGCCTTTCAGAACAGGTGTATATATACGGAGATCATGTGACACTTAGATCGCACACAGGTGGGCTTTATTTAACTAATTGTGTGACTTCTGAAGGTAATTGGTCGCACCAGATCTTATTTAGAGGCTTCATAGCAAAGGGGGTGAATACATATGCACACACCAGTTTTCCGTTTTTATTTTTTTATAATTTTTTTCATTTCACTACACCAATTTGGACTATTTTGTGTATGTCCATTACATGAAATCAATTTAAATTACAGCAAAATAGAAAAAACGCCAAGGGATGAATACTTTTGCAAGGCACTGTATGTATTTGTTGTTTGAAATTCTGTAGCAGCAGCTCTCACACTGTCTGACAGATTTTCCACTCAAAGGCTCTGTATGCCGTACACGTGTGATGAAAAAGATTTGACTACATAACGAATATACTGTACACACGCGGCAATTTAATTCCACCATAGACCGGTAAGCATGACCAGTCTAAAGTATTTTCATCGACTGGTGTTTCCATCAATTAATAGGCTAACAATGGGATTTGTTCTTCTTCTCCCGGTTTGTCCGGCTGCAATTTTATTTATCTACTTTTAAAAAATGTTTTTAAAAAACAGTCTATTAACAGCTAACGGAAACCCAGTGCGTGTGTGTTTGTGGTGGAGAAGAGCCAGTAAGCAGGCCAATCTTTCACTACCAGTTTTCAGTCTCATGTCAGAATTAGACGTTAATCCTTGTTTCTCAAAGGTCAAATTTCAAAGTTGTTCCAAACATTTCTAAGCGTTTAAGGTGTGTTTAACTCTGAATTTCTAAGGATAGGGTTAAGTTCAGGCATTAAGGTAAGGGTTGTTTGGAATAGGCTTAAATGTTTTTAATATCAATTCAAACTTGCAACCTTTGGAATCAGAGGCAGATGCTATCGCAGGATTCGAACTTCCAACCTTTAAAATCAGAGACATGCTTATGCCCATCCACCATCCCGTCCACAACACCTTAGCTAAACCGAAACCTACTTGAAGGTAACAGCACTCACTGTTGCCCCTAATAGCAGGTTTCCACGTCATCTCCCTCAGCCATAGATGGATGTTGAATACTGAATACTTGTATCACGGGTGACCTGGCTGCTCTTTCCCCTACATGACACAACTACACACACACACACACACACACTTGTGTGAGTCTTCTCGGATATGACGCTACAAGCTTTACACACCTCGATTTGCGCAGTTTCTCCCATTCTTTTATGCATATCCTCTCAAGCTCTGGCCTCTCAAGGACATTCAGAGACTTGTCCTGAAGCCACTCCTGCATTGTCTTGGCTGTGTGCTTAAGGTCATTGTCTTGTTGGAAAGTGAACCTTCACCCCAGTCTGAGGTCCTGAGCTCTCTGGAGCAGGTTTTCATTAAGGATCTTTCTGTACTTTGCTCCATTCATCCTTCCCTTGATCCTGACAAGTCTCCCAGTCCCTGCTGCTGAAAAACATCCCCAAGCATGATGCTGCCACCACCATACCTTATGGTAGAGGGATGGTGCCAGGTTTCCTCCAGACATAACGCTTGGCCTTCAGGCCAAAGAGTTCCATCTTGGTTTCATCAGACCAGAGAATTTTGTTTCTCATGGTCTGAGTCTTTATGTGCCTTTTGGCAAACTCCAAGCGGGCTGTCGTGTGCCTTTTACTGAGGAGTGGCTTCCGTCTGGCCACTCTACCATAAAGGCCTGATTGATGGAGTGCTGCAGAGATGGCAGTCCTTCTGGAAGGTTCTCCCATCACCACAGATGAACTTTGGAGCTTTGACCATTGGGTTCTTGGTCACCTCCCTGACCAAGCCCCCCTCCCCCTCCAAACTTTTCCATTTACAGTTTTTCTTGATTGCTTAAACACAAAAACTGGTTCCTGTAGCACAAAAACCCATACTCTTACATCATTCCCAAAAACACACACACACACACACACGTTTCCCATAACCGTAAACACTATTCACCTGTTTCCACACGTTTCAATTAGAGGTTGACCGATTATGATTTTTCAATGCTGATACCGATTATTGGAGGACCAAAAAAAGCTGATACCGATTAATTGGCCGATATATGAATGAACACTTATTTTAACTTAGTATAATACATCAATAAAATCAATTTAGTCTCAAATAAATAATGAAACATGTTCAATTTGGTTTAAATAATGCAAAACAAAGTGCTGGAGAAGAAAGTAATGTGCCATGTAAAAAAGCTAACCTTTAAGTTCCTTGCTCAGAACATGAGGAAAAATGAAAGCTGGTGGTTCCTTTTAACATGAGTCTTCAATATTCCCAGGTAAGAAGTTTTAGGTTGTAGTTATTATAGTTATTACTATTTCTCTCTATAGCATTTGTATTTCATATACCTTTGACTATTGGATGTTCTTATAGGCACTATAATATTGCCAGCCTAATCTCGGGGAGTTGATAGGCTTGAACTCATAAACAGCGCAATGCTTGAAGCACAGCAAAGAGCTCCTGGCAAACGCAGGAAAGTGCGGTTTGAATGAATGCTTACGAGCCTGCTGCTGCCTACCACCGCTCAGTCAGACTGCTCTATCAAATCATAGACTTAATTATAATATAATAACACACAGAAATATGAGCCGTAGGTCATTAATATGGTCAAAACCTGGAAACTATCATTTTGAAAACAAAACATTTATTCTTTCAGTGAAATACGGAACCGTTCCATATTTTATCTAACGGGTCGCATCCCTAAGTCTAAATATTGCTGTTACATTGCACAACCTTCAATGTTATGTCATAATTATGTACAATTCTGGGGAATTAATTATGGTCTTTGTTAGGAGGAAATGGTCTTCACACAGTTCGCAACGAACCAGGCCGCCCAAACTGCTGCATATAGCCTGACTCTGTTGCACAGAACGCAAGAGAAGTGACACAATTTCCCTAGTTAAAATAAATTAATATTAGCAGGCAATATTAACTAAATATGCAGGTTTAAAAATATATACTTGTCTATTGATTTTAAGAAAGGCATTGATGTTTATGGTTAGGTACACATTGGTGCAACGACAGTGCTTTTTTCGCAAATGCGCTTGTTAAATCATCACCCGTTTGGCGAAGAAGGCTGTGATTCGATGATAAACTAACAGGCACCGCATCGATTATATGCAACGCAGGACAAGCTAGATGAACTAGTAATAACATCAACCATGTGTAGTTAACTAGTGATTATGTTAAGATTGATTGTTTTTTATAAGATAAGTTTCATGCTAGTTAGCAACTTACCTTGGCTCCTTGCTGAACTCGCGTAACATGTAGTCAGCCTGCCACGCAGTCTCCTCGTGGAGTGCAATATAAATCGGCCATAATCGTTGTCCAAAAATGCTGATTACCGATTGTTATGAAAACTTGTGTCACGACTTCCGCCGAAGTTGGTGCCTCTCCTTGTTTGGGCGGCGTCACCGGCTTTCTAGCTGCCACCGATCTACTTTTCTTTGTCCATTTGTTTTGTCTTGATTGTACACACCTGGTTTCCATTACGTTATAATTGACTCCCTATTTAACCCTCTGGTTCCCACAAGGTTTTGTGCGTGTTTGTTCTTTGTTAAGTGTTCGCTCGTTTGTGTAGAGCTGAATTTTGTATTCCTTGTATGGAATTAGTTTTTGGTCTTATTTTCGAGTAAAGTATGTTTTTACTCAGTTCTGTGTCCTGCGCCTGACTCCATCCTACCCGCTGCACACAGACACTTGACAACTTGCAATCGGCCATTCTGATGAATCGGTCAACCTCTAGTTTCAATATTCAAAACTCTTTCTGCAAAACCTTACACAAAAATGGCCAAATAAATCCATCATTGTACTATATATTCATTCAGAAAACACATGCTCGCAATATAATTTACTCAAGTCATCACAACCTAAACTCAAAGAGCATATCTTTCTCCAGGTGCAAACATTAAGCCTCAATCAGAATTGCAGAATAAATAAATAGGGCCTAGAGGCATGTCCATGTGCTTTGGAACAATGGATCCTAACAATGTTGCAAGACAACAGAGAGGAAGAGGACGACAACAACAACAAAGACAAGTCATCTCTGATGATATCCATGCCACCCTAGTTCATCATGTGCTCATACATGAGAGGACTATGAGAGAAGCTGGACAGCTAGTGCAACCCAACCTAAGCCGTTACATGGTTGCATCCAATGTCCGTACTTTCAGAAGGGAAAACGGGTCATTTGCCATGTTGTTACTGTGATACATGTAATGTTGTAGTGCATATAGACTGAATCTCCACTTTGTTCTCAGTGTAGTTTTTACCACAGTAATGGATGACCATAGGTCAGTAATGGATGTCAGTAATGGATGACCATCCCATTTTATTTTTGCAGAACTGAGAGGTGATCATCTATTGGAGGTAGGCGGAGACTTCTCACAGCTGAGTAGGAGACTGCCCTGGTGAATATGGTGATTGCCAATAATGACATTCGTTTGAGGGAAATTCAAACCCAAATAGTTGAAGACCAGGTAGTCTTCCAAGGAATTGACAGCATCAGCATTTCCACCATGGAACAGATCGTTCAGAAGAAACACAAGGACAAAGCAGCTGTATCGTGTGCCTTGGAAAGGAATTCAAACAGAGTTAAGGAGCAATGAT
Source organism: Oncorhynchus mykiss (assembly GCF_057628025.1). Taxonomy (NCBI): domain Eukaryota; kingdom Metazoa; phylum Chordata; class Actinopteri; order Salmoniformes; family Salmonidae; genus Oncorhynchus; species Oncorhynchus mykiss. The sequence continues at coordinate 15,858,712 of NC_143041.1, read as the reverse complement.
TCCAGTATGTGCAGGTAATTGCTATACTGTACACATTTTTTACAGTATGTAGAGTATGGCCCATATCTCCAGCATATCAATACAGTACTGTATAGTAAAGTGTTACAGTAACTGCAGTACACATCCTTTCATTCCAGTACAGTAGTACACTACAGTACTGTATTTGTAGTACAGTAAAATGTGTGGGTTTTTTTTTTACTTCTGAAGAGAATGTTTGAGCTAGATGCCATGGCTGACCCACAGTAGTACATCTTCATCGATGAGCCTGGGTTCAACCTAACAAAAATGCACAAAAGGGGGCGTAACATCATCGGTCACCATGCCATCATACAAGTTCCTGGCCAGAGTGGAGGCAACGTCACCCTATGTGCAGCAATCAGCAATCGTGGCGTCCTCCACCGCCATGTCAAAGTGGGTCCATACAACACGGCACAACTCCTTCAATTTCTAGATCAGCTGCACAATAACATTATTCAACAGGAAGGGGAGCCAGGGCAACCAGAGAAAGCCCCATATGTTGTCATTCGGGATAACGTGAATTTCCATCGGATTGCTCTGGTTCGCGCCTTGTTCAATGACCACCCCCAGGTTCACTGTTCTTTTTTTGCCAGCATATTCCCATTTTTGAATCCGAATGAGGAATTTTTCTCAGTATGGCGATGGAGAATGTATGACCGCAACCCCTACGCACAGCAAAACCTCCTGAAGGCAATGGTGGTCTGTGGTGATGTGTCTGTGGAGTCTATCCAGGATTTTTTTTTTTTTGCAAAATAAAAATGCACAATCTTTTTTTGCTTTTTCATTATGTGTGTAGATTGATGAAGAATTATAATTTGTTTTAAATACATTTTAGAATAAGGCTGTAACAAAATGGAAAAAGTCAAGGGGTCTGAATACTTTCCGAATGCGGCTATGTTTGTGCGTGTCTGATGGACTTACAGAGTAATTTTTGACGTTGATCTTGACACCAGCTTTAGCCCCTCCGAAGGGTACATCTGGAGAGAGAGAATAAAGCTTAAAAATTGGGGCTTAAGAACACACACAAACACGCACACACACTTCATTGCTTTGAAAACAGCTCACCGAAAATGCTAGGAAAAAGTGTGTATATTTGCATGAATTCAGGAGCATCAAGGCATGAATGAGATGTGAACATAGTGGAAGGAGAGGGACTTACCGACCACGGCACACTTGTATGTCATCAGAGAGGCCAGAGCCTTCACCTCATCAACAGACACCTCTTCACTGTAGCGGATACCTGCACACAGACACACAAACATAGGAAGTTAACGCCCAAAAATAACATAACAAAACTAGTTACGACTTTTACTTCCTCTAGATAGTCAAGTTTGATCGTCTTCTAACATAACACAACACACAGTAAAGTTGACAGGAAGCCAGTAGGGAAGCCAGTAGGGATGTTATGATTCACCGATAAGCATCAGTCCGCGGACCACAAACCCATCCAAATGTAGCAAGCATTGGTCTGAAAATCGATTCGAACATTACAAATTGCAGGTTCCCAATTTTTTGGGGCTCATATTACATTGTCTCTACCTTCCGAAAATAACTAATGCGACCTCTCCTTTAGTGTCAATCTGCATGTAAAATGTGAACAGTCATTGATCTACATGTCATTTTGCATGCAGAACATCCCCAGGCAATATCAGTGGCCTAGTCAAACTGCGCACTGTGCCCAGCTTCACGCACTGGCCAACACGCGGTAGGAGGCCTGTTCCTGATCTTGCACATATGCGCGACACCTTCAGCATTCAAATGCTAAAATGGCTTACTGATAGGAAAATTATGATTAAATGACTGAACAAATCATTTTAAATGGAACTGTAACTAAGTAAACTTATGCTCTGTTTTATTATATCTGATTAACAATATGAGTTCATAAGAAGGGATTGTGTGACACGGACAAGGAGTAATTAAAGTTAATGAACACCATTCCAACTAGGAAGAAATAAAGGGTTTGTGGGTTAAGTAAACAGATAAGGTAGTTAACCTATGGTTGAACCGACAAAACTGAGCTCTGGGGTGTTTTAGATAAGGAAGTGAGTGCATTCCTAGGTTTTCTGTTAATTACAACTGTCAGCTAAGTGGTGATCGATAATATTGAGGGGTCAAAAGTTAATTAAATTATGTTGTGTGACCTGGGAGTGTGTTAGTAAATTAGAATGAACTTTTAACCTCACTTTGTCCCGGTCGAGAGGAGGGGATTCTGTTAAGCAATGAAATGACGTCATGTTATTGTATATAAACTGTCGCTCGTGGTAACGTGGCAACGTGGCAGCGCGCTCCGAGAATAAATTCTGTTACCTATTATTGAAATGGCTGGTCTCCGTCTATTTTATGCAAACAAGAATCTTACAAATTCTCATAAAAAACACATTGGCATAATTAAATTACAGTAACACTTACGTAATATTAGGCTTTATTAGTGGAGTGACAACCTTTGTAATTTGCTAGGTTATTATCTATAAACTGTCACAAATGGTGTTTTAGCGGAATAAAAGTAAGCTACCGGAGACACTGCTCATACATATTGAACATGTACAGGTTCATCATCAGCAATAGTGTTTGCCCTCAGAGCAATCTCAGTTCGTCAGGCATGGACTACAATGTGTCGAGAGCGTTCCACAGGGATGCTGGCCCATGTTGACTCCAATGCTTCCCACGGTTGTCACGTTGGCGGGATGTCCATTCTTGATACACACAGGAAACTGTTGAGTATGAAAAATCCAGCAGCGTTGCAGTTCTTGACACAAACCAGTGCGCCGGTTACCTACTACCATACCCCGTTCAAAGGCACTTAAAATATTTTGTCTTGCCCATTTAACCACTGAACGGAACACATAATCCACATGTCAATTGTCTCAAGGTTTAAAAATCCTTACTTAACCTGTCTCCTCACCTTCATCTACACTGATTGAAGTGGATTTAACAACCGACATCAATAAGGGATCATATCTTTCACCTGGATTCACCTGGTCAGTCTATGCTATGGAAAGAGCAGGTGTTCATAATGTTTTGTACACTCAGTGTATATGTGCTATATATTCATTGGCTTTGTTGTGTTATACATTCATAGCTAATTTATAAAATATACATATTTATACATTACTAGCTTAAGTTAATCTGCTAAAATGACAAGTTAATTAGTGGTTGATGGTGGTTTCAGAACCAAACGACAAAACATAGGAGTTACACTGTGGCCTGTGTGGGTGGGGGGGGTAAAGGCTACTCTGCAGCAGGTGGATCCTCTATACCAGCGGCAAGGGGAAACAGAGTGTGTACGCATGGGTGTTTGAATGTGTGTGCTAACTTTGGTTGTGCTATATTGGGCTGTCACGCTGTGACAGAGACCTACAGAGAGCCAAGGGCATCGAGCACTGACAGGAAACTGCAGATAGCAGTTTCCTGTCTGAGGACAGGGAGGATGTGTGCATGTGTGACATCATCTCTAAGCGCCATACCGTGTATTGAAGCCCAGTCCAGAAACCACCCCTAGCTAGCCAGTAGCCCCTGCTGTGTTAGAAGGGTGGTGTTCAGCAGAGTAGAGCACACCATAGCAATTACATTTCTCCTGTTTCATGCCACCTAAACATGACCTTCAGAGACTAGATAACCTAAGACTACTGTAGGAGTGTGTCACAATAAGATGCTCAAAGGCCTTGAACATTTTGCTGAGACTCTCCTTTGAACTACAGACACAGCACTGACTGAGCTAGGCTGATTCAATTCACTGAACATAAAATAGATATATTTGTATCCCCCTTTCTCCCATAACCACTCCTCCTTTGATTATCTTCCTCCTCGTGTCCTCCTCAACTCCTCTCCCATCCCCCACTACTGCAGCAAAGGAAAAAAATATGTTGATAAACAATCCAATGAAATGAGTCTCTGGGTTGGCTAGCTCTCACCCACACACACAGACACACACTAAAGAAACAAACTGCTGTGTATGTTGTGTATACACACACAAAAATGAATGCAAACACATGATACACAGGAACAAACATACACCCACACAGACAAACCCAATTGCCCAAGAGCACAAATTCACTACGAAGGGAGCCCATAGTGGGCTGTTAGTCACACAGTGGAAATGAGACCTACTCTAACAATAAAAACGTAATTAGGCCTAGACTGACTCAGACTCTGCACCACAGGCTCCCTCTTCCACTTCTGCTTGGAAATGAGAAGGAGATGTTAGAGATTTAGCAGACAAAACGTCCTTTGAGAGTGACATACTTCCTGAAACTCCCTAACACAGAATCATGCTTGCACATGCAGGCACACAGTTCTGCAGTGTTCCAGCTAGAAAATGTGAGGTTCTGCAACTATTGTAGTAGGACCAGGTCCACTGTAGAGAGCCTTGTGGGTTTGTTTGTTAGTCTGTTGTATCTGCAGCAGCAGCATTACAGCAACAGCCTTTGCACTTTGTCATTCACCTTGACCATCATATATAAGTCAGCAGGACCAAGGGTCTCTCAGCTTGATTATCAATCATTAAACCTGACAATGAATAACAGCCATCAGCCCTTTACCCTCTCTAGTCTCTACCCCATTGTTAGATAGGCCTACACAGAAAGCATCAGCCCTTAACCCTCTACCCCCCCCCACACACTTCTACACACACGGACTGTAACAGGCCTTTACCCCATCTTACGCCCATTTGGCCTAGTGGTTAGAACGTTAGGCCAGTAACCGAAAGGTTGCTGGATCGAATCCCCGAGCTGACAAGGTAAAAACCTGCCGTCCTGCCCCTGAACAAGGCAGTTGTTGGTAGGCCGTCATTGTAAAATAAGAATTTGTTCTTAACTGACTTGCCTAGTTAAATAAAAGGTTAAACAAATAATAATATATATATTTTTTTAATCATCTAGCCTCACCATCAGTTATCTGTGTGCCAAATAACTGTGCTAACCCTCAGTAGGTAGGGAAGTTAAAGTCTTCAGGTCCTAGTCAAGGTTATACAAGAGTGGTTAATTGAACCAGCTCTGTTAAAAAGTGTACACTGACAGGACAACAATGTTGCTGGATCACACAGAAAAAGGGAACACAGAAGCCATGAGAAGTGCAGTGGCAGCCGAAGTCAGAGCAAGGGGGAGAATGGAAAGTGTGACTAAGCTGCAGAAAGAGAAAAGAGTTTGAGGGAAGCATCTGCTCTGGTGGCATGTGACCGCGTGAGTTAAGCATGCGTGACGCACAGTGGTGATGTGTTGTGAAAGTGATTTCCATCATTAATCATCTATACACCAGTGTTCAAATATTTTGTCAGTCAGTAGGTGCACTTGATTCAGCTTACCTAGCATCCTGGGTAGGTGGTGAGCTGAATCAAGTAAGTAACGCTTAGTGAACACTCTTCCCTCCTCCTAGCACAATGCTGACGAATAGGAGCACCTGGGTACATCACCACCCCTTCCCCTCCTTCACTCCACTCCTCTTCAAACAACTGTTTATCCCCCTCTCCCTCACTGTAACCCATCCTGGTCCTCACCACACAAAGCACCCACAATGCAGGGCTGCACCAGCCTACAATTATCTGCCTTGAACCCTGAACCACATAGCCCCCCTCCTAATACCACACACACACACATTCACACCCTGCAGCCTCGCCCCAGCCCCTCCTCACACCTGACCTCTGCCTGAGCAGAGAGCACCATGCTGCTTCACTCACACACACCTATAGGCTGGGAGGGAATACCCACATCACTTGCCCTTCACTGTTGTGTGTGTGTGTGTGTGTGTGTGTGTGTGTGTGTGTGTGTGTGTGTGTGTGTGTGTGTGTGTGTGTGTGTGTGTGTGTGTGTGTACTATGTCCTATTTCTGTTCCTGTTCCTAGATGGTTTATGTTTGGGGCAGCTGGCAGCATGTGTTGAAAGTGGTACAGGGGTACCAGTAAAATGCCACATGCCAAATCACATGATCAGTTTCTCTAGCCACCACATCTCAGCTAACACTAATTGCACACACACACACACACACACACACATACACACACACACACACACACACACTCAATACAGTGTAACACCTGTGTTATAGCCAAAGATATTAAATCATCATTGGTTATTATTGCTAACTCTGTATATTAGCGCCTATACAAGGACTATGCCAGAGCTGGCTAGTCAACAATAGTCAGTATAAATGTTTGTATCTAGGTTCTAGTTACTGAGAGAATGCATTGATCAGAGCTCTGTTACAGTATAGAGCTATCTTGGAAACCAGTAGTATGATTCGCTGATTAGCCCTGATAGCCCAGTGTCCTAGAGCTGATCAGGAGACTATACTAGCTAGCCATGTCAGCTGGCTCCTGTTACTGTATGACAGCTAACTCCAGGCTGCCTCACTAGGTGTGTGGGAAGGTCATTGATCCAGTGTTGCAGAGCTACACTCCCCGCATGGCATAGCCATGACAGGCAGAAAGCTAACGTTACACGCTGTCGAAATAACCATATTCCACATCCAGACGAGTGTTGCTGTGAAATTAAACCCATGTAAGAGACGTATCTTGCATTATCTGCTTCACTTATGGCTACCATTAGCGAAAGAGAGAATCAGTGCAGTTGTTCTCACAGCTGGGTAATGGGATAGCTAAGTAGCTAGCTACCTAGCTAGCTAGCCTAGCAACAAGCTCGCTGTCAACCCGCACAACCACTTGAAGAGTTGAGAACCAGGAAGCGGTGCTTGGCAGTATCTTACCCCCCTTGCAGGGCGTCCTATGCTGGCTGTGCTGTGCGCGGTAGCCCTCCACTACCTCCCACTCTCCGTTGTCCCTCTTGATGGGGAAAGAGACGCTGAGGACGTGGTTGCAGGGCTTGATAATGCGGAGAATCCCCTTCACTCGTTTCGTCTTCTGTTCGGGGGTCTCTCTGCTCTTTAGGTCCTCCACAAGCTTGTCCTCAACGATGGCGGCTCCGCGGTCGAAGAAACCCTCCACCATGCGAAAGAAGTTGGGGTCGTCGGGCTGCTCGCTATACTGTCGGACCCGCATTAGAGAGGCCGATGCTGGGAGAGCAGAGTCCACGCACCCCGAGGCCAGCGCACTGCCCGCCCCGCGGGATAACAACTCCCCGAAGTACCGGTACATGATTGAGCTAGTTGACTAACCGTTTAACGTTAAAATACAAATAAAAAATAACAACAGATAAAGGGGGTAGCTAGTTTGGTATCTATTAATAACAGGGAAATAAAGAGGGGGATGGTTGGACGACACAGCAGTACTCCTTCCCTGTGTCTAGTATTCAGACTGAATGACGGTTGGAAGTGCGCGCCCGTTTGCTTTAAAAGGCAGCGCTAACCAACGAGGCGAGGACGACTCCGAGACCGGGATGCACGCGGAATAGGAGAGCGCAGCTCTGTGAAGGAGGTTAATTTAGCGATGAGCGTGCACACGCAAACAAAGCGCGCTCCCGTATATGTGTCCCTTTGATACAGTATGCTGCCTGATGTCAAATGTTTATTGTGTAAGTGTGACATATATGATATATAGCCTAAGATAGATGCAGCTACTGAATCTCCCAATTAGAAAATTGTGTAGTCATTCTGATGGGATCCTGAGAATTTCATTTTGTGGTATTCTAGATCGCTGCTCTGCTCCCGAGTGGCGCAGCGGTCTAAGTCACTGCATCTCTGTGCTTGAGGTGTCACTACAGACACCCTGCTTCGATTCCAGGCTGTATCACAACCGGCCGTGATTGGGAGTCCAATAGGGCGGCAGACAATTGGCCCAGCATCATCCGTGTTTGCCCAGTGTTGGCTGTCATTGTAAATAAGAATTTGTTCTTAACTGACTTACCTAGTTAAATAAATATTTATTTTTTTAAATGTAAATGCCACCTCTGAAAGTCTGACAGGAAAACAAATCTCTGAATATGTTTTAAGAAGCAGTTATTTTATTAAGAAAGACAAAAGAATGTAGGACTGGTTGAAAATGTTATTCCATCAAAGTTTCCCCTATATTATGAAAGATAAGATCATCTCTTTACTGGTCTGTTACAGATTCTCTCTCTTTCTCTGTCAAATCACATAGTGAGAACATCCATTATAACAGATCCGATGTACAACTGACACGGCACCCAGGACCGAGTTTGGGAAACCCTGCTATAAAGAACCCTTTCCTAAGATGATCTAAAGAACTGTTAAAAATGGTTCTATATAGCACCCAAAAAGGGTTCCGCTATGGTTACAACCTTTTTTGGGGCAATATAGAACCATTTTTTTACGTTTCTTTATAGAACCTTTATGGAGAAAGATTCTTTATAGAACTATTCTCAATCTGAAAAGGTTCTTTGTAGAACCATACTGTGCTTTTTATTTAATAGACATATTATATGATTAAAATTCCATAGGTTTTATTATTGTGTTAATTAACAAGTTGATCTCGTGTTTGCTAGCTCTGGAATGGCTGGGGGTCCCTGGGGAGAGAATTACTGACAAAATCATCCATTCTCAATTGACACAAAGCCATTCATAAGTGTTTCACAAGACACCTTCACTGACCAAAGTCATGTCTACAATGTAATAGCATAACACAAACAGATCAGATCAACTGGAATGACACACTCCCTCACTCACGTTTGCACGAAAAGAGCTGTGAACAAACCACACCCCAAAATATTTCAATGAGACGCCTCCCCTACATTTTAATTATCACTAATTAAGGAAAATTATTGATTGAACTGCTAAGAACCATTAAAGGGCTGGAAGGGTCCTTTGGGTTAGTATGGCTCCACATAGAATGTCTGTGTGTGTGTGCGTGCGCGTGCATGTGTATGCCTTTTATGAATTCCTAAAAGTATGTCATAGTGTTCATATTTCCATGGTATGTGTAGTTGTGTGTAGGGTATCCACAGATAGTTAACCAAACTCCCCATTCGGTTGTCTCTAGTTGTGCGTAGGATATCTACAAATAGCCCATTCAACCAAATTGTGTTAAGTCTGTCTGAATAGAGAACCTGAACCCAGCCTGTATCTGTGGAGTGAACACGAGATAAAATTTGATTTGATCCTCCTGCGTCCTGGTACAAACACACACGTTGCGCAAACACAGCTACAAACAAACACACACACGAACACAGTGTGTGGCTAGCTTCTGTGTAAAGCCCAAGTCTGTCTCAGAGTGATATTTAATCAGGGATGGGCAATTTTTACCGAAAAAACGAAACATAATTACAAATAACCATGAAGATAAAGGTATCAAAATCATCTACAAAATACAAATATTTTGTAATGTATTTTAGAAAAATTAATGTACAAAAACATATTTGAAACTAGAGGGGCGAACAGCAACAACATTCTCAAAAACAGTTAAAAGGAAATGTTGACTTGCTATGATGTGATGATACGATGTGTTGTTGTTTATCTACATTACTTGAGTAAGTCACTCTGGATAAGAGTTAAGCTGCTATATGGCCAAAATGTCATGTTTATGTAAAAATTAACAGACCAAAATGAACTGCAAAGCACATTGGGTATTATTATTGGCCTTGATTTGGGTTCGTTAGAATAATACTCAGCATGCTTTGCAATTATTTACTTTTAGATATATATTTATTATAGTTCATTTAGCGGACGCTCTTATCACACCATAGTGCCATCAGATTTCTGCAGCGTGAAAGGATGGCCACAAATGTGAACCGCTTTGGGGAAAAAAGTATAACAAAGTATTTTGGGCTCCCCAGTGGGGCAGCGGTCTAATGCACTGCATTTCAGTGCTAGAGGCATCACTACAGACCCTGGTTTGATTCCAGGCTGTATCACAACCAGCTGTGATTGGGAGCTCCATAGGGTGGCACACAATTGGCCCAGCATCCTCCGGGTTAGGGTTTGGCTGAGGTAGGCTGTCATTGTAAATAAGAATTTGTTCTTAACTGACTTGCCTAGTTAAATAAAGGTTAAATAAAAAAAAAACTAAATTCCAGCTCTCGAAAGTATCTTGTTATAAAATACATTGTAGTGTAGTTCAGCCCAGTGTAATACAAAATACATATTTCAAATACATGTAGGCCTACCAGAAATACTGCCCATCTCTGTATGTAATCAATATTAACTGTATTTCATCTTTAGTCTGATATAATAGTGTCCCATCAATGTATCTATGTATTGATAATGTAATAATTCTTTATCTACTATATATTTTCTGTCAAGCCATAGACCTTCATGAACTTTACTGGCTGATAAAGACTGACATAGTACAGTATCTCACAACCATCTCATCCTTTCACTTTTATATTTTCCACCAAAACAGATGTGGGACTTCACGTTTAAAATATATTACATTGTGGGCATTCCACTGTCCCTTGTACTGAACACACACTGTCACGAGAATTATGTTCTCAATGTTCATAAACCCAATTCAATTAACTACTCAGCCTGAAACCCAGAATTTGTAAGAAACTGGTTGAAATGAATCAGGCGGAGGCCCAGCTACGATATTCAGAAAGTTTATTTACGAGAGCGCTCCCCTGTTGTACAAAAAAAATCATTTTATACTGGCTTCTCACGCACACACATTCACACTAACATATGCACACACATTCACACTAACATTAGCACACAATGTCCTGCTACCCAGCCGACCAAGATTAGGGGAATCCGTGAGACTTACTCCCCATCCCCATCCTCCCTCAAGATAGGGAGACCGAGACCCTGGGAAGTACTCTCAGTGGCCCAGCCAAGGTCGGCAACAAATCTTGCTCAGACAGTCTGTCTTTAAGATACTATTATAGACATGTTGTACAGACTATGGTTATACATAATTCGAATCAATTTCATACGATTATACGGCTTCATGGTGAAATATTCTAGTCATTCATATAAATTCCATCAACACACACACACACACACACACAACGGACTGGGTTTGACCCAGGTCCTCCACATACCACAAGACCATGTTAGCCTAAACTAAGGCAAGTGTTCAAGATTCAGTCAAGGTTACTCATCAGCACATAAGCATGGTTCTGTGTGGGAAAAATGATATGTTTGAAGGATCTATTAGATGTACCTATATAATTATATGTCGCTTTATAATAGGAGCTACTGACAGTAAGAGCTCTCTGCTTAAAGGAGTTAAGAAGGCATATTGCTGTGCAAATACAAGATAGTTTCACCACTTCCCCTGCCTCAGGGTTGGTTCCTCTCTTCCACGTTCACTCCCCGCAGCTGGTCTAGATGTGTAGTCAAGGACATGGGGCAATTTTAATGTTAGTGCTTTTCTTATAACTAATTTCTGTGTTCTTGCAAGTGGTTGATTGATCAAATCCACCTCTTATTAGTAGCTGCAATTTGGCAGTACGACCAGACCTTGTTTTGAGAACCAACAAAAGATCTCAGTTTCAACGTCTCAACTTAGAGAGGGGAAGCCTCGTAAAGTGTTGGTCTGTCACGTGAATGAATCAAAATGGTAATTATTAATTAATTATGCAAAAATAACTTGTCTGTGTGTAGCTGTATATAAGACAGCTAGGGGGGGACTGAGAGGCAATTCACCTTAAATGTATAAATAATTTTCATACACCTAACCATCTATCATTGTTACACTAGCAGTGACTTGTTAGATGAAATACGCCAGATATTGAGATTAATATTAAATAGAAATGTCTTTATTGAGGCCTACTATAGTAACATGCTCACCTGCTGTGGGGGGAGGTGCTCATTTTGGAAGTGTGCTGCTCTTTGCAGTAGTGGAAAGTACTTAAGTAGTACTTTAAAGTATTTTTACTTGAGTAGTTTTTTGGAGGTATCTGTACTTTACTACTTATATTGTTGACAACATTTACTTTCCTGCATTCTTGAAGAAAATAATGTACTTTTTACTCCTTACATTTTCCCTGGCACCCAAAAGAACAAGTTACATTTTGAATGCTTAGCAGGACAGGACAATTGTCTAATTCACACACTTATCAAGAGAACATCCCTGGTCATCCCTAATGCCTTGATCTGTTTCACCTGTCTTTGTGATGTCTCCACCCACCTCCAGGTGTCACCTGTTTTCCTCATTAGTCCCTGGGTACTTATTCCTGTGTTCCCTGTTAGTCTGTTGCCAGTTTATCTTGTCAACCAGTGAGTTCGTTCCTTGCGCCTGGTTTTTGCTTTTCTCTGTTTTTGCTAGTCCTCCCAGTTTTGACCTTTGCCTGCTTTGACTCTGAACCACCTGCCTGACCATACTGCCTGCCCTGACCTCAAGCCTGCCTGCCACTCTGTTCCTCCTGGACTCTGACCTTGTTATGATCATTTGCCTGTCCACCAACATTCTCTTGCCTGCCCCTTGGATTATAGTAATAAAACTCAAACCATCTGGGTCTCGCCCTGTGCCCTTATTCCCCCCCCCCCCCATTCGGAGGACAAATATCTTAGTTTTTTTACAGCTTTTTTTACAGTCACATAACAATACTTTACCAAACCCTCAGCCACTCTCAGCCCATCCCACCTATCACCATAGACCACTCTCGTTTGGTTTCCATGTGCCATATATTTTTCAATTGTGCTGTGATGTTTTACAAAACTTTTGACCCTTTCTAGTCATATATTATCCACAGATTGTGAGCTAAAGATAATAAATAACTTATATAGGTTGACTAACTATGGCATTCCAAATCGCCCAACACTTTTTTTTTAACCATCCCTGAACCTGTGACCAGAAACAAGCTAAATAGAATACATGATCTATTGATTCTGTCTCTTTACAGCACAATTTACAGAGCTGAGACTGTCGGATGCCCCATATCAACTCAGCAAAAAAATAAACAACCCTTTTCAGGACCCTGTATTTCAAAGATAATTTGTAAAAATCCAAATAACTTCACAGATCTTCATTGTAAATGGTTTAAACACTGTTTCCCATGCTTGTTCAATGAACCATAAACAATTAATGAACATGCACCTGTGGAACGGTTGTTAAGACACTAACAGATTACAGACGGTGGGCAATTAAGGTCACAGTTAGGACACTAAAAACTTAGGACACTAAAGAGGCCTTTCTACTGACTAACAAATACAGAAAGAAAGATGCACAGGGTCCCTGCTCATTTGCGTGAACAAATGGCATGCTGCATGCTGCAAGGAGGCATGAGGACTGCAGATATGGCCAGGGCAATACATTTTAATGTCCGTACCGTTAGACGCCTAAGACAGGACAGAGAGCTGATCGTCCTCGCAATGGCAGAACACGTGCAACAACACCTGCACAGGATCGGTACATCCGAACATCACACCTGCGGGACAGGTACAGGATGGCAACAACAACTTCCCGAGTTACAACAGGAACGCACAATCCCTCCATCAGTGCTCAGACTGTCCACAATAGGCGGAGAGAGGCTGGACTGAGGGCTTGTAGGCCTGTTGTAAGGCAGGTCCTCACCAGACATCACCTGCAACAACTGGGCACAAACCCACCGTAGCTGGACCAGACAGGACTGGCAAAAGGTGCTCTTCACTGACGAGTTGCGGTTTTGTTTCACCAGGGGTGATGGCCGGATTCGTGTTTATCATGGAAGGAATGAGCATTACACCGAGGCCTGTACTCTGGAGCGGGATAGATTTGGAAGTGGAGGGTCCATCATGGTCTGGGGCGATGTGTCACAGCATCATTGGACTGAGCATGTTGTCAAAGCAGGCAATCTCAATGCTGTGCGTTACAGGGAAGACATTCTCCTCCCTCATGTGGTACCCTTCCTGCAGGCTCATCCTGACATGACCCTCCAGCACAATGCCACCAGCCATACTGCTCATTCTGTGCATGATTTCCTGCAAGACAGGAATGTCAGTGTTCTGCCATGGCCAGCGAAGAGCCCGGATCTCAATCCCATTGAGCACGTCTGGGACCTGTTGGATTGGAGGGTGAGGGCTATGGCCATTCCCCCCAGAAATTTCTGGGAACGTGCAGGTGGCTTGGTGGATGAGTGGGGTAACATCTCACAGCAAGAACGGGCAAATCTGATACAGTCCATGAGGAGGAGAAGCACTTCAGTACTTTATACAGCTGGTGGCCACACCAGATAATTTTCCTACCTCAAGATGACATTATGGACTTTACAGTTTCAGAATTAGTGCTACAGGAAGCAAATTTCTGTTTGAAAAAGCTAGCCTTAGCTTTCCTAACTGACTGTGTATATTGGTTCCTGACTTCCCTGAAAAGTTGCATATCGCACTGGCTATTCGATGCTAATGCAGAACGCCACAGGATGTTTTTTGCGCTGGTCAAGGGCAATCAAGTCTGGGGTGGTACCAAGGGCTATATCTGTTCTTAGTTTTAAATTTTTTGAGTGGGGCATGCTTATTTAAGATGGCGAGGAAAGCACTTTTAAAGAGCAACCAGGCATCCTCTACTGACGGGTCAATATCCTTCCAGAATACCCGGGTCAGGTTGATTAGAAAGGCCTGCTGAAGTGTTTTTTGGAGCGTCTGACAGTGATGAGGGGTGGTCGTTTGACCGCGGACCAATTACGGACGCAGACAATCAGGCAGTGATCGCTGAGATTCTGGTTGAAGACAGCAGAGGTGCATTTAGAGGGCAAGTTGGTCAGGATGATATCGAAGAGTTACGGATTACGGATTTAGGCTTGTACCTGGTAGGTTCCTTGATAATTTGTGTGACATTGAGGACATCTAGCTTAGATTGTAGGACGGCCGGGGTATTAAGCACATCCCAGTTTAGGTCACCTAACAGTACAAACTCTGAAGATAGATGGGGGGCAATTAATTCACATATGGCTCTCTCTCAATTCAATTCAATTCAAGGGGCGTTATTGGCATGGGAAACATATGTTAACATTGACAAAGCAAGTGAAGTAGATCATATACAAAAGTGAAATAAACAATACAAATGAACAGTAGACATTACACTCACAGAAGTTCCAAAAGAATAAAGACATTTCAAATGTCATATTATGTATATGTAGTCTCTCTCTCTCAATCTCTCTCACACACTCTCTCTCCCTCTCTCTCACTCCATCTCTCTCCCATAAGTAGCAGAACTGATAGAGAGAATAAAAAAGAATAGGAAGATTTTTGTTGTGGATTAATGAGAAATTAAATGTCCATGTCATTTTATTTACAGATTAATTTTGAATCTCTGTTCATTCTATGGGTGGACACATTTGCAGTTCAATTTTTTTCCTGTAGATGACAGTTGTTCTCTGTTCTGTCCCGCTGGAGACCTAACAAGACACGAAGAAGTCTGACCTCCAAAAATGTGACAGCCTTGCTAATCTATCCCCGATATATCGGTCTGATTTATCAGAAACAACGTCAATATGAAGACATTTCATAATCACGGAACCTGTACAATATGTATGGTCGTCTCAACAACACGTTTCAAATACATACATTGTTAGACGTTTTACCAGTACAAGATTTTACTCGATTATTGACCTGTTTTGTCTGGTAGATATATGGAAAAACATGCTTGCGTTTTCCTTGCAGATCTTCATGAGTTGACGACGGCTGTGTGTACTCTGACATAAATAAACATGGTTGGAACCAAAACATTAGACTTCTACACGGTAGAACTGTCGGATACAGTAGGATTCTGAAGAAGAATTGTCATACTGCATTTATTCGTGTAATATGAACGGTTGATAGCTAACGAGTTACAAACTTGTTAACAGTTGGCTAACGTTAGCTACCAACAGTAACCCCGAGATTACTAACTCTAGCTAGCTAGTGTACACCCAGGACTGTAAAGATGTTGCAGTGTGTGTCTCGGTCGTGTTTGAGGAACGGGAGAAGCATTGTCGACTACGTCGTCAGATACGGCTGTACTCAGACAGCACGAGGTCTGTCGAGCTTGGGCTCCGGTAGCACCGTGAGAGCTCCACGTTCCTGGTCGGTTCACCCGGTAACGGACATCAACCGAAGAGCCTTCACTGGGTCTGTGTCGGTGAGTTCTAGAAGAACCGGGGATGTCCAGGAATCACCGGGCGTTGAGGACTTCGGATCTCTTTCCGCTGATTTTTCCTCCAGACGGGCCTTCCGGAAGACCACCCCAGAGCTGCAGGAGATGTTGTATCGGGAGGAGAGGCAGGCGGCCGGGCAGGAGGAGGAGAGGGAGCCGGTGGCCTTCAGGTCTAGGACTGGGCGGAGGAACACACAGTACTGGTACTTCCTTCAGTGTAAAAGACTCATCAAGGAGAACAAGGTACAGCGATCTCTCTCTTTATCTATCACCCCCTCTGGTTCTCATCTTTCTTTCTCTGTCCCCTCATCCTATGTCACTGTATCAGACACCTGAGAAGGAGGTAGGGAGGGAGGAATGGTTGTGTGAAACGTCATCGACAGCCACCAGATTGCTATAACATGATGTGGTTAGCTGATACTTGAAATACCTATTCAGGCGTTGTAAGGTCTGGCATGCATCATTAACGTCTGAGCAGGAGAGCATAACCCATGCTTGAGGCTGAGATGCTGGATGGAGAGAGACTCCAACCTGAAGAGTAGGTTATAACTACACTCCTCTGACCCCTAACCTCTGATCCCTAACCCTCAGCTGTCAGAGGCTCTGTTTATGTTCCAGAGTGATGTGTTGGAAGGAGAGTCTCCACTCTGAAGAGTATAACTACACTGTTGTGGCCTCTAACCCCCAGCTGTCTGAGGCCCTGTCCATGTTCCAGAGCGGGAGAGGCTTCAACCTAAGGAGTAGAACTACACTGCCCTGACCTCTAACCCCTGACCTCTGACCCCAACCCCGGAGGAACTGTTCCTGTCAGGCCCCCAATGTTTGTTCTGGAGCGTGAAGTCACGAGTTCTGTTGGTCAGCTACTGCGTAGCAACCTAGCAGTGCCAAAAGCACTGATTTGCCCTAGAAAGCCTATGTAAATTTACGGACGTCAGAAAAGCCACAAAATAAAATTGCGGTTATGTTATGAAGGTTCTGGGCTCTAAAATTAGTATAGCATGATCAAGTTCGATCCTCACGTTGAATTCTTTTAAAGTTTGCTACAAATCAAGATATTTAAATAGTGATCCATTCTGGCTACTACAGTACCGGTCAAAAGTTTGGACACACCTAATCATTCCAGGGTTTCTACATTGTAAAAAAAATGGCGAAGACATCAAAACTATTAAATAACACATATGGAATCATGTAGTAACCAAAATCTAAATATATTTTATATTTGAGATTCTTCAAAGTAGGCACCCTTTGCCTAGATGACAGCTTTGGACACTCTTGGCATTCTCTCAACCAGCTTCATGAGGTAGTCATCTGGAATGCATTTCAATTAACAGGTGTGCCTTGTTAAATTTGTGGAATTTCTTTCCTCAATGCATTTGAGCCAATCAGTTGTGTTGTGACAAGGTAGGGGTGGTATACAGAAGATAGCCCTATTTGGTAAACGACCAATTCCATATTATGGCAAGAACAGCTCAAATAAGCAAAGAGAACGACAGTCCATCATTACTGTAAGACATGAAGGTCAGTTAATATGGACATTTCAAGAACTTTGAAAGTGCAGTTGCAAAAACCATCAAGCGCTATGGTGAAACTGTCTCTAATGAGGACCGCCACTGGAAAGTAAGATCTAGAGTTACCTCTGCTGCAGAGGATAAGTTCATTAGAGTTACCAGCCTCAGAAATTGCAGCCCAAATAAATGCTTCAGAGTTCAAGTAACAGACACATTTCAACATCAACAGTTCAGAGGAGACTGTGTGAATCAGGCCTTCATGGTCGAATTGCTGCAAAGAAACCACTTTTAAAGGACACCAATAAGAAGAAGAGACTTGCTTGGGCCAAGAAACACAAGCAATGGACATTAGACCTGTGGAAATCTGTCCTTTGGTCTGATGAGTCCACATTTTAGAACTACAGCTGCCGTGTCTTTGTAAGACCCAGAGTAGGTGAACGGATGATCTCCGCATGTGTGGTTCCCATGGTGAAGCATGGAGGAGGTGGTGTGGGGGTGCTTTGCTTATGACACTGTCTGTGATTTATTTCGAATTCAAGGCACACTTAACCAGCATGGCTACCACAGGATTCTGCAGCGATACGCCATCCCATCTGGTTTGCGCTTAGTGGAACAATAATTTGTTTTTCAACAGGACAATGACCCAACACAACTCCAGCCTGTGTAATGGCTATTTGACCAAGAAGGTGAGTGATGGCGTGCTGCATCAGATGACCTGGCCTCCACAATCACCCAACCTCAACCAAATTGAGATGGTTTGTGATGAGTTGGACCGCAGAGTGAAGGAAAAGCAGCCAACAAGTGCTCAGCATATGTGGGAACTCCTTCAAGACTGTTGGAAAAGCATTCCAGGTGAAGCTGGTATAGAGAATGCCAAGAGTGTGCAAAGCTGTCATCAAGGCAAAGGGTGGCTACTTTGAAGAATCAAATATAAAATATATTTAGATTTGGTTAACACTTGTTTGGTTACTACATGATTCCATATGTGTTATTTCATAGTTTTGATGTCTTCACTATTATTGTACAATGTAAAAAATTGTAAAAATATAGAAAAACCCTTGAATAAGTAGGTGTGTCCAAACTTTTGACTGGTACTGTATATACATTTGTCGTCACAGAGGACGGCAGGCTACAAGGAGGCTCAGGTTGACTCTCTCAGGCAGGATGAAAACCACTACATTAACCATGATTCATTGCTAGTTACGGCCACTTTCACCATTATTCCCAGCGTTTTTTGGTTGCAATTCAGCAATATGGTGCACTTCAAATACTTCTTGTGCCATCTGGTTTTCCATAGGAATACGTGGATGACGTCACTATCTACTAGTTTTAATGTCTGCGGTTCACGTTCCTGTGTGAGATGTTGGAGGTAAAGAGGCTCCAACCTGAAAAGTGTAACTATACTGTTCTGACCTGTAACCCCTGACCCCTAAACTCTAACCCTCAGCTGTCTGAGGCCCTGTCCATGTTCCAGAGGGAGATGTTGGAGGGAGAGAGACTCCCACCTGAGGAATATAACTACACTGTCCTGATAGGAGGCTGTGGGCGAGCAGGACATCTCAAACACGCCTTCAAACTCTACAACGACGTACGTATAGAGACCAGACACACCCGTGCACACATACACACACACACACACCCGTGCACCCCCCCCCCACGTGCACACACAACAGTGTTTTCAATAGGATTCTTTTCAGCAGCGATGGCAAAGTTATCGGGGGAGGGAGATGGTGGGCATGGCCTATGGCGCAGTTTTAGAGGCCCTCTTGACCAAAGAGACAAAATGTTGCTGTTTTAAAGCAAGATTTCTGCAATTATACACATTTTGCCATGTTTTGTACTTTGTTCTTGTGCTATCTCAAACATAAACAAAGTGACTCAAACATAACAAAATCAGTTGGGCCCCCATGCCATGCATTAACATGTTAGATTATCCCTGATGGTCCAGTTCTCAGAGATGATCTTGTTTAAAAAATAAATAGATCCATTATCTTTTCTATACACTTTATATCTAGTTTTAGTCATTTAACTTAACACTGAAAATGTTACACCATCCCAATTTTTTAAATAAATTGTATTTCTTTTTGCGGTGGAGGCCACGATTTAGCAGCGGTGCACTATAGGGAAACGCTGTACATACACAGTGACTCAAACGCACACAGACACACACATATGTTTCTCCCTCACCCCCAGATGATGATAATTATGGTGTATGTGTTTAATGTGATGTGTTTGTGTGGGTGACAGATGAAGAAGAGAGGTCTGGTTCCTAGCGACGCCACCTACACCGCTCTGTTCAACGCCTGTGCCGAGTCACCACGGAAACAAGCCGGGCTGCAGCAAGCCATCCACTTGGAGCAGGAGCTGCGGCGGAAGAACCATCCCCTCAGTGACATCACATACCACGCCCTGCTGAAGACACACGCCCTCACCAACCACCTTCGAGCCTGTTTACACACACTGCGGGTAACTTTAGCCCCTGACCTCTAACACTTTCCCTCAGCAAACACCTCAGAGCCTATCTACACACACTTATCCCTTGACCTCTATAGACAATAAAAACATAAGACCATATTAGATTTCAAATGTTTCTCTTTATGAGATATTCAGGGCCTTTGTACATCCAAACAAAGTGTGTGCATTTGTTTGTTTGTAGGACATGCTACAGGCTGGTCATGCAGTAACTCAGGAGACCTTCCACTTCCTGCTGATGGGCTGTGTGAGAGACAGAGTCACTGGCTTCAGACAGGCCCTGCAGGTAACACACGCACACACATGTATTCAAACTTCTAAAACTGTTGTGTGTGTGTATAATGTGTGTGTGTGTGTTAGGTGTATCGTCAGATGTTGAGGATGGGGATTCGTCCCGACGTCCAGAACTACAACCTTCTGCTCCGCGCTGCTAGAGATTGTGGGATAGGTAACCCCGCCGTGGCCTCTGCCCTGCTGCTGACCTCTGATTGCGGCCAGGAAGGTCAAGCGGTAAAGGTCAGGGGTCAGGGGTCGGCTCCGCTGGACGTCGACGCTCTGGAGAGTCAACTGTTCACACAACACCCCGACAACGACCTTAGTCACCATAGCAATGACCCTAGCAACATCCTCAGACACCATAGCGACCTGGACAGTAGTGTGGTTGCCCCGATAACAACCCAACTGGTGATGGTGAGGAAGGGAGGAGAGCAAGAGGCTCCCATTGGTTCTCTCCCCTGTCTGTCAGGAACCAGTTCCCACCCCCCCAACCTGCTGGACCTATCAGTGGGCAGGGCTGAAGAGGGGGGTGTGGTCTCGCTTGGTGTGGTGAGCGGAATGTTTGATAGGCTGGCGCTGATGGGCGGGGCCCAGGGCTTCCTGGATAAGATGGCCACTGCGGGGCTCTGCCCAGACATCAGAACTCTCACACTATTAGCTGACACCATGGAGCCCGGCATCCAATCACTGCACAGCCTGCTGGCGGTCGCTAAGCAACACGGTGTGAAGCTGGACGCAGCGTTCTACAACAGTGTGATCCGCAGGGCAGCACGTGCTGGAGACCTACAAGAGGCTAAGGTACACACACACCGTCACTATGTACACACACACACCATCACTATGTACACACACACACCTGAGAGGTATACTACATTTTAAACCAGATCTACTCAGGGTTTTACTAAAGCTAGCCGGCTTCAGTTAACTTCACTTTCCAGCTCAGGCTTCAACCGTACTACGACGCTAGATATTGCTTTCCGCCTGCCGCTAACTTTAGCAGGCTTGTAACTGCGTGTGCATGTTGCACGCAGCTAGTCGAACGCCAAACTCCATCGAGACGATGCTGAAACGTCAATCTATGGGCGAGTCAGTGCACCATTTTTATTTGTGCGGAAAGCAAGATGAAGGAAAAGAGATCTTGCAAATTCAGCAGGTTATGGTGTGAAATAGGTTTGTTGAAGTGCTGTCTTTATTTTATCACATCTCGTTAATGCCATCTTTGGTGTGCTTTCGGATGCTTATCATTGCACAAGCACCTTTTTTCCCCCACTCCTATCAATAAAATAACACAAGTTATAAACAAGTTTTACTGTGCGTGAACTTTCAAATGCTTTCTGTCATTACTAAATGTGCAATGTGATAGGAATTTTAACATGACTATTTTTAAATACAAAAAAACTTGATTAATCAAATATTTCATCAGTCTTCCTCAAATGAAAGGGGTGATGATGCAGTCTTTGTGAGAGGGAGGGAATCTTATATTTCATTCACCCTCAACTAGTGGCTCAGCCATTACATTCATGGTAAGTGGAGTTAGCCTGCCACGGAGCAGGTTAGTTCTGAATGATTCGTTGCCATAGAAATGTACCTGGCTAAAAGGTGAGCCCCCTTCGTGGTATCTGTTATCCCCTAGTTGACCTCAGAGTTGACCAAAGTTACCTCACTTAACTCCTCAAACCACTTACGTAGTATAGGGCTCTGAAGTTGTACCAATGTTGTTGCAAGGTGTGTATGTTTTCTAACTGTGTGTGTGTGTGTGTGTGTGTGTCAGGCAGTGATGTGTGTGATGCAGGAAAGACGTGTGCGTGCGGATGTACGGACATACGGCAGTCTGGCTCTGGGCTGCAACAGACAGACAGATGCCCTACAGCTGCTGGGGGTCATGCAGGTAACACACACACACACACACACACACACACACACACATGATTACGTTGCCCCGGGTTGAACTGAGCTATGGCCTGTCACGTGACCGGGGTGAAGCTAGGTGGGAGAGGCCCGCCCTACTGCTCGATCATATTGTCAACAATGCAGCATGACGCATAGTTCACAATTAATCAACAACTCCTTTCCATAAAATGTCTGAATTTTCTAAGTAGTTTTCATTGAGAAGGCAGATAAATAAATACAAGTGTTTTTATCAGAGCAATCATTTTTGCATGTGAAAACACAATCCTACTCCTTACACCACGTGCATAACCTAAGCCGACGGGACGTCCGTCTATCACCTGGGAGGCAACCCGCTTCCAAAACAAATGCAATCATCTGGGCCAGTTTATTAGAATCCCCTCTGTGTTTCCTGCAGGCGGCGGGGGTGCAGCCCAGTGTGCAGGTGTTCTCTGCTCTTATTGGCTGTGCCAGCAGGAGGCTGGACTATGTGTATCTGAGGCTGGTGCTTAGAGCCATGAGGGAACACAACGTCCCACCTAATGACATCATCATCACTCAGCTAGAACACGCCTCCCAGTACCCGCCCAACTATAACCAGGTAGGGAGGAGAGGGCATGTGCGTGTGGTATCTAATCATGTGCATCGGTTTGTCATTACAAGTGCAGAAACAACAGATCATAGGTTTGAGTCTCACATCTTTCTCTCTCTTTCCCTACCCCTCTTTCGCACTCCCTCTCTCTGTCAGTATAAGTTTAGGAACACCTACCTGTCTCAGATTGATGGTTTCCGTGGTTACTACCACCAGTGGCTGACCACCATGCCTGCCCAGGAGACAGGAGGACCTGAGAGAGACCACCCTGCAGAGACGAGACAAGATGGACACCAGCAGGCAGCAGCAGCAAGGCGACACCGCAAGCAACACAGCTGAACACACACACCTTTGTACCCGCACTCGCACACACACACTGCAAGCATTGTAAATGTGAGCGTCTACAACCCCAGAACCATGATGCTGTTACTCTAAGTGTCGTCACGTGTCCTGTAAATATCAGATGAGGCTGGTGGGAGGACCTATAGGAGGATGGGCTCATTTGTAATGGCTGGAATGGAGTAAATGGAACAGTCAATCATGTGGTTTCCATATGTTTGATGTCTTTGACACGTTTCATTTTTTTCCATTCCAGCCTCTACAATGAGTCTGTCATCCTATAGCTCCTCCCAACAGCCTCCAATGAAATATATGTAAACTGTTATGTTTCTTTTATGTAATAAACTTACAGTAATAAAACTTGGTCTGTGTATTAGGCTTGGGCAGTATCAAGATTGTCATACCTTCATACCTACAAGGGGCGCTGTTTTCAAACCCCTCTAATCCAAAGGTTAGCGATGCTAACAAGTACATAGTGCCTTGCGAAAGTATTCGGCCCCCTTGAACTTTGCGACCTTTTGCCACATTTCAGGCTTCAAACATAAAGATATAAAACTGTATTTTTTTGTGAAGAATCAACAACAAGTGGGACACAATCATGAAGTGGAACGACATTTATTGGATATTTCAAACTTTTTTAACAAATCAAAAACTGAAAAATTGGGCGTGCAAAATTATTCAGCCCCCTTAAGTTAATACTTTGTAGCGCCACCTTTTGCTGCGATTACAGCTGTAAGTCGCTTGGGGTATGTCTATCAGTTTTGCACATCGAGAGACTGACATTTTTTCCCATTCCTCCTTGCAAAACAGCTCGAGCTCAGTGAGGTTGGATGGAGAGCATTTGTGAACAGCAGTTTTCAGTTCTTTCCACAGATTCTCGATTGGATTCAGGTCTCTCATTCAGGATTCAAAAATTGCGACAGGTGAAATGAAGAACGCAATCTTTATTTCCTAATGTTTTGCACAAGTTGACTGCAGGTATTTACTTAGTAACAAATATTCAAATTTATAAAAAATAAAAGGAAGTTTCATCAGTTGAAAAAACATCCCGTGGGGTTTTCCAAATACCCCATTATACGTTATACCACTCAAGTCTACTGTGTATGCTTGACCAAAGATGGTGGGTTTTATGACTTATAAGTGTTTGGACTGCATAAACCAGAAATATCTGCTATGGTACCTACGCATGTCACTGCGCATGTCACTGCTGGGACTGGCTGGTCACCTAGGTGAATGGTTGACACTAGTTGCCACAGTCAAAATTGGCTATATCGTAAATATATACATATATTTTGCTGTTTGGTCTTGATTTAGGGTTAGGCTTTAAATTAGCAGTGTGGTTAGGTTTCAAATCAGATTTTAAGGAGAAATTGTAGAAATAGGCAGGGTTTAGCCATTTGTGGCAGTGGTAACTATTGACGACAGTTGAATTGGGCACATGCGATCTGAAGTTTGGAAGAGCACAGCATGGAAAGAAAAGGGACTGCAGCACTGAGTTTGAGATAAAGTTCTTTAACATGCTCATTTTATTACATCTAACGGTGTCGTTCTTATGCAAAAGGTAACATTTTTGTAGAATTTGACATTCTTTATATAATTGATCCTGTCACGGGGTTATAAGTAATGATGTACAGTGCGTTCGGAAAGTATTCAGACCACACAATACCCCAAAATGACAAAGCAAAAACAGGTTATTATAACTAATAACTACTCTTCCTGGGGTCCAAAAACAATAAAAATGTACCTTATACATAAAACAGTACATCATATAACATTACTATACACCTACATATCTACAATATAACATGTATATCCCACCGTACAACAATATTACAATGTATGCATATGCGTGTCTCTACCTTTGTATGTGTCTCTTCACAGTCCCTGCTGTTCCATAAGGTGTATTTTTTCAGATTAAAAAAAATTGTATTCTCCTGCTTGCATCAGTTACCTGATGTGGAATAGAGTTCAGTGTAATCATGGCTCTATGTAGTACTGTTCACCTCCCACTGTCTCTTCTGGACTTGGGGATTGTGAAGAGGCCTCTGGTGGCATGTCTTGAGGGGTATGCATGGGTGTCTGAGCTGTGTGCCCGTAGTTTATTAAACAGACTACTCAGTACATTCAGCTTGTCAACACTTCTTACAAAAACACGTAGTGATGATGTCAATCTCTCTTCCACATTGAGCCATGAGAGATTGACATGCATATCATTAATGTTATCTCTCTGTGTACGTTGAAGGGCCAGCCCTGCTGCCCTGTTCTGAGCCAATTACAATTTTTTACAATTACAGAAGTCCCTCTTTGTGGCACCTGACAACACTCCTGAAAAGTAGTCTAGGTGCGACAAAACTAGGGCCTGTAGGACCTGCCTTGTTGATAGTATTGTTAAGAAGGCAGAGCAGCGCAGACTTCTCCCCATCATAGCTACTGTTGTATCAAATAGTCTTGACCATGACAGTTTACAATCCAGGGTTAATCCAAGCAGTTTAGTTACCTCAACTTGCTAAATTTCGACATTATTCATTACCGGATGTAGTTGATGTTTAGGTTTTAGTGAATGCTTTTAGTTTTGGAAATATTTAACTAACTTATTCCTTGCCACCCATTCTGAAACGAACTGCAGCTCATTGTTAAGTGTTGCCGTCATTTCAGTTGCTGTAGTAGCTGACGTGTATAGTGTTCAATCAAATGTATTTATAAAGCCCTTCTTACATCCGCTGATGTCACAAAGTGCTGTACAGAAACCCAGCCTAAAACCCCAAACAGCAAGCAATGCAGGTGTAGAACCACAGTGGCTAGGAAAAACTCCAGAGAAAGGCCAGAACCTAGGAAAACACCTAGAGAGGAACCAGGCTATGAGGGGGGGTCAGTCCTCTTCTGGCTGTGCCGGGTGGAGATTATAACAGAACATGGCCAAGATGTTCAAATGTTCATAGATGACCAGCTGGGTCAAATTATAATAATCACAGTAGTTGTCGAGGGTGCAACAGGTCAGCACCTCAGGAGTAAATGTCAGTTGTCTTTTCATAGCCGATCATTCAGAGTATCTCTACCGCTCCTGATGTCTCTAAGGAGTTAAAAACAGCAGTTTTGGGACAGGTAGCACGTCCGGTGAACAGGTCAGGGTTCCATAGCCACAGGGAGAACAGTTGAAACTGGAGCAGCAGCACGGCCAGGTGGACTGGGGACAGCAAGGAGTCATCAGGTCAGGTAGTCCTGAGGCATGGTCCTAGGGCTCAGGTCCTCTGAGAGAGAGAAATAAAGAGAGAAATAAAGAGAGAGATTTAGAGAGCGCATACTTAAATTCACACAGGACACCGGATGGGACAGGAGAAATACTCCAGATATAACAGACTGACCCTAGCCTCCTGACACATAAACTACTGCAGCATAAATACTGGAGGCTGAGACAGGAGGGGTCAGGAGACACTGTGGCCCCATCCGACGATACCCCTGGACAGGCTGAATGGTCGGCTATTTGACCCAGTCAAGGGGGCTTTACTATCCTTTAGTAGTAGAATTAATTTTGCTTCCATCCAGGCATGAGGGGACATACTTTCTAGCAGGCTTAAATTCAAATGTACAATGCTTGTCTTTCATAATTTGGATATGTAGTGTCAGCGTTTGTTGCTTGCATGTCATGCCTAAGTTTGCTTATCTTGCCAAAGAAAAGTAATTCAAGTAGTTTGGAAAATCAGTGGGGTTTGTGACGAATGAGCCATCTGATTCAATGAATGGATCCAAGTTTGCCTTTTTCCCCAAAATTACATTTAAGGCGCTCCATCATTCTTTATATCATTTATTTTTTGTTTCATAGTATAGTTTATTTTTATTTAGTTTAGTCACATGATTTCTGAATTTGCAGTACGTTTGCCAATTGATTGGGCGGCCAGACTTATTTTCCATACCTTTTGCCTCATCAGTTTTTTCAGTAATTTTCTTAATGGGCGCTTGCTTATTAGTAACTGGAATAAGCGATTTCATAAATGAGTCAAGTGCAGCATCTGGTTGCTCCTCATTACACACCACGGACCGATATATATTACTTTCATCAATAACATAAGAATCACTACAAAACTTATTGTATGACCTCTTATACACTATATTAGGCCCAGCCTTTGGAACTTTGGTTTTCCTAGATATGGTTATTATATTGTGATCAATACATCCTATGGATTTGGATACTGCTATAAAGCAAATAGCTGCAGCATTAGTAAAAATGTGATCAATACATGTTGATGATTTCATTCCTGTGAAATTTGTAACTACCCTGGTCGGTTGACCGATAACCAGAGCCAGGTTGTAGGCACTGGTTACAGTTAGAATCTTTTTCTTAAGTGGGCAGCTTGATGAAAGCCAGTCAATATTTAAATCACCCAGAAAATATACCTCTCTGATATCACATACATTATCAAGCATTTTACACATGTTATCCAGATACTGAATGTTAGCACTTGATGGTCTATAGCAACTTCCCACAAAAATGGGCTGTGGGAAGCATTGTAGTCGACAAGCATCCCTGTGAAACGCTTCCGAGACCTCGTAGAGTCCATGCCCTGATGAATTGAGTCTGTCTGAGGGCAAGTTGCTGATGAAAGTTGCTGCTAGGTGAAAGTTGCCTATCCTCTCCTTGTATTACTTTAAATTCCAATATCTATATATAGACAATCCTAGGGTTGCGTTATGTATCAATTGAAGTCTGCAGAGCTGAAAAGTTGAAATTCTGAACTGCACTTTACCTCAACAGCAGGGATGGGGTTTACAGGAAGTCAGTTATGGAGTCGTTGGGATTCATTCTGTCCTTGAAAAAGAGTGTTAAGTTCAGTTTGTCTGGCAGCAGGTGGCAGCAGAGTCCCTGTCTTCAGGCACATCAAACTAAGAGGTTTAGGAATGTTTTTGGATTGAACCAATTATACAGGCTCTCTGGTCATGCATACCAGTGCTGGGTTTGGCGTCAAAATGAGAATGCATGAGCAGAAATGAACCCCATATCTACTGTAAAATATGGTGGTGGATCTTTGATGTTATGGTGATATTTTTCTTCCACTGGTCCTGCGGTATCAAGGATCTTGAAGGATTCTGTATTGAGGAATGGTCTAAGATCCTTCCCAATGTGTTCTCCAACTCATAAAACATCTTCGAAAAAGAATCAGTGCCATTATCATTGCAAGGTGAGGTATTGAAAGGTATTGAAAACAGAGGTGTCAATCATTTTTACCCCTACCTTTTTGAGAAAAAATATTACTTGCTATACAAAATCTCTTTCTCCGAGCAAATGTGTTATTATAAAATAATATAATTTCCAGATTTTTTGAGCATACAATATTGCTCAGTATTTGAATTATTTATTTTTTACAGTAATTTTTGCTGATCTTTGTTAAGGGTGTCAATAATTTAAGACCACACTGTATATTCCTATTCTCCTCTGTGTGTGTGTGTGTGTGTGTGTGTGTGTGTGTGTGTGTGTGTGTGTGTGTGTGTGTGTGTGTGTGTGTGTGTGTGTGTGTGTGTGTGTGTGTTGGGAGGGGGATACTGCACTCCGTGAGCCCCTAGGACAGGGTTCCCCAAACTCGGTCCTCGGGACCCCAAGCGGTGAACATTTACTTTTTTGCACTAACACTACACAGCTGATTCTAATAACCATACTAATCATCAAGCTTTGATCATTTGAATCAGCTGTGTAGTGTTAGGGCAAAGAACAAAACTTGCACTCCCAAGGACCGAGTTTGGGAAACGCTGGTTCATTGATCACCATGTCCTAGGACAAAGGAAGAGCGGTAAGTTAGGGGGAAAGTGACAGAAAGAGCACTAAACATTGTGTGTCTGGTTATTAAAATGGTAAGGATGTGCAGCTCTAGATATGCAGCTCTAGATATGCAGCTCTAGATATGCAGCCCTAGCACCAGCAACAGTCCTGAGGCTCACTTCAACCTAGCCCAGGCTCAGCCCCAGAACCAGTCAAGCAGCCCCAGCCTGTAGCCCTTCTCTTTTGCTGTGAAAGAGAAGTCACGGTTTTACAGAATACACTAAAGCAAGACAACTCAATATGACACAGCAACACAAACACACACATACACACGCAAACACACACACACACAAACAAACACGTACTGTGAGAGGCACATCTGATGCATTATTGATGTGATGTAGAAATTGAGGTGGCATTAGGTCTAACAGTAAAACGCTATTACATACTCTCTCTCTCTCTCTCTCTTTTTCTCTCCCTGATGAACCCAACTGAAATTATACAAATCTCTTTCCTACGCCCTTTTTTTTTTACCACCCTCTCTTCGTTTTGTTTTTTTCTCAGAGTATGTGAGGAGGGTGAGTTAAAGGAGTTACTATTACATAACATCGGAGGAGGAGGAGGAGGAGGAGGAAGAGGACAAGGTCGGCAAGTAGTTGAAGGAGGGGGAGGAAACTACCATATTGCAGTGCTATGTACACACACGCACACCTCCCAGTGTTGGCCGCATCACTACATGATAACTGCACAACTTGTATGGGCTTCTGAGGTGAACTGAGTCTGAGCTTCTTTTACTGCCCCTTTCCTTCTGTCTTTTTCTTCTCTCTGTAAGAGAAACTTTCTTTCTCAGTGGAAGCTCTAATATTAACTGTACTGAGTCCTCTCTACTCCGTGCCTGGTTCTGTGGTGTTTATGGTCCCTCCACTGAGACTGCTGAGAGAGCAATGCTACTCAGGAAGCACTCAACACACACACTCACACACACACACACACACACACACACACACACACACACACACACACACACACACACACACACACTTCTGATGGTCTCCTGCAAATGGCACATTAAACATTTAGCAAAGCACTCTGGGTCTCTGTGACATCATCTCTTAGCAGCACTCAGCTTCAACAGTATGGAAACCTAATAATGTACCTTTCTCTCTCTCTCTCTATCTCTTTCTGATTCGCTGGGCCAGAAGGGTCTCCTGTCTGAGAGCAGACCCATTGATCTATATTGATCGCTGGTTAATGTGTGTGAGCGCGTGTGTGTGTGCACGCACGCATGTGTTTATGTGAATGAGGAGAGGACACAGCCATCGGGTTCTCATTCGATCCATTGACCACCGCAAGGCCAATGAGTACAACAGTGCTCCGCCTAACTGTTAAGACTAATAATCATTGCGTGAAATACAGTTTTGGAAACCTCAGAAACTACTTTCATATCACCCCAAAATCATTTTCTTCCTGTGAAACGTTTTAACACAGATTCCCATGGAGGTGTTTTGCGCACATTTACCTGAACTACGACACTTCCTGAACTAATGGAAACTTGGGAGGGAACACAAAAAACATTGGCTTGAAGCTGTTACACTACAAAACAATGTGGTAAAATGCCTAACAGTAAGTGTATCTTTTGTATTTGTAAAGTTATTTTAGGATAATAGACTAATTAAGTTGGGTGTTCAAGGTTTCCACAGCTGTATCCCAATCAAGGATCAATTGTTTCTAGATAGAGCATTTCACACCAGATCACCTCAAGTAATCAAAACGGATGGAGATTGGAGTCACAAGGGCCGTTAGAATAAATAT
Organism: Oncorhynchus mykiss; assembly: GCF_057628025.1. Lineage (NCBI taxonomy): Eukaryota > Metazoa > Chordata > Actinopteri > Salmoniformes > Salmonidae > Oncorhynchus > Oncorhynchus mykiss. Next base: position 15,828,167 of record NC_143041.1, on the reverse strand, counting down.
TTAGGCCTCTCAACAGAAGGCCCAAGAGGACCCAATAAGGGAGTTATTTATAATACGGGTTACATGGAGAAAATCAGACCTCTCTGAAATGAAAATGGATGGCCATCCCTGCAGCAAAATATATTTTACCTAAACCCTCCCTGAATGCTTAAACAAAATACAAGTGACCCACCCCCATAACCAAAATAATAATAAAAACAATGTGAATAGCAAAGAACATGTCTATTGTTTACCCTCACTTCTTGCACAGAGCAGAGCATTAAATATGTAATTTTAGAAACAATTATTTGCATTACATGGCAACGCAGGAATTTTGCTATCGCACAGGGCGGCGGACCAGAAGGTTGTGGGTTCGCAGACCCCTGTGGACAAGGGTAGAGGTGGAAAGATCTCCTTTATAGTAAAAGCATTGCATGAATCATCATACTTGCAGGTCTGAGAAAAAATGACATTTTTATAAAAATGTCATACAATTCAACGTAATTTTGAATGCAGAATCTGTTTTTAAGACCACACAAACTATCAAAATTACAGGCTAAGAATGTTTGAAAATAATACAAATCTACAAAATGTCATTAGGAATCTGATCATGGTACTTTCAAAAGTTAGATTTAGCTTTCCACCCCAGACAGAGTAGGCCTAGAGAAGTGCTGGCTACTCTTCTTCTGTGGTTTAACCTAACAAGAGTGTTTCCCTAAAACATTTCCTGTGGTACAGAAAGTGAATAGCTTAAAGTAACGCTTTATCCAACAAATCTTTCAAACTTGGTTGAAAGTAGTGAAGTCCAAAACATAAAGACCGCCCTCACACACTATGTTAGTAAGAACATATTGTTTTACTTTCTGAGGTTTGTTTTTCTATATAAAGTTTGTGTTTTATCTAATTGGGAACAAATATACTTGGAACTGTGTCGACAAGAGAACAAATAAGATGCCCGAGACAAACATTCAGTCTAAGTGAGCAAATCTCTGCCTAACCATGAGTTCAACTCATTTTTGATATCTGAGATAACTGTGGAGAGATTAAGGTCCTTTTAATTTGTCATTTTTACCCCTAAATAAGTTAGTGTCTTTGACTGGAATATTGCAAACTTCAGCGATATCAGTGCCTTTCAATTAAAAAAATCCACACTTTTTCAAATTCAGATTTAAAATATAAATATTTGTAAAGAATTATCAGAACTTCCAAATGGCTTTACATATTTTTTGGTATCATCTGTTCCTAGCCTCGTCGCGAACAGTTCCATGGCAGAAATCAGCTAAAGAGGGGTCGGAACCGGTGTAAATCAGTGATGCCTCGCAACACGTCAAACCAATCAAATGCCTTGCTTCGGTGGAGCTCCATATGTACTCCCCAGATTTGTGCCATAGGACCAACAGTGTGTGAGGACAAAAAATCGAGAAGAGCTAAAGCAGCAAGAGGGGAGAAACTGTCTACAATGCTGGCCATATAAATTATTATTTTTAACGTTTCTGAAGTGATATTTGTCAGTTAAAGCTAGCATGAGGGACAAGTAGTTAGCCACAATTATTATTTTTTTAAAGAAAAGTCAGCTACCTTTTAAGCTACCAAGGTATAGCTAACTAGCTAGTTATATTTCTCTCACGATTATAAAGCATTTGAATAACATTTGAATAAAATCAGCATATTATTGACCTAAAATGTTTGCTGTACTGTCTATCCATGGGAACAACTGCAAACATTGCTAAAGTAAATTAAATAAAATCAAACCTCAAAAAATGTTACCTGTAATGCTCATCTCCTGTAGCCTAATTGTTATCTCCTTATTTTCATACTGTACCTAAATTACCAGGGTTAGATTTGCGCTAAGCAATGTTATGTCCGCACTTAAAAGGCATGTACAAAATCTGGTATATGGTTTGCCACATTCATTGTCTACTGGTATCATTTTAAACTGAGAACATATTATCTTATTATTATTATTATCTGCTTCAGATGACAGCTGCCCATAAGGCCATCATACTGTAGGCCGAAGGCTGCTTTGGCGATGCATGTCATGATAATTTGCTAAATGGATTCACATAGCTGTTATACTGAGAGAGAGTGACAATCAAATAAAACAGATTGGAGATCTTACAGTTAGACAAAAATGAAACGTTCACTTGAGAACACAACACAGAAACACAGACACAGAGCCCCTTCCCCTCTTTTTGCAGGATTGTGATTTAATCAACATTGGCACTAGTTCATTTTGAATAATAGTTGAACAATCACAACAAGTTTAAACAATTCACATCTAATAATTAACACTTCAAAATGTACAAATAAGCAAACTCGTATGTAAAGATTAGACATCTTAGTCTAAACAACAGTAGATAATTGAGTAGTGAAAAAGTAGGCTATTATTACTAAAGCGTAATTTCAGGTGAACAAAAAAATTCCATACCGGCGGTGGCCAGGTGAATCAGGTGGGTTATTGCCGGGCTGAAACAGAACCTACACACACAGCAGACGTCCAGCAGGGTTGGCCTGCTCCAATTGTTATCAGGTATGAAGGTAAGACCCAGATGCAAACAATATCAAACTAACAATGGTTTAATAATCCAACAGGGGCAGGCAATAGACCGGTCAAGGCAGGCAGGGGTCAGTAAACCAGAGGTGGGGCAACGGTACCGGACAGCAGGCAGGCTCAGGGTCAAGGTAGGCCGAGGTCAATAATCCAGAGGTGGGGCAACGGTACAGGTAGGCAGGCAGGCTCAGGCAGAGTGGTCAGGTAGGCGGGCTCAGAGTCAGGACGGGCAAGGGTCAAAATCAGGAGGGCGAGGAAAAGAGAGACTGGGAAAAGCAGGAGCTGAGGGGGGAAAAAAGCTGGTTGACTTGACACACAAGATGAACTGGCAACCGACAAACAGAGAACACAGGTAGAAATACACAGGGGATAATTGGGAAGATAGGCGACACCTGGAGGGGGGTGCAGACCATCACAAAGACAGGTGAAACAGATCAGGGTGTGACAATTGTAATAAGTTTATACATTGTTTGTGATGTTTAACTGTATTGTATACAACATTTGCTAACATAGGTAGGCCATGGCATATAGCCTTCAAACTCAACTCTGAACCTCAAAGCCAGTGCCACTGCATTTTTTCATTGTCTTCCTCTATTCAAGGACTGATTTAGACCTGGGACACCTAGGTGTGTGCAATTAATTATCCGGTAGAACAAAAAACCAGGAGGACCTCATCGGATAAGAGTTGAACACCCCTGGCATATAGAATATACCCTAAGTTTCTTGGGGCATTCATTGGGACCTCTCTCTTCATCTGCAAACAGGCTTTCACAGCTTTCCATATATGAGGACAGAAAACATCAAAGACACAGGCTTCATTATATTCAAATTAGACAGCACTGAATATTATGTTTCAGATTCAGAATGTTTCATATTTAATAGTCACGTGTACATGGTTGCAGGTGTGATTGCAGGGTACAGTGAACATCTTAGTCCTGCATGTTGGAGCTCGGAGCCTAAGTGAAATAAAATAGAACACCGTGAGGGCCCTTGGGGACAAGCCCAATTTCTTCAGCATCCTGAGGTTGAAGAGTCGCTGTCATGCCTTTCTCACCATGGTGTCCATGTGGTTAGACCATTTCAGCTTCTCTGAGATGTGGACACAGAGGAATTTGAAGTTAATGACCGTCTCCACAGGGGCCGCGTTGATGAGGATGGGGGCGTATCCAACCTGGTTCCTCCTGAAGTTCACAATCAGCTCATTTGGTTTGCTAACATTGAGGGAGAGGTTGTTTACCTGGCACCACCCCGTCAGAGTGCCTACCTCCTCCCTGTAGGCTGTCTCGTCATTGTTGGTAATCAGGCCTACTACTGTTGCGTTGTCAGCAAAATTGATTATGGAGTTGGAACTGTGTGAGGCCACACAGTCATGTGTATACAGGGAATACAGGAGGGCCTGAGGACACACCCTTGTGGGGTCCCCGTGTTGAGAATCAGTGTCGAGGTGGTAATGATGCCTACCTTCACCACCTGGGGGTGGCCCGTCAGAAAGTCCAGGTGTCATGTACTGTCATGTTGTGTCTTGTCTCTGTCCTTTCCCTTCACCCTGTCTCCCTCTGCTGGTCGTTGTTAGGTTACCTTTTCTCCCCCGCTTTCCCCCAGCTGTTCCTTGTCTCCTCTTGACTACCTCGTCACCCCTTCTCCCACCTGTTCCCCTTTTCCCTCTGATTAGGTCCCTATATCTCTCTCTGTTTTTGTTCCTGTCCTTGTCGGATTCTTGTTTGTTGTGTTTCATGCCTGAACCAGACTGTCGTCATGTTTGCTGTAACCATGTCTTGTCCTGTCGGAATCTGCCGGTCCGTCTGAGCCTACCTATGTTTGGTAATTAAAGAAGCTCTGTTTAAGTTAATTCGCTTTTGGGTCCTCATTCACGCACCGTAACAGAAGAATCCGACCAAGAATGGACCCAGCGACTTCGGATCCTCTCCACTCAGCCGTCGGGATCCAGGGAGCGATGCTAGGCAGACACGAGCAGGAAGTGTCTGCTGCTCGACATGCCGTTGAGACCCTGGCCACCCAAGTCTCCAACCTCACAGAACAGGTTCACCATCTCCGCCTCGATCCACCGGCCACTTCCAGGGCTTTCGAATCTCCGGAGCCCAGAATCAATAACCCGCCGTGTTACTCTGGGGAGCCCACTGAATGCCGCTCGTTCCTCACCCAGTGTGATATTGTGTTTTCTCTCCAGCCCAACACTTACTCCAGGAGCACTGCTCGTGTCGCCTACGTCATATCTCTCCTTATTGGACGGGCTCGTGAGTGGGGCACGGCAATCTGGGAGGCAAGGGCTGAGTGTACTAACCAGTATCAGGACTTTAAGGAGGAGATGATACGGGTTTTTGATCGATCTGTTTTTGGGGAGGAGGCTTCCAGGGCCCTGTCTTCCCTATGTCAAGGCAATCGATCCATAACAGACTACTCTATTGAGTTTCGCACTCTTGCTGTCTCCAGTGGCTGGAACGAGCCGGCCTTGCTCGCTCGTCTTCTGGAGGGTCTCCGCGCAGAGGTAAAGGATGAGATTCTCTCCCGGGAGGTTCCTTCCAGCGTGGATTCCTTGATTGAACTCGCTATTCGCATTGAGCGACGGGTTGATCTTCGTCACCGAGCTCGTGGAAAGGAGCTCGCGCTCTCCGTCGCCCCCCTCTCCGCATCACTACCATCTTCCTCTGCCGGCTCGGGTGCTGAGCCCATGCAGCTGGGAGGTATCCGCATCTCGACTAAGGAGAGGGAACGGAGAATCACCAACCGCCTCTGTCTCTATTGCGGTTCCGCTGGTCATTTTGTCACTTCATGTCCAGTAAAAGGCCAGAGCTCGTCAGTAAGCGGAGGGCTACTGGTGAGCGCTACTACTCCTGTCTCTCCTTCAAGATCCTGCACTACCTTGTCGGTCCATCTACGCTGGACCGGTTCGTCAGCTTCCTGCAGTGCCTTAATAGACTCTGGGGCGGAGGGCTGTTTTATGGACGAGACCTGGGCTCGGGAACATGACATTCCTCTCAGACAGTTAAAGGAGCCCACGGCCTTGTTCGCCCTGGATGGTAGTCCTCTCCCCAGGATTCAGCGTGAGACGCTACCTTTAACCCTCACTGTTTCTGGTAATCATAGTGAAACCATTTCTTTTTTAATTTTTCGTTCACCTTTTACACCTGTTGTTTTGGGCCATCCCTGGCTAGTTTGTCATAATCCTTCCATTAATTGGTCTAGTAATTCTATCCTCTCCTGGAACGTCTCTTGTCATGTGAAATGTTTAATGTCTGCTATCCCTCCTGTTTCCTCTGTCTCTTCTTCACAGGAGGAGCCTGGTGATTTGACAGGGGTGCCGGAGGAATATCACGATCTGCGCACGGTGTTCAGTCGGTCCAGGGCCACCTCTCTTCCTCCACACCGGTCGTATGATTGTAGTATTGATCTCCTTCCGGGAACCACCCCCCCCCCCCGGGGTAGACTATACTCTCTGTCGGCTCCCGAACGTAAGGCTCTCGAAGATTATTTGTCTGTAGCTCTTGACGCCGGTACCATAGTCCCCTCCTCCTCTCCCGCCGGAGCGGGGGTTTTTTTTGTCAAGAAGAAGGACGGGTCTCTGCGCCCCTGCATAGATTATCGAGGGCTGAATGACATAACAGTGAAGAATCGTTATCCGCTTCCTCTTATGTCTTCAGCCTTCGAGATCCTGCAGGGAGCCAGGTTTTTCACTAAGTTGGACCTTCGTAACGCTTACCATCTCGTGCGCATCAGGGAGGGGGACGAGTGGAAGACGGCGTTTAACACTCCGTTAGGGCACTTTGAATACCGGGTTCTTCCTTTCGGCCTCGCTAACGCTCCAGCTGTCTTTCAGGCATTAGTCAATGATGTCCTGAGAGACATGCTGAACATCTTTGTTTTCGTTTACCTTGACGATATCCTGATTTTTTCACCGTCACTCCAGATTCATGTTCAGCACGTTCGACGTGTCCTCCAGCGCCTTTTAGAGAATTGTCTTTTTGTGAAGGCTGAGAAGTGCACTTTTCATGCCTCCTCCGTCACATTTCTCGGTTCTGTTATTTCCGCTGAAGGCATTAAGATGGATCCCGCTAAGGTCCAAGCTGTCATTGATTGGCCCGTCCCTAAGTCACGCGTCGAGCTGCAGCGCTTTCTCGGCTTCGCAAACTTCTATCGTCGTTTCATCCGTAATTTCGGTCAGGTGGCAGCTCCTCTCACAGCCCTTACTTCTGTCAAGACGTGCTTTAAGTGGTCCGTTTCCGCCCAGGGAGCTTTTGATCTCCTCAAGAATCGTTTTACATCCGCTCCTATCCTTGTTACACCTGACGTCTCTAGACAGTTCGTTGTCGAGGTTGACGCGTCAGAGGTGGGCGTGGGAGCCATTCTTTCTCAGCGCTCCCTCTCTGACGACAAGGTCCACCCATGCGCGTATTTTTCTCATCGCCTGTCGCCGTCGGAACGTAACTATGATGTGGGTAACCGCGAACTGCTCGCCATCCGGTTAGCCCTAGGCGAATGGCGACAGTGGTTGGAGGGGGCGACCGTTCCTTTTGTCGTTTGGACTGACCATAGGAACCTTGAGTACATCCGTTCTGCCAAACGACTTAATGCGCGTCAGGCGCGTTGGGCGCTGTTTTTCGCTCGTTTCGAGTTCGTGATTTCTTATCGTCCGGGCTCTAAGAACACCAAGCCTGATGCTTTGTCTCGTCTCTTCAGTTCTTCAGTAGCCTCCACTGACCCCGAGGGGATTCTCCCTGAGGGGCGTGTTGTCGGGTTGACTGTCTGGGGAATTGAGAGGCAGGTAAAACAAGCGCTCACTCACACTCCGTCGCCGCGCGCTTGTCCTAGGAACCTTCTTTTCGTTCCCGTTCCTACTCGTCTGGCCGTTCTTCAGTGGGCTCACTCTGCCAAGTTAGCCGGCCACCCTGGCGTTCGGGGTACGCTTGCTTCCATTCGCCAGCGTTTTTGGTGGCCCACCCGGGAGCATGACACGCGTCGTTTCGTGGCTGCTTGTTCGGTCTGCGCGCAGACTAAGTCCGGTAACTCTCCTCCTGCCGGCCGTCTCAGGCCGCTTCCTATTCCCTCTCGACCGTGGTCTCACATCGCCTTAGATTTTGTCACCGGACTGCCTTCGTCAGCGGGGAAGACTGTTATTCTTACGGTTGTCGATAGGTTCTCTAAGGCGGCTCATTTCATTCCCCTTGCTAAGCTTCCTTCTGCTAAAGAGACGGCACAAATCATCATCGAGAATGTTTTCAGAATTCATGGCCTTCCGTCAGACGTCGTTTCGGACAGAGGTCCGCAATTCACGTCTCAATTTTGGAGGGAGTTTTGCCGTTTGATTGGGGCTTCCGTCAGTCTCTCTTCCGGCTTTCACCCCCAGTCTAACGGTCAAGCAGAACGGGACAATCAGACTATTGGTCGCATCTTACGCAGTCTTTCTTTTCGCAGCCCTGCGTCTTGGTCAGAACAGCTCCCCTGGGCAGAATACGCCCACAACTCGCTTCCTTCGTCTGCGACCGGGCTATCTCCTTTTCAGAGTAGCCTCGGGTACCAGCCTCCGCTGTTCTCATCTCAGTTCGCCGAGTCCAGCGTCCCCTCCGCTCAGGCTTTTGTCCAACGTTGCGAGCGCACCTGGAAGAGGGTCAGGTCTGCACTTTGCCGTTATAGGACGCAGACTGTGAGGGCTGCTAATAAGCGTAGAACTAAGAGTCCTAGATATTGTCGCGGTCAGAGAGTTTGGCTCTCCACTCAGAACCTTCCCCTTAAGACGGCTTCTCGCAAGTTGACCCCGCGGTTCATTGGTCCGTTCCGTATTTCTCGGGTCATTAATCCTGTCGCAGTTCGACTTCTTCTTCCGCGATACCTTCGTCGCGTCCACCCGGTCTTCCATGTCTCCTGCATCAAGCCCGTCCTTCGCGCCCCCGCTCGTCTTCCCCCCCCCCCCCCCCATCCTTGTCGAGGGCGCACCCATCTACAGGGTCCGTAGAATTTTGGACATGCGTCCTCGGGGCCGTGGTCACCAGTACCTCGTTGATTGGGAGGGGTACGGTCCTGAGGAGAGGAGTTGGGTTCCCTCTCGGGACGTGCTGGACCGTGCGCTGATCGAGGATTTCCTCCGTTGCCGCCAGGTTTCCTCCTCGAGTGCGCCAGGAGGCGCTCGGTGAGTGGGGGGGTACTGTCATGTACTGTCATGTTGTGTCTTGTCTCTGTCCTTTCCCTTCACCCTGTCTCCCTCTGCTGGTCGTTGTTAGGTTACCTTTTCTCCCCCGCTTTCCCCCAGCTGTTCCTTGTCTCCTCTTGACTACCTCGTCACCCCTTCTCCCACCTGTTCCCCTTTTCCCTCTGATTAGGTCCCTATATCTCTCTCTGTTTTTGTTCCTGTCCTTGTCGGATTCTTGTTTGTTGTGTTTCATGCCTGAACCAGACTGTCGTCATGTTTGCTGTAACCATGTCTTGTCCTGTCGGAATCTGCCGGTCCGTCTGAGCCTACCTATGTTTGGTAATTAAAGAAGCTCTGTTTAAGTTAATTCGCTTTTGGGTCCTCATTCACGCACCGTAACACCAGGTCCCAGTTGCATAGGGAGGAGTTCAGACCCAGGGCTGTGGGCTTTGTAATGAGCTTAGCCTTCAATACCATATATCTCTGTCCTCAAGGTTTAACCTTTTTAGGGCAGGTCTCTTCAACCCTGTTTCTGGAGAGCTACCTTTCTGTAGGTTTTCACTCCAACCCCAGTTGTAACTAACCTGATTCAGCTTCAGTCAGCTAATTATTAGAATCAGGTGCGCTAGATTAGGGTTGGAGCTAAAACCTACAGGACAGTAGCTCTCCAGGAACATGGTTGGAGATCCCTGCTCTAGGGACTGGAACTTGAGAATATTTTCATAATGTCCTCCCACAAAATTACCTGCCCTATCCAGTAGCCTTTACTGACAGCTGGAGCTGCAGTTTCACTGTTATGTACAAATGCATTTGGAAACTGTTTGACATCATGATAATAGGAAGTTAGCTAGCTGATGACATTTAATTAATTTAAGTAAACAGTGTATGAAGTTAGAAACCTAGCTAGCTAGCTAGCAGCTCAGTTGAGTTAGCTTACAAAGTGGCCAACTGTAGCCAGCTAGCTAATAATAAAATGTTTAACATTTTAAAAAGGTATTTACTTACTTGAATATGTTATCCCACTGCCTCCGTTTTTGGGGGTCCTTACAAAAACTAAATAATGGGCAATCTTCACAATATTTTCAGTGGTTGCAAAGTGCAGCCAGCAGCCATGTGGACAAATGGAGAAAAGGAAAAAAGTGTTCGTCACCAGAGCAGTTTAGAACGTGTCGTTACTTTTGACTTTACCAGTGTATCCACTTTCAAGTTAAATAAATATAAATAGAAGACTGTCGGCAACACTTGATAACTAGCACTTGAAACTATGGGCAAAAACTACCCAGACGGAAAACAGTGTCATGACATGCCCTGAGGGAAGGATCATAGCCCCCCTCCCCTCTCTCTCTCTCTCTCCACAGTTTTATGACAGGTCATGAATACCTGGTAGAAACTGCCATGCAGTATTGAGAGAGAGAGTCTACCAGAACAAAGAGCTTCTCTTAGTTCAAAACTCCTAATCCCCAAAATGGGAGAACTAAACAATATTTCTACTTTTGAGAATGTGGGAATGGTCCGTGGACACTTAAGGGACAGTCATGTTGAGTGTGTTTCATTTGGTGATCTCATGAAGGACAGGAAACACACATAACTGTATCTCTTAAAGTGTACATTTCCCAGCTGTCAGGTTTACATCTAAATATTGTGAAACGTATGTGACTAAACATGAAACTATTTGTGAAAAGATGTAATGTGATGTTAACCTTCTAAATGAGAGTATGGATTTTCATATATAGATTAACTTGTCAGTGGCCACGCCCACGTGAGCATAAACATTACGTTGGCATCATGGAACCGCCCTTTTCTACTTCAGAGGAGAAAATCACCCGTGACAAAATTGACCTTTCGTGCCGGACGTCTCGAAAGGTTAAGAAGTCCGAGAACGCCAGGACAGAGTCCCCACGTTGGAATGGCTACAATTCTATAGGCCATAGAGACCATACAGCTGTAGTTTTGGCTACATGGCTTGACATTTTTAAACTCTGAGACTATCGATCACTACAGAATAAGAACAAATCTTAGATGTATAATTATTAGTCTGCAGCCAGAAATTATGTAAGTCTAGAACGAGAATACCGACAACCGCCGAAGCACCTATTCTATGAGAACATTTCCAAATGGTTCTCTGAAGTATCTATCTAACCACCTACAACCACAAAATACATTGTGACTCCTGGGAAAGTTAACCAGAGACTCTGATGAACACAGGACAATCGAGGATTCCAACATGGAGAGACAACAACGACATACGTAAATATGTACATTGCAATTTCTTTCAGAATGAGAGGCGGTTCATGTGCAAAGTATTAACATGAGTACAATTATCCACTGTGTGGAGTGAATCCGTTTTGTCTTTCCCGCTCTTTCTCAGTCCCCACCCCTTTCCTTTGTCTACCAAGCCATCATATCGGCTTAGGAACTTTTCTATCATTGTTAGTAATCAATATCTACTGTTTGTTTGTTATGTATTTCTGTGATTAGTTAGTTAGTAAATAAATAATTTTGCCAATTTGTATATTGCGGATTCATTATGGAAACTAGGGTTCGTGCAGATAACCAAGAATTTGATGACGTTAGTAATGATAACTGATGAGGCAATTAAAAATCATTAATGGAAGACTAATTGATAAGATATTAAAATATCTGAAGAGTTATATTCGGGAAATTATAACTAATGCTAAACATTTTCCCGTGGTGCCCTGACTTCCTAGTTAATTAATGTTTACATGATTAGTTCAATCACATAATAATTAAACCTAGAGAATTGATTTGATAAAATAAATAAGTCTTCACCTTTAATAATAGTCCAGACACGACAACAGTGACTCCCATAACACACAGCAACCCTTCTACAGGCATGTGGGGGAGGGTTCTTGAAATGAATGTGCGCCAACACATGCAGCCTATACACTGAGTGTACAAAACATTAAGAACACATTAAGAATATCGAGTTGTCCTTTGGGTGGTGGACCATTCTTGATAAACACAGGAAACTGTTGAGCGTGAAAAATCCAGCAGCATTGCAGATCTTGACACAAACCGGTGCACCTGGCACCTATTACCATACCCCATTCTAAAGCACATCAATCTTTTGTCTTGCTTACTCACCCTCTGAATGGCACACATACACAATCCATGTCTCAAAACAAGGCTTAAAAATCCTAATCTAGTCATCTTTCATTGACTTCATAAGTGAATTATTGATGACTAGAGCTGGAAACCAATCAGATGGCTTCCACAACATGTGAACAATATCAGACAAAACAAATGGGATTGATAGACCTAACAACTAGAAATGGGCAGATGTTTTAGTGGTGGTGTCAGGTGTGGTCATGGACGTTTCCAAGTTTCTGAGCCAGGTAGCAATAGCTCGCATTACGGAGGTTTAGGCCTTGCTTTGTTCCACCCAGTTCAACTGCATGTCCCTGGAAAGCTTATCTCGTTGACTACAAGACTGTCAAGGTGCCATAGTAGCCAATCCCCTCTGTAATGGATGCCTACAGCGTGTAAGCAGGCAACATCATATTTTTGATGTACAAAGATAGTCACTCGGTGGACATTCAATGTTGCCATTAAGTCATACATCATCAGATAACATTGGCAATAGACCAATAGTGTCACGTTCTGACCTTTATTTCCTTTGTTTTGTCTTTATTTAGTATGGTCAGGGTGTGAGTTGGGGTGGGCAGTCTATGTTTGTTTTTCTATGTTTGGTTTCTGTTTCGGCCTAGTATGGTTCTCAATCAGAGGCAGGTGTTGTTAGTTGTCTCTGATTGAGAATCATACTTAGGTAGCCTGGGTTTCACTGTTGGTTTGTGGGTGTATGTTTCCTGTATCAGTGTTGGTGCCACACGGGACTGTTTCGTTTCCATTTCACGTTGTCATGTTCAGTCTTTTCTATTAAAACATGGACACTTACCACGCTGTGTTTTGGTCCGATCCTTGCTACACCTCTTCAGATGAAGAGGAGATCTGCCGTTACAAATAGACCAACCTAGAATTAATTTTATACCCCCCATGTAGCTATAGCTCAAACACAGACCAAATCGAAGCTTACCTTTGCTGTTTGGTGAAAATGTTGTGTAAAATAAACATTGTGACTCTAGGGGCTGGTGATCAATAATTGTAGGTCACAGGCAGACAAATAAGATATCCTCATGATCTGTGGAGGCCTGGCTTTCGGTGTGTATCAGCGTATTCTGTGTTTATTTAGTTTATACTTCACAGTTGAAATAAGCTCACGAGGCATTTAATTTATTCAGAAGTCCAAAAATGAACAAAGCAACTGCATATTGCCCCTTTAAACAGTATATTACTGTAACCCCACAGAATTGTGGGATTGGCAACTTGCAACTTTTTCAAAACAATTCTGAGTAATAGGATTGATAGACATCAAGGTCTGGAGTGAACCAACCGAACAATGTGTATAGGTGTCATAAACGTGTGTAAAGGTGGCAGGGAAGTCAGGCGCAGGAGAATCGAACTTGGTAAAATGGAGTAGTTTAATAACTTAAAAACATAGCTCCAAAACCATGACAATAATCAAAACAAAGTGGGTACGAGGACCCGTCGCGCACCAACACAAACAACACGATAAATGAACAACAAACAATCTCTGACAAGTACATGAGGGGAAACAGAGCGTTAAATACACAACAGGTAATGAATGGGATTGGAACCAGGTGTGTAGGAAGACAAGACAAAACAAATGAAAAATGGATCAATGATGGCTAGAAGACCGGTGACGTTGACCACCGAGCACCGCCTGAACAAGGAGAGACATCGACTTCGGCAGAAGCTATGACAGTCTCCCCCCTGACGCGTGGCTCCAGACACCGGCCTCGGGGACGACCCGGAGGACGAGGCGCAGAGCGATCCGGATGGAGATGGTGGAAGGCTCGCAGCAGGGAAGGATCTAACACGTCCTCCACCGGAACCCAGCATCTCTCCTCCGGACCGTACCCCTCCCAGTCCAAGAGGTACTGAAGGCCCCTCACCCGATGTCTCGAATCCAGGATGGATCGAACGGAGTATGCCGTTTGATGTCCAGAGGGGGTGGAGGAACCTCCCGCACCTCAGCCTCCTGGAGCGGGCCAGCCACCACCTGTCTTTGTTTGTAAGTGCTTGTGCACATGTTGACTGGTGCGTGTCGGGTTTTGTAACCAAGTTGTTAGTTTCTTGATGCCGTTGGTTTTGGAATTAAACTGCTCCGGCTATTACCTAGTTCTGCTCTCCTGCGTCTGACTTCCCTGCCACCAGTTACGCACCCCTTACAATAGTGTTGGCCAGTAGTGTAACTTGTTGCCATTTTTTTGTCTTTTTCCTTTTGTGTGTCATATTGGAACATGCTAATCATGGGATTTATACAGAGCAAGGGCCAGAGTCAGTGGCTATCCATGAGTATCCAAACTTTGATGCTGGGCCATATGTCACTAGGAGAGATCCCCCAGGGGAAATCACTTCCTTTCTTATTACCTTTAACACATCTGACGATGATAAAAATGAAGAGGATGATGATGAAAATGTTAAACAGGCCAAAGCAGCTGCTGCAGCGGATCTGGTTCTGTTACAAGCACAGGTAGCTTCTCTTACTGCCAGTGGCATCTCTGAAGAATGATTACAAAGATTCACTAGACAGTAACATTAACAGAGAAGAGAGCTACAGGGACTATGTAGATCAAAAGGCGATATCTCTTGAAAAACATAGGATGGGTGTCCTCAATTATCTTATCAATGATGTAGTAAATTGTTTCTTATACAGAGATGAGTAAAGTAAAACAATCCAGCACCACTACCGTCCCACAGTCATTACTATACACCCCTGGTCTGAGTCGTATCCCAGTCATGACTCCCAGTAACCTGGCCGGTGCCGACCGTCTATATACTTACCCTCCGATCAGTCTTGAATTCCCTACCTTTGGAGAGTCTAGTGAAGCAGGTGCTCAACTTCATAGAGCAGTGTGATAACTTTCTCCATGTACGACTGCTCGCTGATGCTGAACTAATGGAAGCACTTTCTGCTGTCTTAAAGGGGCCAACACGCAGCTGGTGGTTGGCTGAAAAGACTAAAGTCCACAACTGGGCCACTTTCAAAGAGGCTTTCCAGTCAGCCTTCTTGCCCACAGACTATGTGACAGAAGTGGAGGAGAAGTTGAGAAACACAGTCGAAGAGCCTAACCAGTGCCTCCATGTTTTTACCTATGATTATAGGGTTCTCTGTCTCAAATGGAAGCCAGACATCTCAGAAGATGACCTGGTGAGATACTGAATAACTGCAATACACAAGTGGCTGGCTGTTTGAGAGGTGTAGTGAAGACTGTGGATCAGCTGGTGAAGGTAGGAACCATGGTGGAGAAAGACTGTTCAGCTTCTAAAAAGTACTGGCAGAAAGTGGACTACCAAAGGGACATGGATAGAGGGGACAAAAAAGGGGAGAAAGAACCAAGAAAAGGAAGGACACTGTAGACCACCAGCAGATATCAATATGGTGCATCAGGGGAGAAGTACCCAAAGTAGGACCGTAACTTTTATTGGTGCCTATGGATATGGGTGGATTGAAGGGCGAGGCTGTCTTGGACACTGGTCCACTCATGCAAGAGTGCCTGTTGAAGAAGATGTCCACAGACGCACTATCTGATGACCGGTGAACAAGAACTTTGTTGTGGAAAAGTACATTAAGCACTAGGCAAGAAGAAGCTGATTTACGATGGATGTATTGGTCTATGGGTACATGCATCATGTCTGATACCTACCTGGCTTTCCATTGATTATTGGCCTTGACTTCCTCTCAAAGACTGTAGCCATAATCAACATAGGGGAGCATACCTATGGGGGTCAAGATGGATAAAGGGCATTCCTTTTTCACTTTCATCCAAAAGAGGCTGATGAGTGCAAATGGCAGGTGGAAAAACCCAAGATTCATCATCCCAATGTAAGTCTGTACATAGCATTGCCGTGTGAGAAAGGCCTTCCAACACTGACCCCTGTGGGTGTTACAGAGACGCTGCACTCCTGGGATGTGGACCAGCCAGATGAATTACAAGAGCTCATCAGAACATGGTCCACAGTGACCTCAGGTGTTCTGGGAAAGACCTCAGTGCGAAAGCACAAGATCTTCACCCTTGATGAAGTCCCAGTAAAGCATACAGGGTCTCTCTACTCAAGAAGAAGATCATCAATGAACAAACCAGACAGATGTTGCAACATCGTTGAGACATCCAACTCAGCATGGGCTTCGCCAGTAGTCCTGGTAGAAAAGCCAAATGGATCATACATGTTCTGTGTGGACTACTGCCGGGTCAACGCAAAACGCTCCAAGATGCCTATCCAATGCCCATAATCCATGACATCCTAGAATCGTTACATTGCGCAGCCTGGTTCAGCTCACTGTATCTAAAATCCGGTTACTGGCACGTCACCATGTCAGAAGAAACCAAAGCTAAAACGGCCTTCATTACTTCTGACGGCCTATTCCAATACAAATTGATGCCGTTTGGATTGAGGAACACCGGAGCCACCTTCCAGCGCCTAAAAGAACTAGTCCTGGGTGAACTACGAGGCAAGAATTGTTTGTCTACATAGACAACATTATCATCTACTCCAACAGCCTCGTCCAGCATGTGGACCTGAATGCAATGTTATGCAATGAATGCAATGTTATTTAGCCTGAACATGAAAAAATGTCACTTCTTCAAGTCTCAGCTGAAGCTCCTTGGACATGTAGTGTCAAGGAAAGGGGTTGAGATTGACCAAGACAAGACAGAGGCAGTGAAAGACTATCCAACCCCCAAAGACATCAAGTAGACATCAAATCAAATCAAATCAAATCAAATCAAAATGTATTTGTCACATACACATGGTTAGCAGATGTTAATGCGAGTGTAGCGAAATGCTTGTGCTTCTAGTTCCGACAATGCAGTAATAACCAACAAGTAATCTAACTAACAATTCCAAAACTACTGTCTTGTACACAGTGTAAGGGGATAAAGAATATGTACATAAGGATATATGAATGAGTGATGGTCAGAGCAGCATAGGCAAGATACAGTAGATGGTATCGAGTACAGTATATACATATGAGATGAGTATGTAAACAAAGTGGCATAGTGGCTCGGGTGGTTGTTGTCCTTGATGATCTGTATGGCCTTCCTGTGACATCGGTGGTGTAGGTATCCTGGAGGGCAGGTAGTTTGCCCCCGGTGATGCGTTGTGCAGACCTCATTTTTTTCGTGGCGCGATGGGTAACGATGCTTCGTGGGTGCCAGTTGTTGATGTGTAGTTTGCCCCCGGGGATGCGTTGTGCAGACCTCGCTTTTTTTTGTGGCGCGATGGGTAACGATGCTTCGTGGGTGCCAGTTGTTGATGTGTGCAGAGGGTCCCTGGTTCGAGCCCGGGTCGGGCGAGGAGAGGGACGGAAGCAAAACTGTTACATTGATGCTATTGACCCGGATCACTGGTTGCTGCGGAAAAGGAGGAGGTCAAAAGGGGGATGAGTGTAAACGATGTGAAATGGCTAGAGAGCCTTACGGTTGTGGGCGGAGCAGTTGCCGTACCAGGCGGTGATACAGCCTGACAGGATGCTCCCGATTGTGCATCTGTAAAAGTTTGTGAGTGCTTTTGGTGACAAGCCGAATTTCTTCAGCCTCCTGAGGTTGAAGAGGCGCTGCTGCGCCTTCTTCACAACTCTGTCTGTGTGGGTGGACCAATTCAGTTTGTCCGTGATGTGTACGCCGAGGAACTTAAAACTTACTACCCTCTCCACTACTGTCCCGTCGATGTGCTGTTTACTGAAGTCTACGATCATCTCCTTTGTTTTGTTGAGGTTACTTTCCTGACACCACACTCCGAGGGCCCTAAACCTCCTCCCTGTAGGCAGTCTCGTCGTTGTTGGTAATCAAGCCTACCACTGTAGTGTCATCCGCAAACTTGATGATTGGGTTGGAGGTGTGCATGGTCACGCAGTCGTGGGTGAACAGGGAGTACAGGAGAGGGCTCAGAACGCACCCTTGTGGGGCCCCAGTGTTGAGGATCAGCAGGGTGGAGATGTTGTTACCTACCATCACCACTTGGGGGCGGCCCGTCAGGAAGTCCAGTACCCAGTTGCACAGGGCGGGGTTGAGACCCATGGTCTCAAGCTTGATGACGAGTTTGGAGGGTACTATGGTGTTAAATGCTGAGCTGTAGTTGATGAACAGCATTCTCACATAGGTATTCCTCTTGTCCAGATGGGTTAGGGCAATGTGCAGTGTGGTTGTGAATGCTTCATCTGTGGACCTATTGGGGCGGTAAGCAAATTGGAGTGGGTCTAGGGTGTCAGATATGGTCCTTGACTAGTCTCTCAAAGCACATCACGTAGTCGTTTAGCTCAGTTACCTTAGCTTTCTTGGGAACAGGAACAATGGTGGCCCTCTTGAAGAATGTGGGAACAGCAGACTGAGATAAGGGTTGATTGAATATGTCCGTAAACACACCGGCCAGCTGGTCTGCACATGCTCTGAGGACGCGCCTGGGGATGCAGCCTGGGCCTGCAGCCTTGCGAGGGTTAACAAGTTTAAATGTTTTACTCACGTCGGCTGCAGTGAAGGAGAGTCCGCAGGTTTTGGTAGCGGGCCGTGTCAGTGGCGAGCAAAGAAGTTATTTAGTCTGTCTGGGAGCAAGACATTCTGGTCCGCGACGGGGCTGGTTTTCTTTTTGCAATCCATGATTGACTGTAGACCCTGCCACATACCTCTTGTGTCTGAGCCATTGAATTGCAACTCTACTTTGTCTCTATACTGACGCTTAGCTTTTTTAAAATTTATTACCTTTATTTAACTAGGCAAGTCAGTTAAGAACAAATTCTTATTTTCAATGACGGCCTAGGAACAGTGGGTTAACTGCCTGTTCAAGGGCAGAACGACAGATTTGTACCTTGTCAGCTCGGGGGTTTGAACTTGCAACCTTCCGGTTACTAGTCCAATGCTCTAACCACTAGGCTACTCTGCCGCCCCTTGTTTGATTGCCTTGCGGAGGGAATAGCTACACTGTTTGTATTCGGTCATGTTTCTGGTCACCTTGCCCTGGTTAAATCAATCCACGGTTTCTGGTTTGGGAATGTTTTAATAGTTGCTGTGGGTACGACATCGCCAATGCACTTTCTAATGAACTCGCTCACCAAATCAGCGTATTAATCAATGTTGTTGTTGGATGCAATGCTGAACATATCCCAATCTACATGATCGAAGCAGTCTTGAAGCGTGGAATCAGATTGGTCGGACCAGCGTTGAACAGACCTGAGCGCAGGAGCTTCTTGTTTTAGTTTCTGTCTGTAGGCTGGAAGAAACAAAATGGAGTCGTGGTCAGATTTTCCGAAAGGAGGGCGGGGGAGGGCCTTATATGCGTTGCGGAAGTTAGAATAACAATGATCCAGGGTTTTACCAGCCCTGGTTGCACAATCGATAAGCTGATAGAATTTAGGGAGTCTTGTTTTCAGATAAGTATTTTTAAAATCTCCAGCTACAATGAATGCAGCCTCAGGATATGTGGTTTCCAGTTTACACAGAGTCAAATAAAGTTTGTTCAGGGCCATCGATGTGTCTGCTTGGGGGGGAATATATGATTATAATGTGATTATAATCGAAGAGAATTCCCTTGGTAGATAATGCGTTCGACATTTGATTGTGATGAATTCTAATTCAGGTGAACAGAAGGACTTGAGTTCCACGTCTCGTTAATCAAAAGCACTTTCTTCTTACCAGAAAGATGTTTGTTTCTGTCGGCGCGATGCGTGAAGAAATCAGATGGCTGCACCGACTCCGATAGCGTCTCTCGAGTGAGCCATGTTTCCGTGAAGCAAAGAACGTTACAGTCTCTGATGTCTCTCTGGAATGCTATCCTTGCTCGGATTTCATCAACCTTGTTGTCAAGAGACTGGACATTGGCGAGTAGTACACCACGGAGTGGTGCGCAATGTGCCCGTCTCCGGAGCCTGACCAGAAGACCGCTTCTTTTGCCCCTTTTACTGCGACGTTGTTTAGGTTCGCCGGCTGGGATCCTCCGATCCATTGTCCTGGGTGGTGGGCAAAACACAGGATCCGCTTCGGGAGAGTCATATTCCTGATCGTAATGATGGTGAGTTGACGTTGCTCTCATATTCAGTAGTTCCTCCCAACTGTATGTAATGGAACCTAAGATTACCTGGGGTACCGATGTAAGAAATAACACGTAAAAAAACTAAATACTGCATAGTTTCCTAGGAACGCGAAGTGAGGCGGCCATCTCAATCGGCGCCGGAAGTATTATGGATGTGTAGATGTTCTGAAGGGTGTCTTGCAAGTGTAAAAGATGTGAAATGGCTAGCTAGTTAGCGGTGGTGCGCACTAATAGCTAATATCGGTGACGTCACTCGCTCTGAGGACCTTGAAGTAGTTGTACCCCTTGCTCTGCAAGGGCTGCTTTTTTTTGTGGCGCGATGGGTAACGATGCTTCGTGGGTGCCAGTTGTTGATGTGTGCAGAGGGTCCCTGGTTCGAGCCCGGGTCGGGCGAGGAGAGGGACGGAAGCAAAACTGTTACATTGATGCTATTGACCCGGATCACTGGTTGCTGCGGAAAAGGAGGAGGTCAAAAGGGGGATGAGTGTAACCGATGTGAAATGGCTAGCTACGTAGTAGTTAGGGGTGGTGCGCGCTAATAGTGTTTCAATTGGTGACGTCACTAGCTCTGAGGCCTTGAAGTAGTTGTTCACCCACAATGAGTCGTGGGTGTCAGCTGTTGATGTGTGCCGAGGGTCCCCGGTTTGAGCCCAGGTAGGCGCGAGGAGAGGGACGGAAGCTATACTGTTACACAAGACCCAACTGTGTTGACTCAGTTGAACCTCAAGTGCATACTGACGCAAGTGAAGTGGGCCTGGGGGCCATCTTAACCCAGACCACACTAGAAGGAGAGAAGGTGATCGCCTACGCCTCCAGAGGTATCCGTGGAGCAGAATGTAACTATTTTACCTCTGAAAAGGAGTGTTTTGATGTTGTCTGGGATGTAGAGAAATGGAGGCACTACCTTGAAGGAGTAGAGTTTGAGGTGTATGCTGCCCTCTCCTGGGTGTTCAACTGTCCAAAAACCACATCTCGCTTGACTCGATGGATCCTAAGGCTTCAGCAGTTCCACTTCAAGTTCCACTACCGGAAAGGTTGCCTTAACCTGGGCCCAGATGCTCTGTCCAGAGCCTTTGAACCCGCAACTGGGGCTGTCTTTCCATGTCTGGCTGTCGTCTCCAACAAATGTCGCTGTGATCTGCCCAACACACTAATTGATATCAAAACAACAACCCAGAAGTGTGTGACATATGTCAAAAAACACCAAGATGGACAGCCGACCAGAATGCATTGGGTTTGAAGACCACCAAGGCATCTTCTATCGTAGATTTCCTTTGAAGGATGATGGGGCAAAGTAACAGTTGGTTGTTCTCCAAGCACTGATCTCCAGTTCTCTACACTACTTCCACGAGAACCTTCTAGGGGTCATCTAGGACAACTGAAGACCTTAATACTTGTTCTGGAAGTTGCCTGGCGGCCCAGTGTGGGTAAAGTAATATGGGAGCACATAAAGTGCTGCAACACCTGCTGACAGTGCAAAGCATTCAACAACATCTTCAGACCACTGAGGTCAACGAACCAGGAAACATTCTTGGTTGATCTTATTCTAACCAGTAAGAGGAACAGAAATATATGCCTGCTGGTCATAGTTGTTTATTACACCAAGTGGATCGAGATGTTCCCTCTGAGAGACAGCAAAACACACCACATCACCAATATGCTGAAGGAGGAAATTCTGGTGTCAAGACAATGATTGCCTCCTTCATAGGAAAGCATCACAGAACATGGGACCTAAACGCAGCTCAACTGGAAACCACAGGAAAAGCTCCTGCTGAGTTGGCACTGGGGTGGCATCTGAAAGGTCCCCTTGAGAGACTGATCTACAAGCCTCCTTTGCCACAACAAGCAGCTTACAATCTGATTGAGAGACAGCAGAAGAGGTTCACCGGGTGGGTGTTCACCGAGCCAAACAAGCTAAATATTACAATTCTCGGAGGAAGGATGCGCAATTCTTTCTAAGGCCATAGACAATTACTGTACATGGCACAGCTAGCGCCAAAGTGGGCAGGTCCAGCTAAAGTCTTAAAGAAACTATGACCAGTGAACTACCGAGATTAATGGGGCAGCCCAGTAGGGAAAGAGAACTACGTCAATGTGGTGAAACGCATACCCTATTACAGCCTATGTAACAAATCATATAGGCCTGTGTAAATGAGCTTTAAGTGAAAACCATACATGGTAATCTAACTAAAGGGTAAAAGGTTATCCCTAGACCAATAATTGTGTGTAAAGAACAATGATACTCAGACTGATATTTTACCAAAAGATACAAAGGGTGTGTCTGGTCTATGATGTGTGGTAGAAGGCCTGTTGGTTTGCACCAGAAAATAGAGTAATGCCGCTCCTGAGTCTATTCCGTTTTTTTAATTGAGAATTATTATGTCAAATGTTTGTATAGATTTGTGTTATGTGTCATGTGCACCTCTCAAAACAGTGAGAGTATACACATTCTAAGGGGGATTTCCAGTTGAATACATTGTTGGACAACTGACTAGGTACCCCCCCTTTCCCTTTCTTATCTCACGGTGAGATCAATATTTTTTTCCTTGTTGATTTTATTGCCACACTGATATTCTTTACTTTTTAAGGCTGGTTTGTGTTAGATTATAACGACTGAGTCTCTCGCTCTTGCAACCGTGTCACGGGGCGGATCGGGTTTCTATTGGACTGAGTTGTGTAAAGGGCGGGATTTGGGATTATAAAATGACAATTATTGGGTGTTTTTAGGGTGCGCTCGTAAATTCAGACTGGCAATCTACTCCGAATTCAGAGCAATCGATCTGAGTGTGGCAGAGCGCAGAATAACTGATGCATTTACGAACGCTCAAAACCGGTGGATATGGCCGGTGTCAGTAAACGTCGGCAAGAAAGCGTAATTAAATTATTGCCAGCAGCACAGTTAGTCACCAATGCTCTGGAAAACATGAAAGCAGTCTAAATAGCTCTGTTAGGGCGCGTAAACTGGTCAGAGTGAGGCGTTCTCTCATTTGTTTCTGGAAGTAAGCCAACGAAAGCCAGTTTGCTTGGGTGCTTGACTGACGTGAGGTCAGAACGCTCAGATCAGCCCCACTCCTCCGCCAGAGCTTCCAGGGTGCGCTATGAACTCTCCGAGAGCGAAACGCTCTGAATTTACAAACAATATTAACAATGATTTGAATCTACGAACGCCCTGAGCGCACTCTTAACACGCACTCTGGCACTCCAGATTGAATTTACGGACACAACCTTAGTTATGGACTCACAGGTTTGGGTCATTGTGAAAATAGTGTTTTTTTGTTGTCTTTGCCTAAACGTTGATACAATATAATTTGGATTTTTTCTCAATACTGTTTGAATTTCTTAAGGTGTACAAAGAAATAAAGGCTTCAGTTTCTCTAGTTATTTTCAGTTTTTAATAGTTTGAACCTGTTTTATCTAGCTTTTTATTGCTGTGAATCAGACATTACATGCTTCTTAACATATTTTGAGGCTTAATTTGTGCAACCTGTTAGTGAGAGTGCTGTATCAATTTCACTGGTATGTGGTAGTAGTTCCCCAACAATTAAATGTGTATAGGTGCAGTAGCACGTAAATCTTGGTGGAGCAAACGAAAAAAAACGAATGTTTAGATGCATGCCAACAAAGCCACAACATTAAATCAAATCAAATGTATTCATACAGCCCTTCTTACATCAGCTGATATATCAAAGTGCTGTACAGAAACCCAGCCTAAAACCCCAAACAGCAAGCAATGCAGGTGTAGAAGCACGGTGGCTAGGATAAACAATATATGAATTGCACTACAACGGTGATAAAGCTGTCCCAACAGCAGTCCCACCACCTTACCATTAGTACATCTGGCTACCAGCGGAGCCTTGTCTGGCAGTGAAACAGTTCATTCAGCCACATTTACTGCCTTTGAAAAAAACATAGCTGATATGGCTGACTTGCTTAAACAAATGTGCTTTCTACTGACAATTGAGATGTACAAACTATGGCACAAGGGGACTCCGAGCAGATAAGGGGCTATCCATAATTTTGATTAAGACATTTCTCTAAAACGTGTGCACCACCAAGTCAGAACAGTAGGCTAAGTTATGAGGGGAAAGGGACCAAATGATAAGGGTGAGGCACATGTGTAGTAAGCTGTTACTAGCCCAACAGACACTTAGTGTTACTTTCTTAGCTACAGTATACATATCTCCCTGGCATTTACATCATTTATGCAGCAGCATACAAGACATTTTTGGTCTCACCTATGATCGGTCCAATCAAAGCTATGGTATATATAATTTGATTTGACATCATTTTATCTGTGGCCAATGACCTTGAGCCTTCTTGGATGGCCACTTCTAATGTAACTCTATGGCAGCACCCAAGGGGCTTGCATTTTCAAGCTCTCCCCATTGATTTTGCGGTGATGTAGTTTACCCTTGACTGACAGAACAGTGAGCCAGAACACTGAGACAACTAGAAAATATTACCAACCTCTACGCTCTGTATTTTCTGCTGGCTGCCCCACCACCACAGAAAGCACTGAGCTAGGCTGAAACACCTGCATTTTGGAGCTGCCTTATTCAAGAAAGCAAAAAAAGATAATGTTTGTATGCAGCTTTATTAACTAAATGTTTTAATATTTACTTATATTGTTTGCAAACTAATATGTGACATGTATTAATGACAAAATAACATGCAAAACAGGGAAAAATAAATACAAATGACGGGTTGCCACTAGAAGTGCACGTGATATAAAATACCAACATGTTGTATTTTATTTATATCACTTGCACTTGTAAAAGCCTTTAACAAAGGCTTCCAAACTGGCCTTCATGCTGTAATATGCGAACACATTACCTAGCAGCCAACCTGCTTGCACCAATCCCATGCAGTTATGGTAACACATTGTAAAATACAAACCCCATCCCCCCTCAATGAATTTCATTAATCCATCCATTAATTAATTTGTTACAATTACTGTAAAAATGTTACATAATGCACTGTACTGTTTTACGGTAACTTGCAGGCAGCCAGTTGCCTGCCTGTAAGTTACTGTAAAAACAACATTAAAAAATATTAGTGAGTATTGGACACCATAAAATACAGTATGTAACATACTGTACCTATTTCACAGTAATTTACAGGCAACTGGCTGCCTATAAGTTACTGTAACATGAACAGGAAAGGATTTACAGTGCATGTAATTATTTTATGGGTAGACATTCACCTGGACTTGGGAAAAATATTTGGTAAAGACATCCATCTGCAAGTTTATGATGTTCTTCTTATGTTTGATAATCCAAGATTCTTCACTAACGAACAGCATGTAATTCATTTGTTTAATTCTTGCTAAATATTACATCTATAAAATGAAATTAAGAACACTATCAGTCAATATTTTTAAAGGTTTGATTTAAATGACTTTGCCACATTGAATAACAAGGTCAGTAAGAAAAAGAATGTTGTTGATACTCTTAAGCTTTTCAAATGTTGGTTCTTTGAATGTAAAACTGTGTTTTTGTGTTTATCGGTTTGTGATGTTTTGTGTTCATTTTTAAGGATGTATAGATTTTTTAAACATTTGAATCCTTCAAATTTTGTACTGAGTGTACGAAATATTAAGAACACCTTCCTTATATTTGGTTGCACCCAAATCAAGGCGGGAGGGGAGGGGTTGTTAAGTCTTCAAACGTTTTGTTAGCGCTCGCGAACCGCTGAATCACCGAATACTGCCCCACTCTGATTTACATGACTCCGCTCAAAAACCATGCTCACATCTCGCGTGGTTCTGTCTCTGGCAACCCCTCCCTCCTCGCTCTCTCTCTCTTCCAGCCTGTCAGTGCCGTAGCTAGTACAGGAGGGTGACAGTCCTCCCCTAGACCCAGCCTGCCGTACCCTGACCGAGGCTTGGAGACCCTACCCCCCCGCTCAGCCATGGCTACTACTATCGTTACATCCACACGCTTTACAGATGAATACCAACTCTACGAGGAGCTTGGGAAGTAAGCGACTGTCGCCGTTTGCTAACGTTAGCTTGCTAATGCACAGTGCCTTGCTCTCTGTCTTTCCTTCTCCCCACCCCCGTATGCTAACTTTCTCCTTCTTTAGCCAGCTAGCTAGCTGCGATAGCTTGACCCTATTGTGTTTTGCTGGTTGTTGACAGAAGGCAGCTAGCTTGCGTGTCGTAGGTTAGGGACAGAGTTTACAATGTATGTATTTAATGCACTTTGTGTGTATATGCGATAGCACAGCTAGCTAACAATGTAACGTTGGTGTGTCAACGCCTTGTCTTTTGGTCTGCTGAAAATTGCCAGGCAGGAAGCGTTTGAGCGAAAACACTGACATTTGCTGGCACGGCACGTTGCGTTAGCAGTTTGACTGTGCTGAATGTTAACATGTATGATTACTAGCTGTCTGTGGCTGTACAATATTAGGTAATTTGTCTAAACTGCGGTTTTAGCTAGCTGTGTATAAGTCTGCAGCTGATGTGTCGAACATAGATCTATAGTTATAGCCCACACGGACTCCTCCGAAAGCGATATTGTTGGCACATTATGTAAAACCCTGCACCCCTTCATACAGCAGCCGTAAATATAAATGCCATAAGTAGCATTATAAGCCTCCTAACACACTCTGTCGCTGTGGCTTAAAAGTGCAAGGGTGAGCGTGATGCGGTTTCTCAGAATCTCGATGGCTTTTTTTTCTGAGAGAACCGGGACGTTTTATTATTATTATTATGGGCATCTGTCGGTGGCTCGATCCTCTCGACTGATGATGGTTGTTTTGTATTCCTATCTCTTTAGCCCCAGACCCTGGCTATAGTCGCAGTGTCTGGGCGTCTCTCTCTGGCATTCTATTGATCCATGATTGGTTTATCAGTTCACACACCTGGGCCGCGTTGAGTAGTTCAACGTTGTGGAACGTTCAGATAGCAGTGTATGTAGAACAGTTGCTTCTCTGACACGTATCCTACTCTTATCATGATCAACATAAACAGTCTAGTCATCTAGGAAGAACAACCAGAGTTGGCCACACTGCCATAAAGCCCCAGACCTCTTGGTACATACTATTTTAACATAGCTATAAACATATGCCACTTAAGAGATTTGATGTACAGGTACTGCGCACATACATATCTTATCGGTGTCCCTAGTGGGAATCAAACCCACATCTGGTGTTATGTTCATCATGCTGTACTAACTGAGCTACCCAGATACTGTAGCACTAACACAGGTAGATGTTGGGCTACAGAGTGGCTGTTTCCAGTGAGAGCTGGGAGAGTAGTTAAACCTGCTTCTGTTTGTCCTCTAATTTAGGTGTGGCCAACCCTCCTGGAGGGCTACTGGCTTGGGTCTGCAGGGTTTAACCTGGTTCCAGCTCTGCTCTAACACACCTGCTACATTTTTAACTAGCTTGTATCCTAATCAAGACTGAGCTGCTGTGTGATAGAGCAGGGTTGGAGCAAAAGCATGCTCACCCAGTAGCACTCCAGGAAGAGAGTTGGCCATCCTTGCTCTGTTGTCAAGTTCGGAGACACCTACTCTTTCAAGGGTTTTTCTTAATTTTTTTTGAACGATTTTCTACATTGTAGAGTAATAGTAAAGATGTCAACTATGAAATAACACATGGACTCATGTGGTAACCAAAAGTGTTAAACAAATCAAAATATTTGAGATTCTTCAAAGTACCCTTCGATGACAGCTTTGCACGCTCTTGGCATTCTCTCAAACAGCTTAATGAGGAATGCTTTTCCAACCGTCTTGAAGGTGTTCCCACAAATGCTTGTCCTTCCCTCTGTGGTCCAACTCATCCCAAACCATCTCAATTGGGTTGAGGTCAGGTCATTGTCGAGGACAGGTCATCTGAAACATCATCGTCACTCTTTCTTGGTTATATATCCCTTACATAGCCTGGAGGTGTCATTATCCTGTTGAAAAACAAGTGATGGTCACACTAAGTGCAAACCAGATGGGTTGGCGTATTGCTGTAGACATGCTGGTTAAGTGTGCCTTGAATTAAAAAAAAAAAAACACTGACAGTGTCACCAGCAAAGCACCCCCACATCATCATGTGCTTCACGGTGGAAACCACGCATGCAGAGATCATCCGTTCACCGACTCTGCGTCTCACAGACATTGTGGTTGGAACCAAAAATCTGAAGACAGATTTCCACCGATGTAATGTTCATTGCTCATGTTTCTTGGCCTTGACCCAAGCAAGTCTCTTCTTCTTATTGATGTCCTTTAGTAGTGGTTTCTTTGTAGCAATTCGACCATGAAGACCTGATTCACACAGTCTCCTCTGAACAGTTGATATTGAGATGTCTGTTACTTGAACTCTGAAGCATTTATTTGGGCTGAAATTTCTGAGGTACGGTTAACTAATGAACTTATCCTCTGCAGCAGAGGTAACTCTGGGTCTTCCTTTCCTGTGGTGGTCCTCATGAGAGCCAGTTTCATCATAGCGCTTGATGGTTTTTGCGACTGCACTTGAAGAAACTTTCAAAGTTTTTAATTTTCCATCTTGATTGAACTTCATGTCTTAAAGTAATGATGGACTGTTCATTTCTCTTTGCTTATTTGAGCTGTTCTTGCCATAATATGGACTTAACAAGGTACACCTGTTAATTGAAATGATTTCCAGGTGACTACCTCGTGCACATTCATCTTCTGCACATCTATCACACCAGTGTTTTAATTGCTAAATTGTAATTATTTCGCCATTTCGCCACTTTCCCCATACCACCCTAATCTTACTTCATTTGCACACACTGTATATAGACCTTTCTATTGAGTTATTGACTGTACATTTGTTTATTCCATGTGTAACACTGTTGTTTATGTCGCACTGCTTTGCTTTATCTTGGCCAGTTCGCAGTTGTTCTCAACTGGCCTACCTGGTTAAATAAAGGTGAAAAAAAGAAATAATTAAAAGCTGGTTGAGAGAATGCCAAGAACGTGCAAAGGGTGGCTACTTTTGATGAATTTCCATTATAAAATATGATTGGATTTAACACTTTTTTTTGGTTACTACATGATTTCTTATGTGCTATTTCATAGTTGATGGCCTCTATTATTCTACAATGTAGAAAATTGTAAATAAAAAAAATAAAAACTTGAATGAGTAGGTGTCCAAACCTTTGACTGGTACTGTACATACGCTAGTACTGGTGTCTAGACTTTAGTGTACACTACAGCCAATCTCATCCTGGTCTGCACTACTACTGGTTTTCTCTACTAGGCCTACCTAGTAGTTAGTTGATTTATTGACTAATCTAATTCCATTAATTAAACAAAGTCCTCTTGCTCACCAGGGATGTGTTCATTAGGGAACAAAGTATCAAACTTTTTGCAATGGGAAACAAATGTATTTTCTTATTGGAGTAGATCCGATAGTAGCCTACCTTTTCGGTTCAATCTATTTTTGGAAAATGTTCTTGCGCCGACTGAACATGACCTCGGTGTCGTAGATCTGGATCAGTACCTGATTAGAGGGGAAGGAACAACCAGCAGTGTTGTAGACCTGTATTTGAGAGAGAGCTCTGGAATCTGGGCGTCCAAACCTGTTCCTGGAGAGCTACCTTCCTGTATGTTTTCGTTCCAACCCCAGTTGTAACTAACCTGGTTCAGCTTATCAACCAGCTAATTATTAGAATCTGTTGTGCTAGATTAGGGTTGGCGTGAAAATACAGAATGGTAGCTCTCCAGGAACATGGTTGGAGAGCCCTGCAGTACACTGTCAATTTCATTTTAATGGCTCCTTGCTGTGTATCAGTGTTGATGGCCAACCCCTCTGTGTTGTTTGTGTGTTTGCCTGGGCGTTAGTATACTAAATGTCAACCACCCCCCCCCCCGACCCAGAACTGATCATTGCTTGCCTTGTTTTCAGGGGAGCGTTTTCAGTGGTCCGCAGATGTGTGAAGAAGTCATCAGGTCAGGAGTTTGCTGCCAAAATTATCAACACCAAGAAACTCTCAGCCAGAGGTAACACACACACACACAGCGGTCAGTGGTAGATTTGTGGGGAGGGGTGCGATGTTCATCCCTGTGAGCTGTCAGTGATCTGCTGTACAAATTGGTGACTGTCAGATGTCTTCAGTTGACCATGAGTAGCTAATGTGTCATGTTTGTGTAATCTCTTGTGACAAATGTTATCATACATTCTAACTTTGATAAAATATTCTGCATAGTCAAGATTTTGCTTCTGAGATTGTGTGGGGGGAGGGAGGGGGTGGTAGGTTATGTGGGAACTATGTTTACCAAGGAGGCCGAGCTCCACTGTGGGCTGTAGGCATACGGGGTCACAACTTTTCTAAGCATACAGACTCTCTCTCACACACACACACATAGACAGTGTGTCTGGGGACTGTGTGCTGCCTCAGCTCAGAGCTGCCCTCCTCTGCAGTCAACACGCATTCTCGCTCGCCCGTTCTTTTTTTTTTCTGTTCAGTTTGAGCAGTCCTGGCTTTTTGCTCGATACCCCTCCTGCTCTCTCTCACTTCCTCCCACCCGTCAGTAGCTAGCGGATTGGTCAGTATCGAGGCTAATCCAGTTAGCCCCTGATGAGATATATATTTAGTCTAAGAACCCACGGATCATACACACCTCCCTGTTAGCCCCTTCGTTCTCTGTGCCTGCGTGTGTGTTAATAGTGTCACATTAGGGAAGGTATTTGGTATTCTGAAACAATCTTGTCATGGTAGCAGTCAAATGATAAGCTTTGTACAGAATTTAAATGTGTGTGTGTGTGTGTCAGGATGGGAGGGACTCAGACAGTCTTGCAGTGATCTGTGTCTAGAGACGGAGAGGAAAGGTGGAGGGAGATGCAGACAGAGAGTGTAGGGAGGAGGAGGAATAGTGAGAAGGGGAACATTTTAGAGATTAGAGGAATAGCCATAGATGGGTGGGTTGTTTAGCAACAAAACCGATGCGTGCGCAACCCTTGGGGGAAAACAGATGGGGTAGGCTTAGAATCAAAGGATTGTTGACAACATGTCAACTATTTCCTCTCAATGAATATTGGAAACGTGAATACGCTTTCACAATGAGCACTTGTCTCAAATACATCATTACAGTTCTTGGTTAGCTAGCTAGTGAATTTGAGCCATATTAGCGTAGACGTGACATGAGTCAAAACAAGACATGTAATCAATAACAAGATACGACGAGTTACCCAAGATTCACCACGTCAGCTTCTTGCCATTGTTGCTAGCTATCTGACCGTCCAGAATCATAATGCACAGGCGTTGTGCGGCCATCGTTTTTGTGACGACGTCAGGCAACCCGTCTATACGTAGTGTGTGTACACCGGTGGCAGTGTGCCTGGTAGGATTTAAGGATTTAAGTGTCGTTTTTAGCACCATTGGGCCTGTTTGACCTAGCGCACTGCCCCATGGGTAATAAGTCTCTTAAAGCTCCGCTAAACACCGTCATAATCTGAGGCGGGCTAGTGGTGTGTGTGTGTGTTTTGCCTCTCCTTCTCTCCCTGATGTAACATGGCTATAGGCCCGCCTCCCGGTGGAGCAGATGGCCAATTAGAGAACAGCAGGAATGCCAGTAATGAGTTAACCCTGCAGCACTCTGTCCCATCTACTACCGCCATACACACATGCGTTGTGCACGCCCATACACACAGACATGCACACATCAAGAAGTAATTGAAAGAATCAGCAAAAGCTGTAGTATGCCGTGCTGAACACGCACCACACATGCAATGGGAAGTTGTGATCCTTTTTTCTAGGGCTGGGTGGTAAACTGTAAACTATATCCCGCTATTCATTCATTCACAGACCAGATTTGAGTTTACTTTACCATCTACAATAGTTTTTTAATGTTTCATATGTTACATTAAATAATTCACTAATGACTCTAAAAGAGGACAGAAGATTGTCGCCAGTTAAAAAAACTTTAAAAAAAACTGCTTACAACTGAGGGCTGCTAGCTAACACAAGTTAACAACTTCTGGAGGGCAAGCTTGCCAAATGGATCCCAGAAAATCGTCTAGTGGATCCCCTAGTGGCGGAAGTAAGAAGTGAAGTTGAAGCAAAAATGCCTTCTGAGGAGAATAATTATTCTGTCAAATAGAGGCATACAAAGACAAAAGAAGAACCTGACGGTGTGTAAATGTTAACAATTTAGTGCAGCAAATTAAGACATTTATTGAAATGCTTGAAGTGAATGCTGGAATTGAACAAATTTAAAAAAACATTGGTTCAGTACCAGAGTTTGAGTCGTCTCCAAAAGAGGATTTTGATTCCTATGCAATGTTCTACAAATAGGAGTACTTCACTGTCAGTTTTGTCCTATTTGTTTTTGGTTGAACAGTATAATGCAGTCAGAATGGAGAAAGCCCATTAACCACTTAGAATGAATTTGTTACCATGCAATACCCATAAAGCATATTTGAACTGTTATTATTCAGAAACACCAAATACCGTCAAATGAGAAACGCAGTGATGATATTTTGGCAATTACGCCCAGCCCTTACCTCTTTTCACAAATGAAAAGTTCATATAATTATTTCTTGCTCTCTATGCGCCAGTAGTGAATTGAGACAAGCTTCTGTACTTTTTCCCTTTGCAGAAGGGGGAGAGAGAATCTATAGCCTACATGGGGAGGAGAAAAAGGAGAGGGGTAGTGGGAAAGATGGT
Organism: Oncorhynchus mykiss; assembly: GCF_057628025.1. Classification (NCBI taxonomy): domain Eukaryota; kingdom Metazoa; phylum Chordata; class Actinopteri; order Salmoniformes; family Salmonidae; genus Oncorhynchus; species Oncorhynchus mykiss. Next base: position 15,795,743 of record NC_143041.1, on the reverse strand, counting down.
AGGGGAGAGAGGCAATCAGGAATGGAAGAAGGCAGAGCAGTGATGGGGGAGGTGGAAGGCTTAAGGAATAGTAGGGGGGGGGTAGAAAGGTGGGGGAACTGTGTGTTCGGCTGTAAGGCTGGTTAGCAGCAGTATAGGAGTGCCGCATTTGTTTGGCTGAAATGTATAATGTGAAGAGAAAGAAGGATGGGTGTGCATTGCAGTGTCTGTGCGTGGGTCTAATGTGTGTTTGTTTGTTAGACAGGGTTTCAGATGAAATTGCCAGTTCTTGAGTTTAAGATATTCAGTGTTGCAGTATCAAATACTCATATTTAATTAATGCAAATAAGTGCTGTGTCTGTGTGCATGCTCTCCCTCTGTTTTTGAGCCCTGTAGCAGTCACATTTCTGACTCACTCTCTATGCTAGGTTTACCCCAGATTACCTCTGACCTCTCGCAACCGCCTTGCTAACAGTGACGACGAGGGGCGGGGGTGTGTGTGTTCCAATTTCATCATGTTTCCCCTGCTAGACAAAGTGCTGGCATAGCAATGTTCCACAGCTGGAGCTGTCACCTCCACAAACATTCACACCTTATACAGTCGTGTGTATGTATGTGTGTATTAGAGAATCTTTCTTTTACGTGACATAAGATTCCCTAACTTTACATTTTTTGGTCTTCTCCTCAGATCACCAGAAGCTGGATCGAGAGGCTCGCATCTGCCGTCTTCTCAAACACTCCAACATAGGTTTGTCGTCTCTATCTCTCTACACTCTTTTTATTTTATTTTTGAATTGTACCCCTTTTTCTCCCCAATTTCATGCGTCCTCCGATACACAACCCAACCAAGCCGCACTGCTTCTTATCACAGCGCGCATCCAACCTGGAAGCCAGGCGCACCAATGTTTCGGAGGAAACACTGTGCACCTGGAAACCTTGGCCCCACTGGAGTTGCTGGTGCGCGATGAGACAACGATATCCCTACCGGCCAAGCCCTCCCTAACCCGGACGATGCTAGGCCATTTGTGCGTCGCCCCACGGACCTCCCGGTCGCGGTCGGTTACGACAGAGCCTCTGGTGGCACAGCTGGCGCTGCAGTACAGCGCCCTTAACCACTGCGCCACCCGGGAGGCCCCTCTCTACACTCTTAAAGGTAGAACCATATAGGGTTCTTTGACTTCCGTTTGCATAGTGTTCTACCCCTCCATGAAGGGTTCCACAGAGAACTTTCAGCTTATCTTTCATAGTAAAGTCTTTATGACATTACATATAATATAAGGCTGTTCTTTGAAGGCCTAGTTATACCCTAACACAGTGGTCTGAAGCTCCTGGTTTATAGGCCACATCAGGCCTGCAAGTCACGTCATGCTGGCTTGCAAAGTGATGTGTAATTCCAAATTGGAATCCAGCCAAAGTAAGGATATCCAACAAGTGGAACTTTTTAAATGTAGAGTCAGCGTTATGATGTAGATGCACTAAGTAAGCCAACATTGTGGGTCAATTTCAGCAACGACTGAAAGCGTTGGAGTGCGATGCTAATCTCCTCCACTTGCTCAAATACTGTGTTTGACTGTGAGAGCGAAGTCTTGCATCTTGCGCATCGCAATAATGTTTCGCTGACTACCTTTAATCACCCGCAACCTGCATTCAGAATGACTGCCAGAGGGCAGTTTGATTACTGAGACTACCTAAATCATCTAAACTGGAACCACTGTCTCAGTAACGGGTTTAATAAATAAAACTGCTAACAGATTGGATTAGAAAAATCTATGTTATTGATCTTTGTGTTTCATAAGATGACTCAACCAATCAATGTACATGCAAAAAAAAAGATATTGAAAGAAACAATTCTGAAAATCAACCTGCAATAGAGCATGCTGGGTAATATGATAATGCATGTGGTTTTGAGTGTATTACTCAATTCAGAGTATGGATGTTACCCGTTAATCCATTAGTCGCTTAAAACATATTTGACCAGTCATGCTTATCAGTCTATAGGTTCATTTTGCATAATTTTGTGGAATAAAATTGCTGCTTGTGTATTTTTGAAACCAGTCAACTAGTCATTGCGCAGCCAGTAACAATTCTAAATGCAATCGTGTGTTAACGTTGGTGGCCACCATTTTTAAAAGGAGCTATTTTTATTTCTCAATCTCCGCTCGTAATTAAGGCGCGCCTCCCATTCGCCATATGGGTGTGTAGGCTATAGTCTGCCTACTGTTGACTATCAGCGTGTCAACCACCACTTTACAATGTGAGCTAGAGACAGTATAATTGTTTGAAACGTGAACAGTTGACTTTACTTCAAATAATGGGGCATGTCTTGTCTTTGCTTCAGAGTAGCCTGGCCAAAATCCAACTAGAAATGTGGAGGCAATTTATTTTATCAAGACTTCCTCCAGCCTCCTTTTCTATTGGTTTTCATATCAACTTTCTTTCATTGTCCAGAAGCCAAAGGCACAATCCTTGTCATATCAGCAACACATCCTAGTTGCTGCTATTCGATTCCCTGTCTTTAGAAGTTTCTAACAGAGATTTATCTCTCACAACTGCTCGCATTAGGTGTGCTGTTTTTTTTATTTATTTCACCTTTATTTAACCAGGTAGGCTAGTTGAGAACAAGTTCTCATTTGCAACTGCGACCTGGCCAAGATATAGCATAGCAGTGTGAACAGACAACAGAGTTACACATGGAGTAAACAATTAACAAGTCAATAACACAGTAGAAAAAGAGTCTATATACATTGTGTGCAAAAGGCATGAGGTAGGCGAATAATTAAAATTTTGCTGATTAACACTGGAGTGATAAATGTTCAGATGGTCATGTACAGGTAGAGATACTGGGGGGCAAAAGAGCAGATGGGGATGAGGTAGGTGAAAATGGGTGGGCTATTTACCAATAGACTATGTACAGCTGCAGCGATCGGTTAGCTGCTCAGATAGCAGATGTTTGAAGTTGGTGAGGGAGATAAAAGTCTCCAACTTCAGCGATTTTTGCAATTCGTTCCAGTCACAGGCAGCAGAGAACTGGAAGGAGAGGCGGCCAAATGAGGTGTTAGCTTTATGGATGACGGCGCGTGCGACGGGTGGGTGTTGCCATCGTGACCAGTGAACTGAGATAAGGCGGAGCTTTACCTAGCATGGACTTGTAGATGACCTGGAGCCAGTGGGTCTGGCGACGAATATATAGCGAGGGCCAGCCGACTAGAGCATACAGGTCGCAGTGGTGGGTGGTATAAGGTGCTTTAGTAACAAAACGGATGGCACTGTGATAAACTGGATCCAGTTTGCTGAGTAGAGTATTGGAAGCTATTTTGTAGATGACATCGCCGAAGTCGAGGATGGGTAGGATAGTCAGTTTTACTAGGGTAAGTTTGGCGGTGTGAGTGAAGGAGGCTTTGTTGCGGAATAGAAAGCTGATTCTAGATTTGATTTTAGATTGTAAACTCTCCTTCCAGACTCATATCAAACATCTCCAGTCTAGCCAGACACCTAGGTACTTATAGATGTCCACATATTCTAGGTTGGAACCATCCAGGGTGGTGATGCTAGTCGGGCGTGCGGGTGCAGGCAGCGAACGGTTGAAAAGCATGCATTTGGTTTTACTAGTGTTTAAGAGCAGTTGGAGGCCACGGAAGGAGTGTTGTATTGCATTGAAGCTCGTTTGGAGGTTAGATAGCACAGTGTCCAAGGACGGGCCGGAAGTATACAGAATGGTGTCGTCTGCGTAGAGGTGGATCAGGGAATTGCCCGCAGCAAGAGCAACATCATTGATGTATACAGGGAAAAGAGTCGGCCCGAGAATTGAACCCTGTGGCACCCCCACAGAGACTGCCAGAGGACCGGACAGCATGCCCTCCGATTTGACACACTGAACTGCAAGGCAGTCATCAGAAAAACAGAGGCTACTGAGTCTGCCGATAAGAATATGGTGATTGACAGAGTCTAAAGCCTTGGCAAGGTCGATGAAGACAGCTGCACAGTACTGTCTTTTATCGATGGCGGTTATGATATCGTTTAGTACCTTGAGCGTGGCTGAGGTGCACCCCCGTGACCGGCTCTGAAACCAGATTGCACAGCGGAGAAGGTACGGTGGGATTCGAAATGGTCAGTGACCTGTTTGTTGACTTGGCTTTCGAAGACCTTAGATAGGCAGGGCAGGATAGATATAGGTCTGTAACAGTTTGGGTCCAGGGTGTCTCCCCCTTTGAAGAGGGGGATGACTGCTGCAGCTTTCCAATCCTTGGGGATCTCAGACGATATGAAAGAGAGGTTGAACAGGCTGGTAATAGGGGTTGCGACAATGGCGGCGGATAGTTTCAGAAATAGAGGGTCCAGATTGTCAAGCCCAGCTGATTTGTACGGGTCCAGGTTTTGCAGCTCTTTCAGAACATCTGCTATCTGGATTTGGGTAAAGGAGAACCTGGAGAGGCTTGGGCGAGTAGCTGCGGGGGGGGGGCGGAGCTGTTGGCCAAGGTTGGAGTAGCCAGGAGGAAGGCATGGCCAGCCTTTGAGAAATGCTTGTTGAAGTTTATGATAATCATGGATTTATCGGTGGTGCCCGGGTTACCTAGCCTCAGTGCAGTGGGCAGCTGGGAGGAGGTGCTCTTGTTCTCCATGGACTTCAGTGTCCCAGAACTTTTTGGAGTTAGAGCTACAGGATGCAAATTTCTGCCTGAAGAAGCTGGCCTTTGTTTTCCTGACTGACTGCGTGTATTGGTTCCTGACTTCCCTGAACAGTTGCATATCGCGGGGACTATTCGATGCTATTGCAGTCCGCAATAGAACGGTGTATAACTCGAATTGCATTTTCGCAAATGGTTAAATTACGTTTTAATTTGTTGCTTCATTACAGGAGTTGCATGTTCAATAATAGGCTATAGCCTTTTGAGTAAGATTGTTGCATGTTTCCAATAAGCTCTTAATGAAACATGTCTGGCCCTTGTATGCATGCATAGTATCAGAGAGGAAGAGGCAAAGCGAGAGGTTTCATTCCCGCCAAAATAAGCCCAATGCGTTTCTATGGGCTTATTTTGGGCCTAAACTTGTCGCCTGCCTTCGCCTTGTGACGACTCCCATTGTTAGTGCGGAAACATTAGCATCTCGTCATCATATACAGATCTCTGTCATTTTACTGTTTGAAAAAATGTGTTTGTTGACCGGTTAATGAGGGTCAGTTAGATGGCAGCAAAATGTACCAGAATTTGCATCCCTAATTCAGAGTAAAAATGTGTTACACTCAACTCTGGTTATTTACATCAACACTGGGGTTCTCTAACACCACGCAGTCACCTGAGTGTTAAATTAACTCCTGAAACGACACTAGACATGTTACACTGATAAACTGTTGATAACACTGGCCTATTTGTTGTCTACCAAAAAATACACATTTATTTATTTCACCTTTATTTAACCAGGTAGGCAAGTTTAGAACAAGTTCTCATTTACAATTGCGACCTGGCCAAGATAAAGCAAAGCAGTTCCACACAACACAGAGTTACACATGGAGTAAAACAAACATACAGTCAATAATACAGTAGAAAAATAAGTCTATACAATGTGAGCAAGTGAGGTGAGATAAGGGAGGTAAAGGCAAAAAAGGCCATGGTGGCGAAGTAAATACAATATAGCAAGTAAAACACTGGAATGGTAGATTTGCAGTGGAAGAATGTGCAAGGTAGAGAGAAATAATTTCTTGCAAAGGAGCTAAATAAATACAGTAGGGGGAGAGGTAGTTGTTTGGGCTAAATTATTACACTGCTGGGTCACTGACTCCCTTCTATTCTCCTACTCTCTGCTCAATAAAATTACAGTAAATATTTAAAGACAGACATCATGACAAAGATATCAACTATGCCAGTACTGTCTGTATATGTAAAATTATTAACAGAATACCAGATATATACCCATAACATAGATGTGTCAATGTTTTTAAACTACCTATCATTTTAAACTTATCAGAATACTTTGCCTCAATGATTAAACTCTAATATCAGGAGTTTAACACTAATGCTTAAGCACTATAAAAAAATATCTACAATTTAAAAAAACTGATTCCAAAGGTTTTTATGTAGAACCCTTTCTTGCCTTTCCAAGAATCATCAAATAACCCTTTCTTCCAAAAACTGTTCTTAGGATGAAAAAGTTCTAAATGGAACCTGTATGGTGCTATAAAGAACCATTAAAAAAAAGGTTCTATATGGCACCAAAAAAGGGTTCCGCTATAGTTACAACCCATACTTAGTCAAACGACCTCAATTGACCCAAGGCCATACGTGAGTCTTTCACAAGACACCATCACATAGTCATATACAATGCATTCGTAAAGTATTCAGACCCCTTCCCCTTTTCCACATTTTGTTACATTACAGCCTTATTCTAAAATGTATTTAAATTTTATTTTTATATACACAACCCATAATGACAAAGCGAAAACCAGGTTTTTAGAAATATTTGCAAGTGTATTAAACAGAAATACCTTATTTACATAAGTATTCAGACCCTTTGCTCGAAGACTCAAAATTGAGCTCAGGTGTATCCTGTTTCCATTCATCATCCTTGATTCTACAACTTGATTGAAGTCCACCTGTGGTGAATTCAATTGATTGGACATGATTTGGAAAGGCACACACTTGTCAGTAGGCCACCGTTGACAGTAGAGGTCGACCGATTTTTCAAAAACCGATACCGATTTTTATATATATATATATATATATATATATATATATATATATATATTTTTGTTGTTGTTGTAATAATGACAATTTCAACAATACAGAATAAACACTTATTTTAACTTAACTTTATACATCAATAAAATAAATGTAGCCTCAAATAAATAATGAAACATGTTCAATTTGGTCTAAATAATGCACAAACAGTGTTGGAGAAGAAAGTAAAAGTGCAATATGTGCCATGTAAGAAAGCTAATGTTTAAGTTCCTTGCTCAGAACATGAGAACATATGAAAGTTGGTGGTTCCTTTTAACATGAGACTTGAATATTCCAAGGTAATAGGTTTTGGGTTGTAGTTAATATAGTATTTATAGGACTATTTCCCTCTATACTATTTGTATTTCATATACAGTGCCTTGCGAAAGTATTCGGCCCCCTTGAACTTTGCGACCTTTTGCCACATTTCAGGCTTCAAACATAAAGATATAAAACTGTATTTTTTGTGAAGAATCAACAACAAGTGGGACACAATCATGAAGTGGAACGACATTTATTGGATATTTCAAACTTTTTTAACCAATCAAAAACTGAAAAATTGGGCGTGAGAAACAAGATTTTCTGGTCTGATGAAACCAAGATTGAACTCTTTGGCCTGAATGCCGAACGTCATGTCTGGAGGAATCCAGGCACCGTTCATCACCTGGCCAATACCATCCCTACGATGAAGCATGGTGAAGAATCATGCTGTGGGGTTGTTTTTCAGCGGCAGGGATTGGGTGACTAGTCAGGATCGAGTGAAAGATGAACGGAGCAAATTACAGAGATCCTTGATGAAAACCTGCTCCAGAGCGCTCAGGACCTCAGACTGGGCGAAGGTTCACCTCCTAACAGGACAACGACCCTAAGCACACAGCCAAGACAATGCAGGAGTGGCTTTGGGACAAGTCTCTAATTGTCCTGAGTGGCCCAGCCAGAGCCCGGACTTGAACCCCATCGAACCTGAAAATAGCTGTGCAGTGACGCTCCCCATCCAACCTGACAGAGCTTGAGAGGATCTGCAGAGAAGAATGGGAGAAACTCCCCAAATACTAGTCTGCCAAGCATGTAGCATCATACCCAAGAAGCCTTGAGGCTGTAATAGCTGCCAAAGAGGCTTCAACAAAGTACTGAGTAAAGTGTCTGAATACTTATGTAAATGTAATAGAAAAGGCTTTAACGTAAAAAAAAATATGGAAATAGTAAAGGTATTTTTAAAAGCACTGTATGTAATAGCATAACAGATTAGTTATACTGGAATGACTCTCACTGTTGCACAAAAAGCTGTGCGCAAACCACGGGCCAATATATTCTGAGTCAGTGCCCCTACATTTGAATTATCACTAAAATAACCTTTTTTTCTAACTGCGAAGAACCGTTGAAGGGCTTTTCGTTGTGTAGAAAACACATCGCACCGATTTGACAGTCTGACGTTCATTCGCTTGCTGACGACGCGGTGTGTTTTAGGGACCACCCGCCAGTGGGCGACTGACAGCCGCCATTTTCACCTGTGTGAGTTTCCTTTTGCGAGGATGGATACTTCGTTTTTGATTGTACTCTCAATTTAAAGTACTCTCTAAACTGTATAAACACAAGTTAATCAGGCTGCTGAGCAAATTACACTATTTAAATTCTTTGCAGTTGAAAAAAGGGTTCTCTCTTCTTTTAGTGGTAATTAAAATGTAGGGGCGGTGACTCAGAATATTTTGGGCCGTGCTTTGTGCACAACTCTTTGAGCAACCGTGAGTTGAGTCATTCCAGTTGAACTAATCTGTTATGCTATTACATACACTGCAGAACCTTATCCCTCTGCAAAGAACCCTTTGGAACCCTTTTTTTCTAAGTGTCTGTCAATCTGTATGTATATACAGAGTGTATATCTCTCTGTCTGGATGTCAGCCTCTGTATTTGTTTGTCTACTGGTTTTATTTTCAAATTGAGGACTAGAAAAAGTAATCGATTTGAGGACAATAATTATTGTTAAAATCAGTTCGGGGTTAAACAAAAGATGACCAGGAGGAGAGAACAAAGGAGGTAGAGGAAGAGAACATATGAGAGTGGGATGAGGCCTTACCAATGAGTCAATGACAATTTTGTGCTGTCTCCTTCATTTGTATCCCTCTATCATGTCTCCCTCTACCTTCTTTCTGCCTCCTTATTTATTATTTTATTTTTTTCTCCAGTGTCCCAGATTGCTCTGCCCCTCAGGCATGGTCTCCTTCCTTTTCTCACACTCTCCCTTTTCTCACACTCCCTTTTCGTTCTCTTTTTTTCATATATACTTCTCCCTCTTTCACCCCCTTCTCTCATTTGGCCTATAAACTTTTGATAAAGAGAGCGGGACAGATAGAGGGGAGAGACGGAGGGGATAGTGATATGAGCACATGTACTGTACTTGCTGCAGGGCTGACCTGCTGCTTATTGCACAGCAAAATGTACCTTTTTACACCACCTTTAACCTTGAAACCTGAACCCTTAAACAAACCATACAGTAGGTCAGATTTAGAATCACAAAACTGAGCCCTAGCCACTAGCCTGTAATATTCCACTTTTTAAAATCTCTCAATTCTTTCTCTCCCTCTTCTCCACCCTCTCTCCCTTTCTTTTCTCTAGTGAGGCTACATGACAGTATCTCAGAGGAAGGCTTTCACTACCTTGTCTTTGATCTGTAAGTATAACACGTGCACATTTCAGGCTTGTGAATGAGCTTTATTATGTATGATAACAGTCATGTTCTCTCTCTCTCTTTCAGGGTGACGGGAGGAGAGTTGTTTGAGGACATCGTTGCTAGGGAGTACTACAGCGAGGCTGATGCCAGGTGGGCAATCCCTATTTACTGTTACCATGGTTACTGTGCCGCACAGCGCGGGTCAAAACCGTGGGAGAGTGGCGTTATTTCACGTGGCGTGCGCACACACACAGGCTGACTATGGGTTTCCTTGTATTCATGTCTGCTGCATTGTCATGTCTTGTTATCCCTCTCTCCTCCCTCTTCCTATATATCCTATAACCCATTCTCTTCTTCCCCTCTCATCTCTTTCCCTTTTGTTTCCTTCCTATCTCTACTCCCTCTCTCTTCCCTCCCTCTCACTCTCTTCTCCTCAATCTTGCTGTGAGGTGATGCCCTTTGTTGCATTAAGGGAAGTGTCCATGAAATAATTTGATTAGTGCTGACCAGGGCTTTAGACACACACACACACACACTCTACAAGCCACATGGGGTCAGCAACACGCCCTTCCCAAGACTGATTTGACCTTTCACCTCTGAGCCTCACAACCAGCAGACCGTCTTAACAGTATTTTTGCTAGCTGGCTTATCCATTTGGGGTACTTGGGAAGTCTCAAAAGAACATAGGCCAAGTTGGTCAAATGCTTATGAGGGGGTACTCCAGGCATAGCAAAATGTGATATGGGTACAGTAATGAAAAGTTTTAAAGCAACTATTTATAATAAATCTGTCTCACTACTTTGTCTCTTTCTTTGTCAGACCTGTTGAGCTTTCTGTACAAACCAGGCATGTGTTTAGTGATGAAAAGATGACTGATTGTTTTCTCCTTTTCTCACGCTCAACCCCCTTCTCTCCCTTTCCTCTCCAGTCAGTGTATCAACCAGATCTTGGAGAGTGTCCAACATATCCACCAACATGACATCGTCCACAGGGACCTCAAGGTGTGTGTGTGTTTCTGTGGTGTGCGTGTGTGTTGCTTTAACTACCACACACACACACCTCTGTTCGTGGCCATGGCAACGCACTGCTCTCATCTCCCTTTTTATCCCCCTCTCTCTCTCTCCACTCGCTCCCCTCCCTTTCACAAAGGCCCGCTCTCTCTCTCTGTTGACCTCTTTAGCCCTCGTCTTTTCTCACTGCCTCTTTTTTTCACTCTCTCTTCTGCACTAGGGGTATGAACGTTTTAAAATGAAATTGGGTTAACATTAAGAAGAAGTCCTTAACTGCACTGTGAATGTAATTTTGTTATCACAAAACTCCCACTAACAGGTCCCCATCATCATCATCATAAAGGGAAAATAAGAATGTAACAAATACGTAATGCAACAATGCTGTAATGTTATTAGAAGTTATTTGTATTTCTTTGCTGCTTTATTAACTGGAGCTCTACTGCAGGGAGAGAAGCAACTCATGCAGGGAGTGGGGTAGGGGGCAGTGTGTATCTGAAGGACAAGGGGAGCAGGGAGATGGCAACCAAGTCCACTCGCACCGGTAGACTAACTTATTGCTAGTTATTTATCTCATCTTGTTACATAGTGCCCGTCTTGACTACATCAAACCGAGAGAAGCTAGCAAACGTTAGCTTCCGACCTACTGTTAATATCAACCACTCCATTCAGATTATTAAGTAGCAGCCTACCTGTTGGCTCTTGGTGTTGTAGCTTGTCCTTCTCTTTTAGTTAACTTTTGGTTCTGTCATTACAATTCCATCTTCCATTTATTAGCCTAGATATCGCCTAATAACTTGCCACACCGAGGCACTAGCTCTGACTGTAGCCTAGTGCTGGGTTAATGACTTGTGATTGGATGATAGAAAGCGGCACTCGTGAAAAGCAAGCGCAGCAGCATAAATTATAATGTTCTCTCTCTGCGTGAAGGGTGATAGAAACCATCTGCATTGTGAATTCACTGTGCTGGGAGAGTGAGTGCAACCTTGTGGTGTACTCTCTCCAATTTTGAGTTTAAAAAAATAAATAAAAAATCCTCCCCCTCCCCCCTTTCTGCCATTTGGCAGTACGTTCAACTGCAGACCACACGTAACCACGCCAGCCCAAGACTTCCACGTCTGGTTAATCAGCTTCTTGGCAAAAGGATAAATGCTCACTAACAAAGATGTAAACAACCGGCCTCACAACCGCAGACTACATGTAGATGAGCAGTTTGCCAATGTCAGAGTTGTGATCAGAGTGCCCCATGGTGGGGTTATGGTATGGGTATGCATAAGCTATGGACAACCAACACAATGCACAGAAATACCATGAGATTGAGGCATATTGTGAAGCACAGGTATCTGTATTCCCAGTTGTGAAATCCAAAGATATGGGCCTAATTAATTTATTTCACTTGATTGATTTCCTCATATGAACGTTAACTCAGTAAAATCAATTAAATTGTTGTATGTTGCCTTTATATTTTTATTCAGTGTGTATTTGTGTGTGTGTGTGTGTGTGTGTATATATATGACAGCTTGAATCGCTCTACTGAGGTTAGCTGTATTACCTATTGTGTGCTGTCTGCTTCGTTGGCCTTTTTTCCTGAGTGGGCTTTTACTGCAGTCCTTTACACACACACACGCACGCATGCGCATGCAGTCTGCAGTGCTGTCTAAATGACTCTCAAGTGGTTTCCATGGCTACCACCATATGTCAATATATGGCTGCAGAGATAATTGTAGGAGAGATGGAGACCCACACACTGTCAAATGTGGACAATTCCAAAACGGCTTAAAGGAAAAATCCACTCAAAGGGCTCTATATTTGGTTGGTGTTAAAGGGGCGCTGGTGTCAAAACGCACGTTAGTTTACAATTTCATCATGTAAAATCAGGCGTTTTCCAGCCCTAACGCCAGGTTTGGCAATTTTACATCAGCCCGCTTCAGCTCAGCTGGAAAAACATGATCTCAAGTGATAATTTCAGGCAGCACTGATAGCAATATTTAAGACTAACCAAAATCTGGTTTTAGTGATAACTTGGCTGGTTATGGCATGGGTTTTGACAATGGAAAAGCAGCCTATCCAGCCGTGACACACACTGCCCATATGTGCATGAAACGAGTAGCCTAAAGTGCTTTTGGTGCACGTTTACTTCGTATTTAGAAACATAAAAACAAATGTTTTCCCACTTTTTCTTTCATTCTAAAACCAAGCATGGCCTCCCCTCTTCGATGAAGGCTTCTTTATTTGTCTGCCGAATGCCAAGTAGTCAAGACTGTCGATAAACAGTTTGACTCCTGAGACCGCTTGGAAATAGATCTTCATCACCAAAGTTTTATTAAAATATCAAGTTTGAGAGGAGTACAACGGTGAGCTGACATTCCCTTTTTTTAAATCTATGTATTGTAGGCAGGCCCACGTTTATTTTAGGCATCCAGGTAAAACAAATTGACGTGCATTACACCCTCTCCATGATGTAGACTATGTGTCCATGCCCACCGTGAAACGAGAGATGAGAACCTGAATACCGGTGAACCTCGTATTTAGAAGTTACCTGTAAAAAAATATATAAATATTTATATTTTTTTAATTGCTTGTTTTCATATGTTAAACACCCAATACTTGCCCTAGGCCTGCTATGGCAAAGGCTGGTTCAACAGCAATGTGTCTTTTAACATGTTTGTTTGTTTGTTTAAAAAAAAATGTTTTGCTTGTTTTTCATTAAATTTGTATTACAATCCAACTTAGAATGATTCACCTTCATGGCGACAATGTCCGTGGCACGCTTGCAATGCCACTGCTGGAGATTGTGTGAATGTGATCTGATCTGTGAAATGGTTCTGATTTTATGTTCATAAAACATAGGCCTATTTGGGAAATGTAAAGGTGAGTGGAAATTCTCCCTTTCTCCTCATATTGGATCTTTGTCCAGCTCCTGTGAAAAGTTTGGATGTGCGTAAAACCCTCCATAGTCGGTGTTTTAATATTCTATGCCCACGGGGAGAAATGATGGTGCCAGGCTTTTTTTTTTAAACAAGTTGTTGTGGTGTTTTTACATGTAACCTTTTATTTAACTAGGCAAGTCAGTTAACAAATTCTTATTTACAATGATGGACTACAGGGCAACAGATGGTTTACTGCCTTGTTCAGGGGCAGAATGACAGGGGTTTACCTTGTCGGCTCGGGGATTCGATCCAGCAACATTTCGGTTACTGGCCCAACGTTCTAAGTAATTGCATGGCTTCAATTGCATTCACACTGATATAGGGGCCTACTGTAAATTACATTCACACTGATATAGGGGCCTACTACTGTAAATTACATTCACACTGATATAGGGGCCTACTGTAAATTACATTCACACTGATATAGGGGCCTACTGTAAATTACATTCACACTGATATAGGGGCCTACTGTAAATTACATTCTCACTGATATAGGGGCCTACTGTAAATTGCATTCACACTGATATAGGGGCCTACTGTAAATTGCATTCACACTGATATAGGGGCCTACTGTAAATTGCATTCACACTGATATAGGGGCCTACTGTAAATTACATTCACACTGAAATAGGGGCCTACTGTAAATTACATTCACACTGATAGGGGCCTACTGAAAATTACATTCACACTGATATAGGGGCCTACTGTAAATTGCATTCACACTGATATAGGGGCCTACTGTAAATTGCATTCACACTGATATAGGGGCCTACTGTAAATTGCATTCACACTGATATAGGGGCCTACTGTAAATTGCATTCACACTGATATAGGGGCCTACTGTAAATTGCATTCACACTGATATAGGGGCCTACTGTAAATTGCATTCACACTGATATAGGGGCCTACTGTAAATTACATTCACACTGATATAGGGGCCTACTGTAAATTGCATCATGGCTGAACGAATAATTTGAAACAAATTTGGGGCGGCAGGTGTGGTTATGTGGACTACAAATGTTCAAGTTAACCTATTTAGCAAAGATAGGTCTACATGTTATTTTGTTTCTGTAAGCCATTTCACAAACTTAAACTAACATTGGAGTTGATTCTAAGGCAATGCATAAAATACCCTAAATATACAATTTGAAGCAAACAGATATTTCGCCGTGAAGCACGTTCTGATTGGCCAGTGAGGGCTAAGCCTCGACTTGTTTGTTCATGAAAACCCAGCCCTTTCACGCTAATGCTAGCAAGTGCCAGTGGTGGAAAAAGTACCCAATTGTGATACTTGAGTAAAAGTATAGATACCATAATATAAAGTCACCCAGTAAAATACTACTTGAGTAAAAGTATTTGGAGGGAGGGAGAGAATCTCATGCCACTGTATATAGACTTTCTTTTTGTTCTATTGTGTAATTGACTACGCTTGTTTTTATTCCATGTAACTCTGTTGTTTCTGTCACACTGCTTTGCTTTATCTTGGCCAGGTCGCAGTTGTAAATGATGGTTCTCAACTGGCTTACCTGGTTAAATAAAGGTGAAATAAATTTTTAACAAATTTTAAAAAAATCTCTCTCATATCTCAAAAGTATAAATCACTTCAAATTCCTTTTATCAAGCAAAGCAGACCGCACCATTTTATTGTTTAAAACATTTCCGGATAGGCAGGGGCACTCTCCAACACTGACATCATTTACAAATGCATTTGTGTTTAGTGAGTCTGCCAGATCAGATGCAGTAGTGATGAAAGGGGATGTTCTCTTGGTAAGTGTGTGAATTGGACCATTTTTCTGTCCTGCTATGCATTCAGAATGTAACAAGTACTTTTGGGTGTCAAGGAAAATGTATAGAGTAAAAAGTACTTTATTTTCTTTAGGAATGTAGTGAAGTCAAATTTGTCAAACCCACCTTCAGTAAAAATACCCTAAAGTACTACTTAAGTACTTTACACCACGGGCAAGTGTGCCGATTTTAATTGTGGTAGTGAAAATGAACCTTCAGTGCTACCGCTTGTGCTTAGAATTACCATTGTGTTAGTTTTGGGGCTCTTATCTTAAACTTATCTTTGGTATTTTGTTCATTAGTCCAAAAAATGTTTTGCATGTCGGCAGGGAAGTTTTCAAAAATATTGGACTTTCAAGAAGCAAAGTGTCACCGGCCTCATGATGTAAAATACAGGGGTCAGCAAGCCGCGGCTCTTCAACATCCCCCTTGCGACTCCCTGGCTATTTATTTACTGAACATAAAATATAAACGCAACATGTAAAGTGTTGGTCCCAATATCCCCAAAAGGTACCATACGAACACAAGCGTAATTTCTCTCAAGTTTGTACGCAAATTTGTTTACATCCCTGTTAGTGAACTTTTCTCATTTGCCAAGATAATCTATCCACTTGATAGGTGAGGCATATCAAGAATTTGATTAAACAGCATGATCATTATACAGATGCACCTTGTGCTGAGGACAATAAAAGGCCACTCTGAAATGAGCAGTTTTGTCATACAACACAATGCCACAGATGTCTCAAGTTTTTGGGGAGTGTGCTGTTGCCAGAGAATTGAATGTTCATTTCTCTACCATAAGCTCTACCATAGAGAATTTGGCAGTACGCTCTACCGGCCTCACAACCGCAGACCACACGTAACCATGCCAGCCAAAGACAGCCAGATTCTTGGCAAAGGATAAATGCTCACTAAAGTAATTGTAAACAAATGTATGCACAAAATTTGTGAAGCGCTTAGTTCATATGGAATGTTTTTGATATCTTTTATTTCTGCATGTGAAACTTGGGACAAGTTGCATTTTATTTTTGTTCAGTGTAGTTAAAGCAGTATAATAAATATTGAGGACAATCAAACCTTCTGTTTCCATTATAATACTTGTGTATGTGTGTCGTTATTCAATTTCTTGCAGAGCGTTATGCGAATAATTCAATTAATCACTGCAGAACAATATTTCCTTTGTTGGTAGTTTAATTATTATTATTTTTTTTAAATCAATGTATGTTCACAAGATTCAATTCTCCCTGCAACTTCACCAGTCAGATGCTACAACTGCTCTGTGACCCTGAATGCTAGATTTCGTGGTAATGTGATCCGACCGATATCCGTGGTGCTGAATATCATATATTGCCACTATTGCACGTGCAAAGGACAAAAATGTATTGTGCGGCAACCTCAACACTTGTCGCTTCCAGTCATTAAAGTTTGACCCCTGACCTAGTACAATGTAAGGCATTGTTTAGGTAGCTACATAAGAGAATCAAAAACTTAATACTCCTCTCCCTCCTTCATTTCTCTCTTCTTTTTTTTCTCTCCCAACTGAATTGAATAATAATCTTTATTGACAGGATATGGATGTATAAATGTTGGCAAAGCCAAAGAGTTTGAAGCACATTTAGGGTTTACATATAGACCAATGCATCTCTGTCCCTCTCCACACCCCCCCCCCCTTTACACACAAACAAACACACTTTCTCTCCACCCCTTCAGCCTGAAAATCTGTTGCTGGCCAGTAAGATGAAGGGCGCAGCGGTGAAGTTGGCAGACTTTGGCCTGGCCATTGAGGTGCAGGGAGACCAACAGGCATGGTTCGGTAAGACCGCGCGCACACACACTCTTTATGGACAGTGTTTTGTCATAAGAAACACACACTGAGTGTACCAAACGTTATGAACTCTCTCCATGACAGACTGACCAGGTGAAAGCTATGATCACTTTTTTAAATCTACTTCAATAAATGTAGGGGAGGAGACGGGTTAAAGAAGGATTTTTTGAGCCTTGAGACGATTGAGACCTGGATTGTGTGTGTGTGTGCCATTCAGTGGGTGAATGGGCAAGACAAAAGATTGAAGTGCCTTTGAACGGGGTATGGTAGTAGGTGCCAGGCCCACCGGTTTGTGTCAAGAACTGCTGCGGTGTTTCTTTTTTTCATGCTCAACCGTTTCCCCGTGTGCATCAAGAATGGTCCACCACCCAAAGGACATCCAGCCAACTTGACACAACTGTGGGAAGCATTGGAGTCAATATGTGCCAGCATCCCTGTGGAACACTTTCGACACCTTATATAGTCCATGCCCTGACGAATTGAGGCTGTTCAGAAGGCAAAGGGAGGGGTGGGTACATTTTGAGTAACCTTCATCAGACCTAAATCTTCTTTTTCTGCCTGGCAGGTTTCGCGGGCACCCCTGGCTACCTGTCCCCTGAGGTCCTGAGGAAGGACCCCTATGGCAAGCCTGTGGACATATGGGCCTGTGGTGAGCCTTTAACCTCTAACTGTAGGTGAAGAACAAATAGACGTGTTGGCTGACAACGTCACGAAAATGATGTGCGCACATCGATGGGGCCTGAAGCCTGCTTTTTGATTCTGAACAGTCAGATACTGTAGCTAGCAACAATGACAATAATCTGCCATGGGGGGAATCGTAGGTGGCTCGTTTAAGCTAGCTTTATCATGTTACTGATACAATGTCTTGTTTTTAGGTGTTTTTGACTGATTTTTATGTCAATACTAATGTGACAAAAAAAAAATCGCTAGCTATCCAACAACTGTAATGGTGTATTTGCGACAAGTGCTCGTTGTGCAACTATGTTTTCAATAAACATTTGGAGACAAAATAGAAGTTGCATGTCAACAGTCTAAGCCATCCCTGTCTGTTTTGACCCATAGTTACGCACGCATCTAAAGATGGGCTATGGTGCAGAGATCATACATCTTACACCAGTTTTTACAGACAATCTAACCGCTCTCTTTCTCTCTGTCTCTCTCAACCTCTCCAGGTGTTATTCTGTATATCTTGTTGGTTGGCTATCCTCCATTCTGGGATGAAGACCAACACAAACTCTACCAGCAGATCAAGGCTGGGGCCTATGATGTGAGTCGGTTTGTGTAGGGTACAGTGTAGAGGTTGGCTGCACAGCTGGTTACTTTTTAATAGTGTCCGATGGAGAGCTGCACCTCAGCTATTGATCCCGTCAGCCTCCTGACGCATTGCAGAGGGGGGTGTTTGTGTGTGTGTGTGTGTGTGTGTGCGTGCAAGGGGTTATCCTCTCCTTGTCTCTAGTATTCCGGTTACACAGTTAATGAAGACTGGTACTGAGATTTAACATGGCAGACATTCATATACACACACATTTCATGTGTCTTAGCGTTCTGGATTATAGGAAGACATTGTTTACATGATATGAAACATGAAGAAGTACATTTGTGTTGCGTACATAATGCAAATGCTGGTCTCTGTATTTCTGTTCCTTTTCCTGCCTCGTCTCTAGTTTCCCTCTCCCGAATGGGACACCGTTACGCCAGAGGCTAAGAACCTGATTAACCAGATGTTGACTATTAACCCTTCCAAGAGAATCACTGCTGATCAGGCTCTCAAACACCCATGGATCTGCGTAAGTACACACACAAACCTGTTTATGGCAACACCAAATCACATTCGCCTCACATACTGCTTTGTGTATTGTGTATAGGGTTTTATTGTAGTTAACTTTCAAAGTTCACCTGTACTACCAATATTGTTTAAACTTTTATGGAGTTTTATCACATGACGTCTAGTGCCCTTTTTTTGGGTACTTCAGATTATCACAGGTGTCTGTAATTATGTCTGGCACTCTGTGGCCTCATCACATTAAAATAATCAAATAAAGATGCTTTTAGAAATGAAACGGAATGATAAAGATGTAAATGTGTCGGTATGACATGTCCTTTATTGTACCATGTCTGTCTTTTGTAAATGATTTGGCTTCAAACTGGTGGCAGTTGTCAAAGTCAGAGTTAATTGAAAATAATGTCATTGTTGATTAGATGCTTTTTTTTTCTTTCAGTAATTCGGTTATTTTCTCTTGAACCATATGGCCTATTAGAAAACCATGGATAATATGGGCACAGATATAAAAACCTAATACTATATGTTAATACATTTTTCATAAATCTTCAGCTATACATTTCCAAAATTGTCGTAGACTATTATAAATTCCGCTAACTTTGGTAAATGACCGGTAGTTTTACAACCCTAATTGTGTAATACTTCTCTCTCACCTCCTATAGCAACGTTCCACCGTGGCGTCTATGATCCACAGACAGGAGACAGTGGAATGTCTGCGCAAGTTCAACGCTCGGAGGAAGCTCAAGGTACACTACTGCTACTGACCCCTACACGTCTCTTCCTCCTGCTTTCCTTCGCTACCTCCACCCCTTATACTGTTCCTCCTCTTCTTCCCTACACCTCTCCTTCTCCTTTGGCTCACTATACCTCTCCACCTCCTTTTCTCATCTCTATTCCTTCTTTATTCACACTCATCCTCCTGCTCCCTATATACCTCTCCTCCTAGACCACATCATTTTCTCCTTATTACCCCCCCTAGACCACATCCCCTTTCTCCTCATTACCCCCCCCAGACCACATCCCCTTTCTCCTCATTACCCCCCTAGACCACATCCTCCTTTTTCTCCTCATTACCCCCCTAGACCACATCCTCCTTTTTCTCCTCATTACCCCCCTAGACCACATCCTCCTTTCTCCTCATTACCCCCCCTAGACCACATCCTCCTTTTTCTCCTCATTACCCCCCTAGACCACATCCTCCTTTTTCTCCTCATTACCCCCCCTAGACCACATCCTCCTTTTTCTCCTCATTACCCCCCCTAGACCACATCCTCCTTTTTCTCCTCATTACCCCCCCTAGACCACATCCTCCTTTCTCCTCATTACCCCCCCTAGACCACATCCTCCTTTCTCCTCATTACCCCCCCCCCCCAGACCACATCCTCCTTTCTCCTCATTACCCCCCCCCCAGACCACATCCTCCTCTCTCCTTTTCTCCTCATTAACCCCCTCTTCTTAACTGCCCTTTACATATCATCTGTCTTTAATACTCATCTCCCCTGTCTGTCTTTCTCTCCTAGGGAGCGATCCTCACCACCATGCTGGTGTCCAGAACCTTCTCAGGTGGGTGTGTCTCCTCCCTCGCTCCAGTTAGAGTGAGGGGGGAGGACAGATGGAGCTCTACTCCCTCCTTCCCTCTCCTCCTCGGTGGAGTCCACCTAATGTAGGTTTTTAGGCCGAGTATGTGTGTGTGTGAGTGAGTACTCAAAGAAGTGTGTGTTCAGGACACATGTTCTGAAGGAGAGGAAGAGATGAAAGGAGCTCCTCTGCAAGTTCTGAGCAGGATGTCATAAGGTGTCAGTGCACCGAGGTGCTAGAAGGAGGTCATTGATTCTAGAATTGCAGACTGTTTTCTAGATTCTAGAATTCCAGCAGTACTGAGTTTTAGATTCTGTGTGTTCTGTATCTGTCTCTAACGTACCTCTCTCTCCCCTTGTCGGCTCTGGAGTGTGTGCGTGAGCGGTTTACTCAGGAGTGGTGGATGTCTGTGTGGTGTCACAAAGGGCACTATTTTAAAGGCTCTACTTTCACTCTTCTGCTACTTAAGATGATTAGGAATATAGGCCATCGGTCCCCGATTCAAACGTTTAAGATTAGACTGCATCGTTCCGCGGACTCCAAATGAAGCATGCATCGGTCAGAAAAAAACGATTATTGTGTTACGCATTTCTTTCTCATATTAGTTTCTTTCTGCCTTCTGAAAATACCTCCTATTTTATGACAACTGATGTGTCCTCTCCTTCTGTGGAACTAAGCATGTAACTGCATTGACAGTCATTGATTTTACAAGTCATTTTGCGTGCCGAACAGGCCCAGGCAATGTCAGTGACCTAGTCAAACTGTGCCCAGCTTCGCACGGTAGGCGGCCTGTTCCTGATCTTGCACATCTACTCGGCACCTTCAGCATTCAAATGCTGAAATGGCTTGCCTGATATTAGGCTTTATTAGTTATGTGACAACCTTTGTAATTTATCTGTGCGCTGTTAAAAGTAAGCTACCGGAGACCCTTCTGGCCATAGGCTACCTGTTGAACGGGGCTTACAATATATTTTATTTTGATTGTTCAGGTTCATCATCAGCAATAGTTTTGGTAGTTTGGTTTAAACAATCAGTGTTTCTGGTTGTTTTTAGATATACAGGGTGAAGGTGATGATTTCGAAAAGAAGTCCGTAATCACTTCGAGGCGCTGCACGGCAAAAGCGGGAGGCGAAAAGCAGCTCACCAGACTTCAAATGGTCAAAACCATTTGATTTTGAGATGAGGGTTGAATCCAAAGATGACTATATAGTGATAGCTCATTCGTAAACTAATATTGATGCATTACTAGCTCAAACACTTAATCTGCAAAAATGACAAATTTAATTAGAGGGTGATGGTTATTTCAGAACCAAAGAGCATCGATTTGTCGATGCTTATCGAATTGTCTTGAAATGGAAAGATGCTCATCCCTAGAGTGAAGACCTGGCCTTAAGGGAATAGGATTTTTGTGTCCTAAATGGCATCCTACTCCTCATATAGTGCACTACTTTTGGCTACTATATGGACAATAGGGTGTCATTTGAGATTGGTCACTGTATTGGGTTAGGCCAGCCCAGATTTGAATAGCTCCTCCCAACCTGAGTATTTCTGTCCAATAGTGGGCCGGCAGCATGCCAACCCTGCTGCTGTGTCCTCCACCGCCTCGCTGGCCCAGGAAGGTACGTCACAGAGACACGCCCTCTTACTTCCTCTACACACGCTTCCTAAGTCCCTCCCACTTCATTCTATAAGGGAGCACCATGTGCTTTTTTTTTTAACTTCTAAAGAGGAGCACCAGGTTATCTGGCCCCTTTATTTCCTGAATGCAGCTCACGTTAGCCTGAAACACATACACACTCATGTGAGACCATATGGATGTTTTTAAGGATGGCGCTAATACCATGGACACACAGGCTAAACACATCTAACTCTACACATTCTGTCAACAATACCACTTCGCCTCATGTCAACATCAGAAATCATCAAATTCATTAGCCTTACCATATCAACCCCCCTCCCCACCCTCCTCCTTTGGTTACGGCCATGAGGGGGTTGAGGGAGGCGGGAGGTGGGGGGCGTGTATCTGTGGCGACTGACTGACTGGGGGATGGACAGGAGCAGGGGAGGCATGCTGCCATCGTCTGACCTGGGTAAAGAGGGGGGAGAGTGGGTGGACTAAGGTCAGCGATCCCATGCGGACTAGGAAACGGTATAATGCTTCTGGAAGGGTTGGATAGGTGCAAGCAACATAGCAAATTCCACCCAGCCGATCATAGGGCAAATTGGAGCTACTACCATATTATTTACACCTATCAGATCCTTTCAGATTTACACAAGTGTCTCTAGGAAGTAGGGTAATAGTAGTATTGACCCAATAACAAGGGTGGGGGAGTTAGTCTCCCCTGAGCGTGCGATTGATGCTCTGGTTCTGCATGAGGATGGTTGACAGAGCTATACGCTAGAACCCTCCAATCACAGGCCTCTCCTCTGAGTGGACCAATCGCCTGCCAGTAAGTCCTGAAGACGGATGACATCATCACCCTATGAAAGGCATCTGCAGCTTAGCCTCCCTGCGATTTCACTGCTTTCCCCTCCACTGTGTATGGCTGAGGCAGACTGCTCTCTGCTTATGACCCTCCGTCTTACCCAGTCACATCGTCACACTGTAGCCCAGATGAATTACAGTGTGAACAATGTTGCCTTGCTGCATGTGGACTTGTATTCCCTATACAATCCGTTTCCCTTCCATTCTCTACTCCCTGAAGTGTGCACTCGTTCACTTTCACTCCCAGAGGTAAAAGGATTGGTATGAGTGCACACTTGGACACTTACAAGTTACTTCCTGTCTTCCTTGAAATAGCCACTGATCTGAGGTGACTGGACAGAGGAAAGGGAAGATGTTAGACAATGGCCACGTTCTAGTTAATTGCATTGCAAATGCCTGTCTGCCAGATCTCAGGTTTTTAACATGTCAGCTAATCTGATGCCCGACTGTGAGGATTTGGCATGCAGCCATTGGTTGATGCAATGCACCATTGCAATGTAGTTGGCCTGTGACGTGACCGATATGTCCGATGAAGATGTTGGAACGGGGACAATGCTTGCCCGCCCTGTGGGTGGCTGGGTAGAAGACGTGGCAGGTGTCAAAGGTTAACAAATCAAGGCCCAGCTCTGTTCTGCTGTTTGCTGAATGGAAGCTATGCACCTTTGGAACTGTTGTTGATGTGGATGCTGCATGGCTGGTCCACTGCGTGTTCCAGCCGTTCCGCTGTGTGATATAAAGTGCATGGCATGGAACAGCTCTGATCAAGGCTGCAACCCCAAGTCGGAGCAGCTGTCTGCTCCGCCCGCCACTCCGATAGGGCGCAAGACTGTTCCCTGTCGATACTGCCACACAGTAAGAACACACACACCAGCAGTGCACGAATCACCACCGACAACTGATGCCTGCTGCCTAAAACATGTCTCCCACCCTCCCTCCCTCTCCTTGTTTCTCTCACTCTGATAATGCACCACTGAGACTTCTCTTTCCATCTCTTTTCTTCGCCCTCTCTCCCACTTGTTAACGGAAGGTAAGGAACCCCAAGAGATTGCATGCATCCCAGAATTGCGTGCGTGTGTGTCAGTAATACTTTAGATGAGACCAGAGTGAGATGACTGACTGGAGCCTCCTAAAGGAAATCAATAGTTTACAGTAAGGTGACTAAACATCCGCCTCTTCTATAGCACGCTCATTCTCCCTGAAGTGTGCGCTTGTTCCCTCCCCTTCGTGGAATAGAATGCCTCTGGTGTCTGGAATATGGTGGGGATGCTCCCTTTAGTCCATGTTCACACCAATCCAATGCTTTTAAGTCCCTGAAAGGGTAGTTAAGTGCACACTGCCGGCAGAAGGCGTAGAGAAATCAGACTGCGGTCTAGGAGTGGTTGATGCTTGGACCAGGTTGGATGAATGTGAGGGAAGTGACTGGAGAGATGTTTGAAGTCCAGTGTAACTCTCTTATGCTGTATTCCCTTCTTTACAGCATGCAAAAGTTTACTGAACAAGAAGGCGGACGCTGCTAAGGTAATGGGTGAAATCTGATGTCATGTAGCTGTCACACACACTCCCTCTTCCTCTCTCTCTCTCTCTCTTTGGCTGACAGGGCTAGTGAAGAGATTGTTTGATTACTTGATTTAGTGGACAATTTAAAGGCTGTTGTATTTATAGAGGGAAATGAAAGAGAAATGAAGAAAGATATTACTCTCTTCAGTTTGTTAATTTTGTGTGTCTCAGCCCACGACCAACAACAACAGTAAGAACAGCATCGTGAGCGCTATAAATGCCATGAAGGACAACAGCATGGCTGCCTCACAGATGGTACAGAACCTTAACCACCTCTCATCCCATGTTCCCTAACCTTCTAGCACCCTAGCCTGCTTTCCTCCCTCCATTACCCTCATTGTATCTCTCTTCCTAGCACCCTAACCTCCTAGCACCTTAAAGTCCATACTCCCTTCCTAGCCCCCTAACTCGGCCCCCTAACCTCCATTCTCTTCCTAGTGGTCTTTTGTCTCTGTTGGCTGGAGTCTAAGATTGTTTCATGTTTGACCCTTCACAAACCTCTAACCCCTTCCCACACCGGCCTACATCTTAATATCAACTCGAACCCTAACCCCCAGGCACTTGTACAGACCTGGGTGTGTAACCAGATTTGTAACTCTATGCTCCTCTTCTACCAGGAATCTCAAAATACAGTGGTTGCTACTGATGGGATCAAGGTGAGGGTGTTTGTGTGCAGAGTTAGGTTAACAACATATGAATAAGGCTCACTATGTGTTATTAACCCCCCCCCCCCCCCCCCCTCTCTCTAGGGTTCTACAGAGAGTTGCAACACAAATGAGGATGAGGATATGAAAGGTAGGGAAATTACACTTATATTTCTTCTCCGCTTGCTTGCTCTTCTCTCTCCTTTTGCTTTGTTCTCTCTCTGTGATCTAACCATAGTTTCTGATAGATCTTCCTGTGCTCTATAGCTAGCAGTGTGTGTGTGTGTGTGTGTGTGACTCACCCGTGTATATGTGTGTACGTGTGTGCCTACGTGTTTGTGTGCATTATTTGCGTGTGTGGGTTCTAATCTAGGGGACAGCGTTGTGATGATGAGTCAGGGCAGTGCTACAGAGGAGATGCCCTCCCTTCTGACCTCTTCTGACAACTCGCCTGCCAGTAAGTGTTTTTCACGGCAACCACAACTTTTCGGGGATGTCCCTGGCAAAGACCCCACTCTTCCTGACCTTTGTGCCTCTTTTCTGCTGTGCGTCTTCTGACCTGTGTGTGTGTGTCCCTCTTTTTTCTGAGCCTTCAACATTGGGAATCTCTTCTGTACCCCCCCTTTTTTTGTTTTGTTGCTGAATCCCAAACCATTCCCTTCCCCTTCCTCTCACCCCTCTGCCTTCCATTTGCACATTCACACTTGCCTACACCACATGCACAAGTGCTCCAAAGCTGAGTCGTTTTTCCACTATAGTCATTTAGAAAATAAAAACCTGCCGAGTCACTCTTATCTTAAAAAGCGTGACAAGTTACAACAAGTGACATATCTTCCGTAGATTTTCACCAGATTGTCAGAGAGAACTTCATTGGTAACTACCTAGCTAGCTTGTAATCCTGGAAGTGTAGCCAGCCCTATGATAATAATTGTTAGTAGTGATGGGGAGAATCAGTACAGTTACATATCGCAATATTATTTTTGCATGACTTTTTGTTTGACTTCGGTGTTTTTCATCCTATAGCTTGTTTTCTTTTAAACATCTTTTTTAATAGTGGGCCAACATGTTTTCAGCACTTATTTCTCTGACTGATCATAACTGGTTTTCTCATGGCTCTCTTGTCTCTCTGCAGCAGCCATATAGTGAGCATTATATTTAGAACGTCAAATCGCTAAAATGAAATCGCAGTATCGAATCGTAAAACATATCATATTGGCACCGAAGTCACTTGATAATATTGTATCGTGAGGTCACTGGCAATTCCCAGCCCTAGTTGTCAGCTAAGAAACTGTAACGTTAGCATAAAAATGTTTGGGGTTAAGATGGAATTGGCTGATGTCATTGAGATGAACAGATTAAAGTGAAACTCGATTTCCAGATGAGTTTCAAATGAAAATAACAATTACATTTATGCATTTTGGAGTAGATTTTCCTCTTTTTTTTTGTCAGCTGAAGTAACCTTCTCAGTCGTTCAACAAAAATAATCCCGGACCGCCCTAGGAAGCACCCCCCCCCCCCCCCCCCCCAATGACTGCTGTGAACCACTGCTGCTGAAATCAATCCTTGGGGAAACACTGCTCAGGGAGTGAGAATTATTGAGGATTTAGGGGCTAATTTGACCCTTAAGATGGACACTTCATACAAAAGCATGGAGGTGTCCCTAATTATGTCACTTGCATTTGTTTGCGTCCCATTTCAAGGCTTGGCACGTGACAAAATGTAATACCTCCCAAATGAAGTATTTCACTGTTACTGAAGTTTATTTCTTGTAAAACGACAAGGGGAATTTATATGTATTTATTAATGCTTGATTATTATTTAAATGTGAAACATGAATTGCATCATTTAAGTCATGAGTGTGTCCGGAAGTTGATGGGTTTATTGGATTTCTCACCACTCTGAAAGTCACCCTCGCGTGTTAACAAAGGGCCCTCTGAGCGAGTTGGTTGGGGCGAGGGGCTGGTTTTATATTCAGTCTCTCGGTATGACCCCCCCACCCCCCACACTCCTTCTACAGTTGTGTTTGTGTGTCTCTGTCAGGGGATGGTGAAGGAGAGGAGTCTCCTACTCTTATTTCTCTCATCTTCTCCTCTCTCGTCATCCTCCGGTGTTCTAGTGTTATCCTTCTCTCTTTTCATCTTCCTCCCACAGTGTTGCTCTTCCCCCCTCACAACGCTGCTCTCCTATTGGCCAGTGCTCGTGCAAGCGCTGAACCAATGGCAGGCATCGGTTCTGCTTCTCAAAGTGCTGCTTGGACATTCGTCCTTTGTGTATTGTCAGTTTTCATAGAGAGAAGTGTGTTTCTGCACTGTGATAGAGTATAATAGAGTGAAGTGGAGTAGAATGAAGGGTCATGTAGTTTAATATCACGATCTAGTCAGTAAATTTCTTAATCAGCTGAGCTTCTCAGAGCCCCCCCTCCCCCCAACAGTCTGTCTGTTTCAATGTCTTAGCGAACTAACATCATTCATTACTGTTCATGTTGTGTGTGAGTGGTATGCACGCGTCTGACTGCGTACGTGTGTGTGTTGACCGTGCGTTGTGTGTTCCAGCTGTTCCTCTGCATGATGTAAAGCGCATGGCGTGGAACAGCTCCGATCAAGGCTCCAACCCCGAGTCGGGGCACGCTCAATCTGCTTCCCCTGCTGCTCTGCTAGGGAGCAACACTGTCCCTGTCACAGTCAATACCACCACACAGCACAGTAAGAATACACACCAAGGGAGAGACACAGTTACATGCGCCCATACAAGGAAGGTACTGTATGCACACCACATAGAACAGACACACAAACCCATGACAGAGTTGGAGCACCCACTAGTATGGAGTTGTCCATTGTTAGCTGTCAGAGAGAGAAAAGGGAGAGAGTGGAATACATAGAGTGAGGGAAGACCGTACAGCTATAGTGGAGGGTGAGTAGTGAAGTTGCTCCTATTTAGCTAAATCGCTGAACTTCCATCTCTCTTCTCCCATTTTTGTTATCCCCCCCCCCCCCCCCCTTCTCCCCCTCTCTCTCCCTCTAGCTCGTAAGCAGGAGATCATCAAGATAACTGAACAGCTGATTGAAGCTGTGAACAATGGAGACTTTGAGGCCTACACGTGAGTACAGCTACGTTGTTTCACACGTCTGACTACTGAATTACTAGCGTTAGTCTCTTTCTCTCTCGCTCGCTCTTCTCCTCCCCCATCAGGAGGATCTGTGATCCAGGTCTGACCTCCTTTGAGCCTGAAGCTCTGGGGAACCTGGTGGAGGGCATGGACTTCCACAAGTTCTACTTTGAAAACCGTGAGTCTCTCTCTCTCTCTTTTGTTCTGTCACACACAGTGCATTTGGAAAGTTTTCAGACCCTTTGACTTCTTCCTCATTCTGTTACGTTACAGCCTTATTCTAAAACGGATTAAATCATTTTTTCCCCTCATCAATCTACGCACAATACCTCATAATGAAAAAGTCGAAAACAGGTTTTTAGAAATGTTTGCAAAAGTATAGATTTTTTTTAAAAACGGATGCCTTATTTACATGAGTATTCAGACCCTTTGCTATTAGACTTGAAATTGAGCTCAGGTGCATCCTGTTTTCATTGATCATCCTGGTATGTTTCTACAACTTGATTTGGGGTCCACCTGTGGTCAATTCATTTCACATGATTTGGAAAGGCACACACCTGTCCCACAGATGACAGTGCATCTCAGAGCAAAAACCAAGCCATGAGGTCTAAATAATTGTCAGTAGAGCTCTGAGACAGGATTGGGTCGGGGTACAGATCTATAAAACTATTTCTGCAGTATTAAAGGTCCCCAAGAACACAGTGGCCTCCATTCTTAAAATGAAGCAGTTTGGAACCACCAAGACTCTTCCTAGAGCTGGCTGCCCAGCCAAACTGAGCAATCTGGGGAGTAGGACCTTGGTCAGGGAGCTGACCAAGAACCTGATGGTCACTGACAGAGATTGAGAATTCCTCTGTGAAGATAGGATAACCTTCCAGAAGGACAACCATCTCTACAGCACTCCTCAGTAAAATGCACATGATGGCCTTCTTGGAGATGCCCAAAGGCAAAGGACTCTGACCATGAGAAAAAATATTCTCTGGTCTGATGAAACCAACATTGAACTATTTGGCCTGAATGCTAAGCTTGTCTGGAGGAAACCTGGCACCATCCCTACAGTGAAGTGTGGTGGCAGCATCATGCTGTGGGGATGTTTTTCAGCGGCAGGGACTGGGAGACGAGTCAGGATCGAGTTAAAGATGAACGGAGCAAAGTACAGAGATCCTTGATGAAAACCTGCTCCAGAGCGCTCTGGACCTGACTGGGGCGTAAGTTCACCTTCAAACAGGACAACGACCCTAAGCACACAGCCAAGACAACGCTGGAGTGGCTTCGGGACAAGTCTCTGAATTTCCTTGAGTGGCCCAGCCAAAGCCCGGACTTAAACCCCATCGTACATCTCCTGAGAGACCAGAAAATAGCTGTATAGCGACGCCTCATCCAACCTGACAGCTTGAGAGGATCTGCAGAGAAGAATGTCAGAAACTTCCCAAATACAGGTGTCCCAAACTTGTAGCGTCATACCCAAGAATACTCTAGGCTGTAATCACTGCCAAATGTGCTTCAAAGTACTTATGTAAATATGATATTTCAGTCTTGTATTTTTAATACATTTGCAAAAAATTTACACACACCTTGTTTTGCTTTGTCGTTATGGGGCATTGTGTGTGGATTGAGGGGTAAGAAATGATTTAATCAATTTTAGAATAAGGCTGTAACCTGACAAGATGTGAAAGTCAAGGGGTCTGAATAATTTCCGAATGCACTGTACATGCGAACACACTTCCATACAACGAATGAGTTCAGCAGAAAGATCCAAACATGTTTTATCTTTGTGTTCCTACAGTGC
Organism: Oncorhynchus mykiss; assembly: GCF_057628025.1. Taxonomy (NCBI): domain Eukaryota; kingdom Metazoa; phylum Chordata; class Actinopteri; order Salmoniformes; family Salmonidae; genus Oncorhynchus; species Oncorhynchus mykiss. Next base: position 15,765,900 of record NC_143041.1, on the reverse strand, counting down.
TGAGTAAGAACAGTAAGCCGGTCCACACCACCCTGCTGAACCCCCACGTTCACCTGATTGGAGAGGAGGCTGCCTGCATCGCCTACATCCGCCTCACGCAATTCGTCGATGGTCAGGGACGCCCCCGCTCCAGCCAATCGGAGGAGACCAGGGTGTGGCATCGCCGTGACAGCAAGTGGCTCAATGTCCACTTCCACTGCTCTGGGGCTCCGGCCGCACCGCTGCAGTGAACTGGTACACACACACACACACACACACACACACACACTTACTTACACACTTACACACTTACTTTAGAACATTCAAAGGGTTAAAAGTTCTCGCTCTCTCGCTTTCTCTCAGGTGTCCAAACGCTCCAGGCTATTGGAGTGTGAGTTTTGGGGCGTGTTTTCGGCGTGTGTTTTGGGGGCGTGTCCTCTTTGTGGGTTGACCAATGCCAGGAGCCCGGCCGGGCAAGACTGTACCCTCTCCACAACACCAACCAATCCAGTCTCTCCTTTGATCCGCTGGTGGCCGGCCAAGTGTGGATTCCGCCCCTGTGGGATGATGCATGCATCTGACGGCCAATAGGAGGGCTCGTCCTTTGACCTCTGACCCCTCCCACCCGGCAGCCATTTTGTCTCCCGTCCATGGCCGCCATTTTGAGAAGAGGAGCGGGGAGGAACAGGTTCATGAACTTGTGATGACAGTTATGAGAATGAGTATACAGTGTAATATATGACTAGTACAAGATAACACCCAACCCTAACAAGCATTTAAACATACGATGAGAGGAGAGTGTGTGATGGTAGTAGATGACATGTTGGAAAAAAATGATCTCCGGAGCAGGAATTGCTCTCTTTCCCAGAGAATGTAAATGGAGAAATCCCAAGCAGAATTCTATATGGAAGGACAGTTGTTTCAATCAGAAATATGTAAGAACCTGATGCGAGAAACTTGATATCAAAAGGTGAAGCACCAAAGTGTAGAACTTTAGGCTTTGTACGAGTTTGTTTTTTTTGTGTGTTTTTTTTAAGAGAAGGTAGTGGTGCATTCGGGAGCACTGTTTCTGTTGTGTTTTTAGCCTTGTGTTTATGTTGCGTTTCTGTGGACTGAGTCTGATGTAGTCAATTTTAAGCGACTGAGTTAAAAAAAAAAAAAAAAAAAGTTTTGTGAAAGTGAACCTGCATTATGTACCTGCTGTCTGTTTTATTGTTCTGCAGTGGGAGATGGCAAAGGCATCTGCATTTTAAATGTCTTTCTTGTCCTTTTTTTTGTATTTCTAAGACTCCTTTTTTTTTTTGTCCCTCCATTCTCTGTTTCTCACTCCTACCCCCTGGCTGTGTTTACATGGCGTGTGTGTGTGATTGTACATAGCATGTACGTGTGTCTAGGAGTCCCTCAGAGTGCATGACAAAGGTGTGGAAACTTGTCTAACACACACTAACCGGCTCTAGTCCCATGTCCATGTTACTGACACCATTTTGACAACCTCTGACCTCCACACACACACATGGATACCAACACATACACCTCCCAAATTCTTATTTCAACCTGATGTCCTGAGCTGTCAGTCTCATAATATCCTGTGTAAATACACACTGTGGTGTCAGGTTTTGTAACCGATCTTCACCACTGCAGTGCCCACGGTGAAACCCTGGCACTGTTGTTCGTGTTTTCGTCCCATCATTAGTAACTGTCTCTCCCTCTGTTTGAGCAGTCTGTTTATCTGTGTGAGTGTGTGTCTCTGAGTGTGTGTGTGTGTGTGTTTATATATGTGTGTGTCTCTGTTTGTTGGTTTGGGTTTTCTTGACAGTAAAAAAAAATGTTACTCTGCTTTTTGGAAAGTTCTGCATTCTATACGCGCGCACACACTAAAGTTAGGCCAACTATTAAACTGATCAGACTAGCTGGTTCGAATATAACAGGGATGGAAGGGACTGAATTCAGATCAGTTGAGAATATAAATCTGTTACACACACACGCACACACAGGTGGAAATGGAGGGTAAACGAGGAGACAACTGAATTTTTATTGATTACCAGTAAATACATTTTATTTCACCCAGACAGTGGGATTTTAGTCCTTATATTGCCCATTCAGGTGGAGAGAAGTGTTCAGAGATCAGAGAAGTATTTATGGAGTTAAACCAGAGAGCAATGTATGCATGTTTCAGTTTAAGCATCTCCACCGTGCACCTACCTGAACTAGGACGGAGGATAAGGGTATATATTAACTATCATATTTGCATATTTTGAAATGAAGAAAAATGAAAAACTCTGCCTCCGTCCAGCATATTAAATAGGTGACAGATAATAAAAGAAACAAAAAAATACTATTTAATTACAAAAAGGATTGAGGAGCCTTGGCTTGTTATGAAGCTCATTGTCAGTACTCTCCCTGCGTTGTGATGTTAACCTGTCGGGCTGCGCTTTCTTTCCCCAGCAGTCGTTGGATGCTGGAGTTTTTTTGCATGATCATGATGTACGGTAAATTAAAACCATGAATTGAGGACGATCAAATGTTTGTCTAATTGTTAGTAGGTCCTTTATCATAGCTTTGTTATTCTTCAAAACTTGGATCTTGAAAGTATTTAATAAAAATACTATTTCAGCACAGTTTTGTCTCCGTGTCTCTTTTAACGTAAAACTAGGGGCTAGATGATATCAGGCCTGCGCTAGCCGCCACCCACACAGTGGATATTTTGGACGTGTCGGAGGTGTAACTGCGTTAGAGCTGTAAAATCCACAAGCGGCTCCTAGCATTGGCTTTTCGCGGAAACTGCCACTGGATTCAATGAAACCACCCAATTTCATAATCTGACAAAATCCTATACAGTGGCCTTAATTTGTGCAGCTGCATTACAAGTTCAAAAACAGAATTGTATCATGTTCTGTTGTCTACACCTCGATTAGACTGATAGGCTATACATCCACATCCAAATGTACATGAAAGCATGCATAAGTCTCCAATTTCTATCTCTGTTTTGAACTTCTAACTGTAGGGATAATAAGGGAGTGGTTTGTGGCGTGAGCAGCCACTCGCCTATTTGTCAGCTCATACCGCAGTTATACTTCCAAAACATTCACTATGTGGATGTCTGCTAATGATTTTTAAGGCTTGATCTGATTAAATCGAGGCCTAGGTGTTCCAATGTCCTGCGAACCCTAAGAATGCATGCCCAGTAGATTGCCTCAAAGTGGTGTGCTAGGGAGGGCGTAGTGTCTGCTGGTTTTTCCTTTCAATTAAAGACAGAGACAATAATTAGTGACCGTCATTCATCAATCAAGTACAAGGGAAGAGCGAAACCCAGCAGACACTCGGCCTTCTGTGGAATGAGTTTGACATGTGCCCTAAAGCTATTGATAGTGTGTCTGTCTGGCCTTTTAAGTCTTATTTTAAAGCGTTCCTGTCCTGTTCTCATGGAGGTGACTCTAGCCTATGCCTATTTAGGGCAGTATTGGAACCTTATTTAAGGCAGACTGTATACTCCTGTGTGTAACCTTATTTAAGGCGGACTGTGTATTCCTGTGTGTCTGAGATGTAGGACAAGTCTCTTGGCCCCTGTCTTTCTCTGTGATTAATGAGGACACTGCTGCAGGTCAGCTTCCAACACACACACACCACCACCATCAAATACACACGTTCATGAACACACACGCGTATACTAGTACTGACACACAGGTTTACCAACCAACCTACCATCACCTTTCCAGCATGCTATTTATCTCTCTGGCCATCTGCCTCTATCGCTCTTGTTCTCTACCTTTTCTGTCTTCTCAAAGGTCACAGACATGTAGACATAGCCGGCGCTCATTCTCAAGTCTTTCCTCAATTCCTCATGCCTCTCATCTCGTCGTCTTCCCGCCTCCTCCAAATGTCAGAGGGAAAAGAGAAGGTCCGAGGGTCCTCCTCCACCAATCTTGACACTTAGCTTGAATACTCTCCTTGTTCACTGACTAGATCGTGATATTAAAGTACATGTCCCTTCATTCCACTCCCTGCTCTACTTTATTCTTATTATATTCTATCACAGTGCAGAAACACACCGTCTCTATGAAAACTGACAATACACAAAGGATGAATGTCCAAGCTGCACTTGAATGTCCAAGCAGAAGAGGAAAGACTATTGCGAATTACCCCTGGTCTCCACAGGGAACTTCAATAGTCATATTGTCATTGTTCAATCTGACCTGGTGCCCTGGGCTAAGATACAGCTCTCAAGGTCAGCCACTGAAGAACAGTACTATCTGAGGCCAAAAGGGGGCGTTAGCGCTTCATATACTTAGAAGAACAGGGAACAGATTCGTGTCAATAAATGCAGAAAACCTGCCCTTTCTGTCAGATGAATGGTGTATAATTCGGTGGAATTAGAAAACATATTTAGAGAGAGAACTCGATACCAGTCACTCATCCCTTCTTAGAGCTTAGTCAAGTATGTATTCTGTTTAACCTTCACATTAGATTAAACAGTATACCATGAACGTTAGACATCTTGATATACATTGAGAATACAAAACAGTAGGAACACCTTCCTAATATTGAGTTGCGCTCCCCTTTGCCCTCAGAGCAGCCTCAATTCGCCGGGCATGGACTCTACAAGGTGTCGAAGGCAGTCCACAGGGATGCTGGCCCATGTTAAATCTAATGCTTCCCACAGCTGTGTCAAGTTGGCTGGATGTCCTTTGGGTGGTGGACCATTCTTGATGCACATGGGAAACTGTTGAGTGTGAAAAACCCAGCAGCGTTGCAGTTCTGGACACTCAAACTGGTGTGCCTGGCACCTACAACCATACCCGGTTCAAAGGCATTTCAATATTTTGTATGGCCCATTGTCTCAATTGTCTCAAGGCTTAAAAATGATTATTTAACCTGTCCTCTCCATCTACTCTGTTTAAAGTGGATTTAACAAGTGACATCAATAAGGGATCATATCTTTCACCTGTATTCACCAGGTCAGTCTATGTCATGTCCTTAATGTTTTGTACTCAGTGTACATAGCCAGGCAAACAGAACATGATGTAGGATGAACATTTTCAGTTCTCCTCTCAACAAGTTTACTAGGCCATGTGACTGACGAGGGAGACGACCAATGAGTTTTCATCATCAGTTAACCCAATTTCAAATAATGGATATAGTTTCTCAGTGAAGGTGTAGCCAATGAAAGAGTAGACATGAGACCTGGCCTCCACATTATAGAAGGAGATCTGACCCTCTTCATAATCCACAAACAGCCCCACCTTCTGGGGCTTCGCCAAGAAGAAAGTGACACGGGAAGAGCTGAAGGCCTCATACTCATCCCTCAGTCCCACATTCCAGTATCCATTTTTAGTGCTCTGTGTATTCATCTTCCTGTCAATGGACTCTCTGGCCACCCCTAACCTCCACCAAGTATTCCTCTCCACCTGCACCTCATAGTAGCATCTCCCCGAGAAGCCCTCCTTTCCCAGGGTAGAGCGATTCCAAACAAACCTCTCTGGGTTGTCAGGGAGATTATTTATTCTGCTCCAATTCTCACTTGTTTCTTGTCCTTAGATGGGATGAGCCAGGTATTTGCTGTATCAGGGTCCAGAGTCTCCCCAAGCTCAAGAAATGCTCTCCTCGCCTTCTCCTCAAGCTCAGACACAGAGCTCCTCAAAACTCTCCTCACATTCACCACACGCAGCTCACTGTGATTACTGATCTCAGACCAGTCCTTGGTGTTTGGAAGGGTACACTGGGATGGGGAACTTTGGTGAAGGTGGTCCTTAGTGTGTGAGAGCTGCTTCTCTTCAGTGAATCTAGCCTGGAATTTCTCAATAGAGTGCATCCGATCGGTGAAGACCTGCATGCAATCTGTCCTCTCTCTCTCTCTCTGCATCTCTCTTGCTGAGCACTGAGCACTATTGAATGTCCTGATTCATCTGGAGACGCTCCTGAATCATCTGGATTCACTCATGGATCATCTGCTGTACTTGTGCCTCCGTCTTCCCCAGTTCAGCTTTCCCCTCGCCAAACCTCCTCTAGAAGGACAGCGTGGTGAGTCTTGTGGTCTGTCTCAGAGCAGAACTCTTCATGCTTGCGACTCTCTGATGAGGCTGCAGGTGCATTTCACAGAAAGAGATCAGACACTCCAGGTAGGACTTCAGGGCCTTGCACCTTGTTCCAGTGCAGATGTCACAGGACACTTCTCCAGGCTTGGCAAGGCTTTGGTCTGTGCTACTGGAAGCTTTCAATTACACTTAAACGGACTTCCTGAACTGATCAGCAGTCTCAGCAAAGCAAGTATATACACTGAGACCAGGGCCCGGTTTCCCAAAATCATCTTAAGTTTATGTTCGTCTTCAAACCAATGGATGGTTTTAACGACAAACTTAGTTTTAAGATGCTTTTGGGAAACAGGGCCCATGGTCTCTTGTTTGAAGGCCACTTACACAGTGGAGACTGGCACAAGTCAGTATCCACTAAAACGGGCCTTGCTGAAGTTGTGTCCACATGTGGTGACTGGCTCAGTGAACACATCCAGACAGTTGGAGCACTGGAACTGATCTTCAGACAGGAAACTGCTGGAGGACGCCATTTCTGCTGTGCAGGTTAAGACCATTGCAATAAATGTTACGTAGTCCACCTTTTTAACATGCAATATATCAAGATCCCTCGGTTGCTGAGAAACAGCCACAGGTGTAGGCTCTCCTACCATTGCGTCTTCAGCTCTACTCGCTCCTTCCACTCTTCTCACCGCCTACAGATAGGCGACACGCTGGACAGCCCTTACTTGTGCCACCTATGTCTCCTTTACCCTAACAGTGCAATCTGGAAATGTGTGTGCATGTTCGCAGCCACAATTGCAATATCTAACCTCCACTGGATTCTCTTCCTGTCTGCATACACTTGACACGTGTCCAAATCTTTTGCATATGTGGCACTGAAGGGGTTTGTGCACGAAGGCTCTTACAGGCTATCTCATATAGCCCAACTCATACAGTATAGCCCAACGTGACAATGGAGAGACTCTTCACACAGTTGAAGTCGGAAGTTTACATACACAGGTTGGAGTCATTAAAACTCGTTTTTCAACCACTCCACAAATTACTTGTTAACAAACTATAGTTTTGGCAAGTCGGTTAGGACATCTACTTTGTGCATGACACAAGTCATTTTCCCAACAATTGTTTACAGACAGATTATTTCACTTATAATTCACTGTATCACAATTCCAGTGGGTCAGAAGTTTACATACACTAAGTTGACTGTGCCTTTAAACAGCTTGGAAAATTCCAGAAAATTATGTCATGGCTTTAGAAGCTTCTGATAGGCTAATTGACATCATTTGAGTCAATTGTACCTCTGGATGTATTTCAAGGCCTTCCTTCAAACTCAGTGGGACAATCAAAAGAAATCAGAGAAGACCTCAGAAAAAAAGTTGTAAACCTCCACAAGTCTGGTTCATCCTTGGGAGAATCCTTGTCATACCGCACAGGAAGGAGAAGCATTCTGTCTCCTAGAGATGAACATACTTTGGTGTGAAAAGTGCAATCAATCCCAGAACAGCAGCAAAGGACCTTGTGAAGATGCTGGAGGAAACAGGTACAAAAGTATCTATATCCACAGTAAAAACGAGTCCTATATCGACAAGGAAGAAGCCACTGCTCCAAATCCGCCATACAAAAGACAGACTACGGTTTGTAACTGCACATGGGGACACAGATTGTACTTTTTGGAGAAATGTCCTCTGGTCTGATGAAACAAAAATATAACTGTTTGGCCATAATGACCATTGTTATGTTTGGAGGAAAAAGGGGGAAGCTTGCAAGCCGAAGAACACCATCCCAAACATCATGCACAGGGGTGGCAGCATCATGTTGTGGGGGTGCTTTGCTGCAGGAGGGACTGGTGCACTTCACAAAATAGATGGCATCATGAGGTAGGAAAATTATGTGGATATATTGAAGCAACATCTCAAGACATCAGTCAGGAAGTTAAAGCTTGGTTGCAAATGGGTCTTCCAAACGGACAACGACCCCAAGCATACTTCCAAAGTGGTGGCGAAAGGGCTTAAGACAACAAAAGGTATTGGAGAGGTCATCACAAAGCCCTGACCTCAATCAAATAGAAATTTTGTGGGCAGAACTGAAAAAGCGTGTGCGAGCAAGGAGGCCTACAAACCTGACTCAGTTACACCAGCTCTGTCAGGAAGAATGGGCCAAAATTCACCCAATTTATTGTGGGAAGCTTGTTGAAAGCTACCCAAAACGTTTGACCCAAGTTAAACAATTTAATGACAATACTACCAAATACTAATTGAGTGTATGTAAACTTCTGATCCACTGGGATTGATAAAATAAAAGCTGAAATAAATCACTCTCTCTACTATTATTCTGACATTTCACATTCTTAAAATAAAGTGGTGATCCTAACTGACCTAAAACAGGGAATTCTTACTAGAATTAAATGTCAGGAATTGTGAAAAAACTGAGTTTAAATGTATTTGGCGAAGGTGTATGTAAACGTCCGACTTCATCTGTACATGGATAGAGTGAATAAATTCATTTTCTCTACCATACGGGTCAGTCAGCATGCGCCAACCACTCCACCTACTTCCTTAGGGGTTACATCTTCACACTTTATAGACCGGCCCAGAGAGAACCGCCTTTATAGGCGCTCTGCTTTGAAGAGCCATACACAAAACATTCCACTCATATATCTTCTTGAGGCCCAATGTATGATTCTTCTGCTCCGCAGACACACATGAAATCCAAATGAGCCCACTTCTTGTGACCCTCTCTGACGCCACTGACGCAACTAGACTTCAAAAGGATCTCCCAGGTTACATTGGTCCAAAACTATCACTCCGACTAAAAACGAGTCTAGGGGTTTCCTGTTTTCCACCACAACTTTACTCCTCATTTCCTTTCGTTTTCGCCCCTGTAACCCACTCATTCACACTTTTAGCTAATCGGTGTCACTCAACTCCAGCTCTTAAAGAGACAGTCCCCCCCCCAGGTGTTACTATGAGGTAAGGACCAGTACAGCCACATACAGCTCAACACAGGACCTACCCATCAAGCAGCTGTTTTATTAAAGAAAAGTCCACATCGAGACCAACACAGGGCCTGCTCTCTTTTAATAGTCCACCATGTTTCAGTACAGAGACAGACCCGTCAGAGGAACACACAGATGGTAAGACCGTTTTAACATTTCTACTGAGTCAGACTCTTCACAGCGTTAAACAGAGACATGAATCCTCTGGCCGGGATTCAATCAAACCCGCAAAAGCATTGTTTACGTAGTGCCTGCGTTTACAAACGACTGCTGCCTATGTGCGCACAGACACTGTGTACAGTATGCAATGCGGGTTTGGTGGAATATGTCCAGCTATGGAAATACTGTATTTACATTGACTTAATATGATTCTCTGGACAGTGTTTTATTCAAGCATCAGGGAGGAGTCTCATGAAACGATTATATAGTATATACCACATCATGTTACTGGATAGGTAGGCGTCTGTAGAGGATTCAAAAAAGAGGCATAGGAGCATTTCCTGTTTGAGAAAAACAATTAGTTATAGAATACAATACGCTACACAACACCAGGACACAGCACACAAATGAGGAAGTCCATCCAGTAAAAAACAAGAACAGAAAACAATCATGGTCATATACTGTCTGGGGTTGGGAGCCATTGTCCCTAACCACTGCTCCTGGGTCATATCTTTTTGTATCCTCCCCAATGGCTAAGCTTTGGAGTTGGCTAATCTGATCCTAGATCGGTGGTTAGGGACAACTTCTCCCTCAAGCGTACGATAAATTATGGCTCTGAATATACGACAACATAGCCGTCTACTGGTTAGATCACACACATTCGCTCAGAGAATAGAGACAGGAACATTCAACTACAGGAAGTCGAACTGTTTGGCCATCGGAATAAGACAATAATTAATGCAACACACAAACAATCAGAACTATTTACAGACAATGTTAACAACTAGAACAGTTCAGGGAGATCAGTAGAAAATAATGAATATGATCCATCTATCCCTTGGCTCTATGGCTTTGACAGGAGAGAGAAGAACATAGTACATTAGGAGTAGAACAGAGTAGAGTACAGTAGCATACAATTGTATTGTCCTTTTTTTGTGATGTTGCAGTGCGGTTGAGAGGCACAGGGTATGCCACAGTGCAGAATCCCTGGAGCAATTTGATCTAACAGTAAAGTGTCTTGCTCAAGGGCACAGCGGCAGATGCAATCTGGGAACTGGAACCATTAAGCTCAGGTTACTGGCCCACACTTCAAGGCTTAACTGCTGTTCCCCAAAGAGTCCGGCTTTAAGCCCCCAAGAATGGCCAGTTTATTTGAAAGGAGAGAAGAAGAGTTGTCCAGTTCACATTCGAAAGAAGAGAAAGTCCAGTCCATTTACCAGGTAAATTAAATAGCATCTTCAGAAATACAACCGTGGTATTAGATGGTCCAGAACAGCTTTTGAAGAACAGCATTTTTTTTTTTTACGACTGGTTAAGGAATAACCAATCAGTCTGGATGGACTTTACATTTAAATAGGGCATCATAAGACCAACCATAAAAAAGCCAACCCCACTGTCAGAGAAAAAACATGTTGTCTAAACATGATCAATATAGGATCCCACCTCCCCTCCACACACACACATATGGCACCCATACGCGCACACACCCCACAGTTAGTGTAACACACACACCCTACAGCTAGCGTAACACACACACCACCACAGCTAGCGTAACCCCCCCCACAGCTAGCATAACTAACACACCCCCACAGCTAGTGTAACACACACACCCCACAGCTAGTGTAACACACACACACCCCACAACTAGCATATCACACACACACCCCACAGCTAACATAACACACACACCCACACCACAGCTAGCGTAACAAACACACCCCACAGTTAACATAACACACAAACACACACCACAGCCAGCATAACACACACACCCCACAACTAACGTAACACACACACACACACCACAGCTCGTGTAACACACACACCCCACAGCTAGCTTAACACACACACAACCCAAAGCTAGCATAACACACACACACCCCACAGCTAGCGTAACACACACACAACCCAGAGCTAGCGTAACATACACACCCCACAGCCAGCTTAACATACACACCCCACAGCTAGCAAAACACACACACACCACAGCTAGCATAACACACACACACCACAGCTAGAGTAACACACACACCCCACAGCTAGCGTAACACTCACATAAACACACACACCCCACAGCTAGCATATCACACACACACCCCCACCTAGCTTAACACAGACACACAAACATACACCCCACAGCTAGCATAACACAGACACACACCACAGCTAGGGTTAAACACACACCCCGAAACCAAGCGTAACACACACAAACCACAAATAGCATAACACACACACCACAGCTAGCATAACACACACAAACCACAGCTAGCATAACAAACACACACACACACACACCACAGCTAGCGTTAAACACACAACCCACAGCTAGCTTAACACACACACACACACAGCACAGCTAGCGTAACACACAAACAGCACACAGCTAGCTTAACATACACACACCCCACAGCTAGCATAACACACACACTCCACAGCTAGCGTAACACACACACACGCCACAGCTAGCGTAACACACACACAACCCACAGCTAGGGTAACACACACACCACCCATAGCTAGCATAACACACACACCCCACAGCTAACGTAACACACACACTCCACAGCTAGCGTAACACACACACCCCACAGCTAGCGTAACACACATACAACCCACTGCTAGGGAAACACACACACAACCCATAGCTAGCATAACACACACACCCCACAGCTAACGTAACACACACAAAACCCAGAGCTAGCGTAACACACACCACACAGCCAGCTTCACACACACACACCACAGCTAGAGTAACACACACACCCCACAGCTAGCGTAACACTCACACAAACACACACACCCCACAGCTAGCGTAACACACACAAACCACAGCTAGCATAACACACACACTACAGCTAGCATTAAACACACACACACTACAGCTAGCGTAACACACAAACACCACACAGCTAGCGTAACACACACACACCACAGCTAGCGAAACACACACACCCGACAGCTAGCTGAACATACACACACCCCACAGCTAGTGTAACACACACACACCCCACAGCTAGGGTAACACACACACAACCCACAGCTAGCATAACACACACACCCCACAGCTAGCGTAGCACACACACAACCCAGAGCTAGCGTAACACACACACACCACAGCTAGCGTAACACACACACCCCACAGCTAGCGTAACACACACAACCCACAGCTAGCGTAACACACACACAGCTAGTGTAACACACACACCCCACAGCTAGCGTAACACGTACGCAACCCACAGCTAGCGTAACACACGCAACCCACAGCTAGCGTAACACACACACAACCCACAACTAGCGTAACACACACACAACCCACAGCTAGCGTAACACACACAACCCACAGCTAGCGTAACACACACACACAGCTACAAATCAACTGTACATTTCGGTGTTCCTCAAGGTTCCGTTTTAGGACCACTATTGTTTTCACTATATATTTTACCTCTTGGGGATGTTATTCGAAAACATAATGTTAACTTTCACTGCGGATGACACACAGCTGTACATTTCAATGAAACATGGTGAAGCCCCAAAATTGCCCTTGCTAGAAGAATGTGTTTCAGACATAAGGAAGTGGATGGCTGCAAACTTTCTACTTTTAAAGTCGGACAAAACAGAGATGCTTGTTCTAGGTCCCAAGAAACAAAGAGATCTTCTGTTGAATCTGACAATTAATCTTAATGGTTGTACAGTCGTCTCAAAGAAAACTGTGAAGGACCTCGGTGTTACTCTGGACCCTGATCTCTCTTTTGAAGAACATATCAAGACCATTTCAAGGACAGCTTTTTTCCATCTACGTAACATTGCAAAAATCAGAAACTTTCTGTCCAAAAATGATGCAGAAATATTAATCCATGCTTTTATCACTTCTAGATTAGACTACTGCAATGCTCTACTTTCCGGCTACCCAGATAAAGCACTAAATAAACTTCAGTTAGTGCTAAATACGGCTGCTAGAATCCTGACTAGAACCAAAAAAATGTATCATATTACTCCAGTGCTAGCCTCTCTACACTGGCTTCCTGTCAAGGCAAGGGCTGATTTCAAGGTTTTACTGCTAACCTACAAAGCATTACATGGGCTTGGTCCTACCTATCTCTCTGATTTAGTCCTGCTGTACATACCTACACGTACGCTACAGTCACAAGACGCAGGCCTCCTAATTGTCCCTAGAATTTCTAAGCAAACAGCTGGAGGCAGGGCTTTCTCCTATAGAGCTCCATTTTTATGGAACGGTCTACCTACCCATGTCAGAGACGCAAACTCGGTCTCAACCTTTAAGTCTCTACTGAAGACTCATCTCTTCAGTGGGTCATATGATTGAGTGTAGTCTGGCCCAGGAGTGGGAGGGTGAACGGAAAGGCTCTGGAGCAACGAACCGCCCTTGCTGTCTCTGCCTGGCCGGTTCCCCTCTTTCCACTGGGATTCTCTGCCTCTAACCCTATTACAGGGGCTGAGTCACTGGCTTACTGGGGCTCTCTCATGCCGTCCCTGGAGGGGGTGCGTCACCTGAGTGGGTTGATTCACTGATGTGGTCATCCTGTCTAGGTTGGCGCCCCCCCCCCCCCCCCCCTGGGTTGTGCCGTGGCAGAGGTCTTTGTGGGCTATACTCAGCCTTGTCTCAGGATGGTAAGTTGGTGGTTGAAGATATCCCTCTAGTGGTGTGGGGGCTGTGCTTTGGCAAAGTGGGTGGGGTTATATCCTTCCTGTTTGGCCCTGTCCGGGGGTGTCCTCGGATGGGGCCACAGTGTCTCCTGACCCCTCCTGTCTCAGCCTCCAGTATTTATGCTGCAGTAGTTTATTTGTCGGGGGGCTAGGGTCAGTTTGTTATATCTGGAGTACTTCTCCTGTCCTATTCGGTGTCCTGTGTGAATCTAAGTGTGCGTTCTCTAATTCTCTCCTTCTCTCTTTCTTTCTCTCTCTCGGAGGACCTGAGCCCTAGGACCATGCCCCAGGAATACCTGACATGATGACTCCTTGCTGTCCCCAGTCCACCTGACTGTGCTGCTGCTCCAGTTTCAACTGTTCTGCCTTATTATTATTCGACCATGCTGGTCATTTATGAACATTTGAACATCTTGGCCATGTTCTGTTATAATCTCCACCCGGCACAGCCAGAAGAGGACTGGCCACCCCACATAGCCTGGTTCCTCTCTAGGTTTCTTCCTAGGTTTTGGCCTTTCTAGGGAGTTTTTCCTAGCCACCGTGCTTCTACACCTGCATTGCTTGCTGTTTGGGGTTTTAGGCTGGGTTTCTGTACAGCACTTTGAGATATCAGCTGATGTACGAAGGGCTATATAAATAAATTGGATTTAGTGTAACACACACACCCACAGCTAGCGTAACACATACACAACCCACAGCTAGCATAACACACGCAACCCACAGCTAGCATAACACACACACAACCCACAACTAGCGTAACACACACACAACCCACAGCTAGTGTAACACACACACCCCACAGCTAGCGTAACACATATACAACCCACAGCTAGCGTAACACAAACACCCCACAGCTAGCGTAACACACACACACCTCACAGCTAGCGTAACACACACACAACCCACAGCTAGCGTAACACACGCACCCCACAGCTAGCGTAACACACACACAACCCACAGCTAGCGTAACACACACACACCAAACAGCTAGCGTAACACACACAAACCACATCTAGTGTAACATACACCCCACAGCTAGTGTAACACACCCCACAGCTAGCATAACACACACACACAAACACACACACACCACAGGTAAAGTAACACACACACCCCACAGCTAGCGTAACACACACACACCCCAGCTAGCTTAAAACACACACACAACCCACAGCTAGCGTAACACACACACCCCACAGCTAGCGTAACACACACACAACCCACAGCTAGCATAACACACACACCCCACAGCTAGCGTAACACACACACAACCCACAGCTAGCGTAACACACACACCCCACAGCTAGCTTAAAACACACACACAACCCACAGCTAGCGTAACACACGCACCCCACAGCTAGCGTAACACACACACAACCCACAGCTAGCGTAACACAGACACAACCCACAGCTAGCGTAACACACACACCCCACAGCTAGCGTAACACACACACACCACAGCTAGCGTTACACACACAACCCACAGCTAGCGTAACACACACACCCCACAGCTAGTGTTACACACACAACCCACAGCTAGCGTAACACACACACCCCCCAGCTAGCGTAACACACACACAACCCACAGCTAGCGTAACACACGCACCCCACAGCTAGCGTAACACACACACAACCCACAGCTAGCGTAACACACGCACAACACACAGCTAGCGTAACACACACACATCCCATAGCTAGCGTAACACACACACCCCACAGCTAGCGTAACACACATACCCCACAGCTAGAGTAACACACACACCCCACAGCTAGAATAACACACACACACCACATCTAACGTTACACACACACCCCACAGCTAGAGTAACACACACACACCACATCTAGCGTTACACACACAACCCACAGCTAGCGCTACACACACACCCCACAGCTAGCGTAACACACACACCAAACAGCTAGCGTAACACACACACACCCCACAGCTAGTGTAACACACACACATCACAGCTAGTGTTACACACACACCCCACAGCTAGCGTAACACACACACCACAGCTAAGTTATGATAATAATCAGACAGAGTTGACATGAATATTAGAGGTTTACATCGTCTGGGTCAGGAGGCAGAGGGAGAGGAGGATCTCTGATCTCTGATGTCTTTTCCTCTTTCTCCCCCTCCTTCTTTTCCAACATGTCCTCCTCCTCTTCCTCCTTTATCATCCATTCTTCCTCCTCTTCCTCGGAAAGTCACATGGCACGGCCGGTGAGCCAATGGCGTGTCATCGATCAGACCAGGGCGTGTGTGTGAGTGACAGCTTCGCGGGTCTGGGAGTGTTTATCGTGAGTGTGTGTATGTGCATGCTGATTGTGTGTGTGTTTGAGCTCATTGTGAGTGTTGCTTTGCAGATTGTGAGTGTGAGTGTGTTTATGCTCATTGTGATCGTGTGTATGGATATTGTTATGCTGTGTGTGTATGAATTGATCATCAGTGTGTGTGCTCTGCTCTTGGGAGTGTGTGTGTTGCAGCTCGTCATAAACGTATGCGAGTATGCTCCGCTCCTCCGTGTGTGTGAGCTCCTCGTGCTCCTGACTGTGTGTGTTCTGCTCCCGCTGTGTGACCTCCTCGATCCAGCGCCGGAACCGGCCGACCCGTGTGTAGAGGGCCGGGGTTGAGGGGTCACTGCAACCGTAACCCCCGGAGACAATCCCGGTCAACACCCACCGCCCCTCATCTCCCTGGCACACCAGCCCGCCACCCCAGTTGCCTTGGCAACCGTTGTTCTTGTGGAGACGGCGTGTGTCAGGGGGGCTGCCGGCACATAGCGTGCCGTGGGAAGAGTAACCATCCCCATAACGCTTCTTACACTGCCATGACGACAGGAGGGGTACCCAGGACTGTAGCACAGCATCTGTGAAGGGACAAGGGGAGTGGTTGGAGGAAGAGTAAGAGATTGTGAGCGAATGGGGAGACTGGATGTACAGTAGGAAGGAAAGAGATAAACCACAAATCAATGTCCTCCGAGGATGTAGTTGAGAGATCAGAGTTGAGGGAGTGGAAGGTGAGGTGTACCTGGGCCGTCCCAGCCTGCGGTAACCGCAGCGATGCAGGAGGAGGGGGTCTTGCCACCCGCAGTTTCCGGGGTGGGGAGGCAGGCAGCATTGGTGTGGGGGTCAAAAGTCAAACAGTGACCCTTGGGGCTGGGCACACTCAGCAGGGCCAGGTCATGACCCCCAGGGCCCTGATCTGACCTGAACTTCCTGTGGACCACCACTTTCTCCAGGGTCAGAGTTCGGTCAGAACCCCCCACGCGCACAACGTAGTGGGACGGGTCAATACCAAACCTAGAGGATGGAGTGAGAGAGATGGAGTGTGAGGGAGAAAGAGTGAGAGACAAAGGAGAGATAGGGGGAGTAAGGATTTTGAAAAGGGGGACAGATAATTGGATGGGGAGAAATGTAGGCAGAGAAAGAAGACGTGAGCAACAAAAACTAATGAGCAAACAAATGTCCAGAAAAGAGCGGAGAAAAGACAAATGAGAAGTGCTCTCACCTGGTGAAGCAGTGAGCGGAGGCGAGGGCCCAGCAGGGAGAGATCAGAGTTCCGCTGCAAATAGGATGGCCGTCTTTCCCCTCAGAACCCAACCACACTGACACCTGCCACGGCCACGACGTGCTAGAGAAGAGGGGGAGATGTGTATATGTGTTCTCATGTATGATATACTGTACTGCACATCTGAACAGTAGGTAAAGCTTCTCTTACCCGAGTATATTCTCTCCTCCTCCTCCCACTCCACTCTTCCTCTCGTTCCCTTCCTCCACAACCTTCCTCACTCCACAGGTGCGCTCACTTGGCCTGACTTGGCCCTCTGTTGCCTGGGGGGCGGGGTCACAGCTCACCGCTGCATCCTCTCTCTGTCTGCAGCCCTCAGGGCTCCGGCCCAGAGATGGACACTCCCCCAGGAAGTCCTCCTTCCCCCTACACCTCACCTGGTCCAGGTGGACGGGACCCTTTCCCCGACCGAAACCACCCACCACTACCGCATGACCACTGAGGGAGAGAGGGAGGAGAAAGGGTGGGAGTGTGAGGATGATAGACTGAGATAATTGATAAGAAACATTGAAAATGCTGGATAGACTGAATACACAATTACTTCAACACACATACAGTTGAAGTCAGAAGTTTGCATACACTTATGTTGGAGTCATTAAAACTTGTTTTTCAACCATTCCACAAATTACTTGTTAACAAACTATAGTTTTGGCAAGTCGGTTAGGACATCTACTTTGTGCATGACACAAGTAATTTTCCCAACAATTCTTTACAGACAGATTATTTGACTTATAATTCACTGTATCACAATTCCAGTGAGTCAGAAGTTTACATACACTAAGTTGACTGTGCCTTTAAACAGCTTGGAAAATTCCAGAAAATTATGTTATGGCTTTAGAAGCTTCTGATAGGCTAATTGACATAATTTGAGTCAATTGGAGGTGTACCTGTGGATGTATTTCAAGGCCTACCTTCAAACTCAGGGCCTCTTTGCTTGACATCATGGGAAAATCAAAAGAAATCAGCCAAGAACTCATAAAAACATTTGTAGACCTCCACAAGTCTGGTTCATCCTTGGGAGCAATTTCAAACGCCTGAAGGTACCACGTTCATCTGTACAAACAATAGTACGCAAGTATAAACACCACGGGACCAGGCAGCCATCATACCGTTCAGGAAGGAGACACGTTCTGTCTCCTAGAGATGAACGTACGTATTGTGGTGCGAAAAGTGCAAATCAATCCCAGAACAACAGCAAAGAACCTTGTGAAGATTCTGGAGGAAACAGGTACAAAAGTATCCATATCCATAGTAAAACGAGTCCTATATCGACATAACCTGAAAGGCAGCTCATCAAGGAAGAAGCCATTGCTTCAAAACCGCCATTAAAAAAAAGCCAGACTACGGTTTGCAACTGTACATGGGGACAAAGATTGTACTTTTTGGCGAAATATCCTCTGGTCTGATGAAACAAAAATAGAACTGTTTGGCCATAATGACCATCGTTATGTTTGTAGGAAAAAGAGGGGTGAAGCACAGAGGTGGCAGCATCATGTTGTGGGGGTGCTTTGCTGCAGGAGGGATTGGTGCACTCACAAAATAGATGGCATCATGAGGCTGTAAAATGTTGTGGATATATCGAAGCAACATCTCAAGACATCAGTTAAAGCTTGGTCGCAAATGGGTCTTCCAAATGGACAACGACCCCAAGCATACTTCCAAAGTGGTGGCAAAAGGGCTTAAGGACAACAAAGTCAAGTTTTTGGAGTTGCCATCACAAAGCCCTGACCTCAATCCTATAGAAAATTTGTGGGCAGAACTGAAAAAGCGTGCAAGCTAGGAGGCCTACAAACATGATTCAGTTACACAAGCTCTGTCAGGAGGTATGGGCCAGAATTCATCCAACTTATTGTGGGAAGCTTGTGGAAGGCTACCCGAAATGTTTTACCCAAGTTAAACCATTTAAAGGCAATAAATCTAAATACTAATTGAGTGTATGTAAACTTCTGACCCACTGGGAATGTGATGAAATAAATAAAAACTGAAATAAATCACTCTCTACTATTATTCTGACATTTCACATTCTTAAAATAAAGTGGTGATCCTAACAGACCTGAGACAGGGAATTTTTACTAGAATTAAATGTCAGGAATAGTGAAAAACTGAGTTTAAATGTATTTGACTAAGGTGTATGTAAACTTCCGACTTCAACTGTAGGTCTGTGCACACTAAAGCACACAGACACACACACTCACCTGTGGCCCAGCTGTCTGCAGACCACGGCGGCGTTCAGGTTGCTCCAGCCTGAGTCACAGATACTTCCCCAGGCTCCATGGAGATACACCTCCACACGACCTTCCTTATGGCTACCACCCCCTACCAGACGCACCAGGGGACCTGCAACACACAGACATGATACAAATCACATATTTATTTGTAGTCACTGGGCCCCAGAAAAAAAGGGCTGGATGGAAGTTTGGCCACATTGTCAGGCTCACCTGTGGCAGGTGCAACAGCCGGGACCTCATTGGTCTCTTCTTCTTTAGCTCCGGCTCTGCAACGGACGCCCACGTCCTCTCCATGGGAACAGTCGCTACGGCCCCATATGCCATGGTGACAGTCCAGCAGGGATGACTCCGTCCCCTCACAACGAACGTCGTCCAATAGGATGAGCCCGGAACCCTCGCCAAACGTTCTGTCAGCCATGACGTCTGCATGGCCCCTAGAGGTGGACCACGAAATTACTTCAACTTCAAGGTACAACTTGGTAGTTGTTGATTACCATAAAGCTCCGACATTTATGATGTTGTCATATCACTGAGTCTACCTTTAAAACATGAACAGAGTGGAGACTCCCTAGTTACAGGAATCAACAACAATGAAATTCAACACGGGCACTATTGTCTCTTCCAAGTGTGGCCATGTCTGCAAAGGAAAGTACACACCCACACACCTGTATCCGAGCTGTCGACAGACCACCTGTGCGTGTTGTTGAGTCCAGTGGTCGTCGCACACCGTACCCCAGTCCCCAGAGTGGAACACCTCCACACGACCCTCCCATGGACTGTCTCCTCCTACCAACCGGACCACACCGTCTGGAACACACACACACAGTCATTTGTGTGCATGTTATATCTGTTTTCAGGATATGTGTGTGTGTGTGTGTGTGTGTGTGTGTGTGTGTGTGTGTGTGTGTGTGTGTGTGTGTGTGTGTGTGTGTGTGTGTGTGTGTGTGTGTGTGTGTGTGTGTGTACCTGTGTAGGGGCTGCAGGACACCCCTGCATCTTCCATATGGTCACAGTTGTGTTGTTCCCAGTCTCCATGAAGACACTGGTCCAAGAAGAGTTCATTTCCTGTACACCTTACGGCGTCCAATTGAATGGGACCTGAGCCCTTTCCGAAGTGGGCCCATGACCAGGCCTTCGCCACACCCCTAAACACATGTGTACATCAATGTGTCAAAACCACAATAATGACTCTTCCTCTAGCTGAGTATAAATGCTACTACAGATTCCCTCTGTCTCCTCTCTCTCTCTCTCTCTCTTGTGCGCAGTAAACACACACACACACACAACACACACACACACACACACACACACACACACATATTCACCCGAAGCCCAGCTGTCGACAGACCACCTCTGCATCTCTGTCGTCCCATTGGTCATCGCAGACAGAGCCCCACCTACCGCCATGGAACACCTCAACACGCCCCTCAAAGTCTTCCTCTCCTCCAACCAATCGTAGAGGAGGACCACTGCCTAGGGGAGGAAACAATAACCCAATATGGATGCTAAGTAGGGTCAAGACGTAACAATATGCACTTTCTTCCCTTCTCTCTAGCTCCCGATGCTTTCTACTGACCTTCTGGTGGAGCACACACCACTCCTGCCTCGTTTCCATGGCTACAATCCCCGGTAACAAATGTCCTGCTCCGGCATTGGCTGATGGAGCTCTCATCACCACGGCAACCCAGCCGCTCATAGTGGAAGAGACCGGAGCCCGAGCCAAACCGGGAGTTCTGCAACGCTGTGCCGATCTCACTGAGGACAAACACACAATCTTACAGATCTTCATCTTACAGATGAAATGGAAATGCTGCGATACTACAATGCCGATCTTGATGAGGAGGCGCTCAAACATACACACTCCTACCACACACATCCCTCTTACCCCAGTCCCAGCTGTCTGCAGATCACACTGGCATCTCTGTCTGTCCAATGAGAGTCACACACTGCCCCCCACTGGCCATTCAGGTACACCTCCACACGTCCACTTCCTGACGATGTCCCGCCCACCAGCCGAGCTGCACCTAGGAGAGGGAGAGATGGACAGGTACATCAGCCAATCAACAATCTGGAAGAAAGACACATGACAGGAATCTCATCAAATCCAAATATTATGTCCAAATTATTTGCTATTTGTCATATATAGTGCATTCGGAAAGTTTCAAAACCCCTTCACCTTTTTCACATTTTGTTACATTACAGCCTTATTCTAAATTTGATTAAATTGTTTTTTCCCTCATCAATTTACACACAATACCCCATAATGACAAAGCAAAAATATGTTTTTATAAACATTTACTAATTTATTAAAAATAAAAAACTGAAATATAACGTGTACATAATTCAGACCCTTTACTCAGTACTTTGTTGAAGCACCTTTGGCAGCGATTACAACCGTGAGTCTTCTTGAGGGAGTTTCTCCCATTCTTCTCTGCAGATCCTCTTAAGCTCTGTCAGGTTGGATGGGGAGCGTCGCTGCACAACTATTTTCAGGTCTCTCCAGAGACACTTGTCCCGAAGCCACTCCAGCGTTGTCTTGACTGTGTGCTTAGGGTCGTTGTCCTGTTGGAAGGTGAACCTTCGCCCCAGTCTGAGGTCCTAAGCCTTCTGGAGCAGAATTTAATTTAGGATCTCTCTGTACTTTGCTCCATTCATCTTTCCCTCAAACCTGAATAGTCTCCCAGTCAATGCCGCTGATAACATGATGCTGCCACCACCATGCTTCACCGTAGGGATGGTATAGGACAGGTGATGAGCGGTGCCTGGTTTCCTCCAGACATGACGCTTGGCATTCAGGCCAAAGAGTTCAATCTTGGTTTCACCAGACCAGAGAATCTTGTTTCTCATGGTGTGTGAGTTCTTTCGGTGACTTTTGGCAAACTCCAAGCGGGTTGTCATGTGCCTTTTACTGAGGAGTGGCTTTGATCTGGCCACTCTACCATAAAGGCCTGATTGGTGGCGTGCTGCAGAGATGGTTGTCCTTCTGGATGGTTCTCCCATCTCCACAGAGGAACTCTGGAGCTCTGTCAGAGTGACCATCAGGTTCAAATCAAATCAAATTTTATTGGTCACATACACGCGACTAGCAGATGTTATTGCGAGTGTAGCGAAATGCTTGTGCTTCTAGCTCCGACAGTGCAGTAATATCTAACCAATTACACAACATATACCCAGTACACACATTTCTAAATTGGAATGAATTAAGACTATATACTTATGGATGATCGATCTCAGAGTGGACTAAGATACCTACACCACCCGATGTCACAGGAAGGCCATAAAGATCATCAAGGACAACAACCACCCGAGCCACTGCCTGTTCACCCTGCTATCATCCAGAAGGCGAGGTCAGTACAGGTGCATCAAAGCAGGGACCGAGAGACTGAAAAACAGCTTCTATCTCAAGGCCATCAGACTGTTAAACAGCCACCACTAACATTGAGTGGCTGCTGCCAACATACTGACTCAACTCCAGCCACATTAACAATGTAAAAATTTATGAAAAAAAATGATTCACTAACCACTTTAAACAATGCCACTTCATATAATGTTTACATACCCTACATTACTCATCTCATATGTATATACTGTACTCGATACCATCTACTGCATCTTGCCTATGCCGTTCTGTACCATCACTCATTCATATATTTTTATGTACATATTCTTCATTCCTTTACACTTGTGTGTATAAGGTAGTCGTTTTGGAATTGTTAGGTTAGATTACTCGTTGGTTATTACTGCATTGTCGGAACTAGAAGCACAAGCATTTCGCTACACTGGCATTAACATCTGCTAACCATGTGTATGTGACAAATAAAATTTGATTTGATACATAGAATAGTATAGAATACAGTATATACATATGAGATGAGTAATGCAAGATATATAAACATTAAGTGACTAAGATACCGCAGAATAGTATAGAATACAGTGTATACATTTGAGATGAGTAATGCAATATATGTAAACATTAAGTGACTAAGATACCGCAGAATAGTATAGAATACAGTGTATACATTTGAGATGAGTAATGCCAGATATATAAACATCTCCCTGACCAAGGCCATTCTCCCCCGGTTGCTCAGTTTGGCCGGGTGGCCAGCTCTAAGAAGAGTCTTGGTGGTTCCAAACTTCTTCCATTTAAGAATGATGGAGGCCACTGTGTTCTTGGGGACCTTCATTGCTGCAGAAATGTTTTGGTAACCTAACCCAGATTTTAGAATAAGGCTCTAACGTAACAAAACGTGGAACAAGTGAAGGGGTCTGAATACTTTCCGAATGCACAATATATATATATACACTGAGTGTACAAAACATCAAAAACACCTGCTCTTTCCATGACATGAACTGCACAGGTGAATCCAGGTGAAAGCTATCATCCCTTATTGATGTCACATTAAATCCACTTCAATCCATGTAGATGAAGGGGAGGAGACAGGTTAAACAATTTAGGTTAGACAATTGAGACATGGATTGTGTATGTGTGCCATTCAGAGGGTGAATGGGCAAGACAAAAGGTTTAAATCCCTTTGAACAGGGTATTGTAGTAGGTGCCAGGCACACTGGTTTGAGTGTGTCAAGAACTGCAACGCTGCTGAGTTTTTCATGCTCAACAGTTTCCCATGTGTATTAAGAATGGTCCACCACCCAAAGGACACCCAGCCAAGTGTGGGAAGCATTGGAGTCAATATGGGCCAGCATCCCTGTGGAACGCTTTTGACACCTTGTAGAGTCCATGCCCTGATGAATTGAGACTGTTCTGAGAGCAAAAAGGGGGGGGGGGGGGGGGGGCTCAATATTAGGAAGGTGTTCTTAATGTTTTGTGTCATGTATTGTCATGTTGTGTCTTTCTGTCCTTTCCTTTCACCCTGTCTCCCTCTGCTGGTCGTACTAGGTTACCGTTTCTGTCCCTCTTTCCCCCAGCTGTTCCTTGTCTTCTCTGACTACCTCATTCACCCCTTTTCCCACCTGTTCCCTTTTTCCCTCTGATTAGGTCCCTATATCTCTCTCTGTTTCTGCTCCTGTCTTTGTCGGATTCTTGTTTGTGTGTCTCATGCCTGAACCAGACTATCATCGTGTTTGCTGCAACCTTGTCCTGTCCTGTCGGAATCTACCTGTCCATCTGAGCCCACGTGTGTTCATCATTAAAGAAACTCTGTTTGTTAATTCGCTTTTGGGTCCTCATTCACGCACCTGACAGAAGAATCCGACCAAGAATGGACCCAGCGACTTCGGATCCTCTCCACTCAGCCGTCGAGATCCAGGGAGCGATGCTAGGCAGACACGAGCAGGAATTGTCTGCTGCTCGACATGCCGTTGAGACCCTGGCCACCCAAGTCTCCAACCTCACAGAACAGGTTCACCATCTCCGCCTCGATCCACCGGCCACTTCCAGGGCTTTCGAATCTCCGGAGCCCAGAATCAATAACCCGCCGTGTTACTCTGGGGAGCCCACTGAATGCCGCTCGTTCCTCACCCAGTGTGATATTGTGTTTTCTCTCCAGCCCAACACTTACGCCAGGAGCACTGCTCGTGTCGCCTACGTCATATCTCTCCTTACTGGACGGGCTCGTGAGTGGGGCACGGCAATCTGGGAGGCAAGGGCTGAGTGTACTAACCAGTATCAGGACTTTAAGGAGGAGATGATACGGGTTTTTGATCGATCTGTTTTTGGGGAGGAGGCTTCCAGGGCCCTGTCTTCCCTATGTCAAGGCAATCGATCCATAACAGACTACTCTATTGAGTTTCGCACTCTTGCTGCCTCCAGTGGCTGGAACGAGCCGGCTTTGCTCGCTCGTCTTCTGGAGGGTCTCCGCGCAGAGGTAAAGGATGAGATTCTCTCCCGGGAGGTTCCTTCCAGCGTGGATTCCTTGATTGAACTCGCTATTCGCATTGAGCGACGGGTTGATCTTCGTCACCGAGCTCGTGGAAAGGAGCTCGCGTTCTCCGTTGCCCCCCTCTCCGCATCACTACCATCTTCCTCTGCCGGCTCGGGAGCTGAGCCTATGCAGCTGGGAGGTATCCGCATCTCGACTAAGGAGAGGGAACGGAGAATCACCAACCGCCTCTGTCTCTATTGCGGTTCTGCTGGTCATTTTGTCACTTCATGTCCAGTAAAAGCCAGAGCTCATCAGTAAGCGGAGGGCTACTGGTGAGCGCTACTACTCCTGTCTCTCCTTCAAGATCCTGCACTACCTTGTCGGTCCATCTACGCTGGACCGGTTCGTCAGCTTCCTGCAGTGCCTTAATAGACTCTGGGGCGGAGGGCTGTTTTATGGACGAGACCTGGGCTCGGGAACATGACATTCCTCTCAGACAGTTAAGGGAGTCCACGGCCTTGTTCGCCCTGGATGGTAGTCCTCTCCCCAGGATTCAGCGTGAGACGCTACCTTTAACCCTCACTGTTTCTGGTAATCATAGCGAAACCATTTCTTTTTTAATTTTTCGTTCACCTTTTACACCTGTTGTTTTGGGCCATCCCTGGCTAGTTTGTCATAATCCTTCCATTAATTGGTCTAGTAATTCTATCCTCTCCTGGAACGTCTCATGTGAAATGTTTAATGTCTGCTATCCCTCCTGTTTCCTCTGTCTCTTCTTCACAGGAGGAGCCTGGTGATTTGACAGGGGTGCCGGAGGAATATCACGATCTGCGCACGGTGTTCAGTCGGTCCAGGGCCACCTCTCTTCCTCCACACCGGTCGTATGATTGTAGTATTGATCTCCTTCCGGGAACCACTCCCCCCCGGGGTAGACTATACTCTCTGTCGGCTCCCGAACGTAAGGCTCTCGAGGATTATTTGTCTGTAGCTCTTGACGCCGGTACCATAGTCCCCTCCTCCTCTCCCGCCGGAGCGGGGTTTTTTTTTGTCAAGAAGAAGGACGGGTCTCTGCGCCCCTGCATAGATTATCGAGGGCTGAATGACATAACAGTGAAGAATCGTTATCCGCTTCCTCTTATGTCTTCAGCCTTCGAGATCCTGCAGGGAGCCAGGTTTTTCACTAAGTTGGACCTTCGTAACGCTTACCATCTCGTGCGCATCAGGGAGGGGGACGAGTGGAAGACGGCGTTTAACACTCCGTTAGGGCACTTTGAATACCGGGTTCTTCCTTTCGGCCTCGCTAACGCTCCAGCTGTCTTTCAGGCATTAGTCAATGATGTCCTGAGAGACATGCTGAACATCTTTGTTTTCGTTTACCTTGACGATATCCTGATTTTTTCACCGTCACTCCAGATTCATGTTCAGCACGTTCGACGTGTCCTCCAGCGCCTTTTAGAGAATTGTCTTTTTGTGAAGGCTGAGAAGTGCACTTTTCATGCCTCCTCCGTCACATTTCTCGGTTCTGTTATTTCCGCTGAAGGCATTAAGATGGATCCCGCTAAGGTCCAAGCTGTCATTGATTGGCCCGCCCCTAAGTCACGCGTCGAGCTGCAGCGCTTTCTCGGCTTCGCGAACTTCTATCGTCGTTTCATCCGTAATTCGCTTTTGGGTCCTCATTCACGCACCTGACAGTTTTGTATATATATGTATATATATATATATACACAGTACCAGACATAAGTTTGGACACACCTACTCATTCCAGGGTTTTTCTTTATTCTTATTATTTTCTACATTGACGAACAATAATGAAGACATCAAAACTATGCAAAGCTGTCATCAAGGCAAAGGGTGGATACTTTGAAGAATCTCAAATATAAAATATATTTTGATTTGTTTAACACTTTTTTGGTTACTACATGATTCACCATGTGTAATTTCATAGTTTTGACAATGTAGACAATAGTAAAAATAAAGAAAAACCCTGGAATGAGTAGGTGTGTCCAAACTTTTGACTGGTACTGTATATACACACAAACTACTGCATTTATTTAATATGCCTATTTCACATATGTGCTGTTGACCTACCCTGGTGGCAGTCGCAGTAAGACCAGCCGATGGCCCCAGAGGTCTGTCTGAAGAAGCACCAGGGGTTGGACTCTCTGTCAGGGTTACGGCAGTAGCTGTGCTCCCCAAGGCCTCGGCCAGGGTACTGCAGCACGTAGTCTGGAAACTCTGTCCACCGCAGGCAGAGAGCGCCAGAGTCCGTCTGAGACACAGAGCCGTTATAGTAACCCAGCTCTGTAAAACCCTCCGAACAGGAGAGAGGGGCTGAATAGAGAGTGAGAGTGAGAGAGAGAGAGAGAGAGCGAGAAAGAGAGAGAGAGAGAGAGAATGGAAGAGAGAGAGAGAGGATAATGTTAGTAACCCAGCTTTGAAAAACCCTTGGAACAGGAGCAAGGAGCTTGGAGGAGAGATAGAGAAAGACAGTTGTGGAAGGTGAGAAAAGGGACAATGTTACAGTAGAGCTGTAAACCCTTCATAGCAGGGCAGTGGACCTGTAGAAAGAGGCAGAGAAGAGGAGCTGAAGAGAGAGAGGGAGATGGAGAGTCCTGATTCAAAATGGAAAATCGCCTTGCTTCTCCTATATTCATGTACAGACAGTTACAAGACGTATTAATATCCACTTTCCGATGACACAGCAGGGGACCTCTGTAATACGGTTACTCAACTGATCCATGTTAAAATCCCTTCACCTCCCACTCCCATTCTTACTCAAAATGAAGGAGGACACACAGAAGAGGGTCCTTAAGGAGGGTACAGTCTGTAGTCTGAGGGTCCCTAAGGAGTGTACACTCTGTACTGTAGAGGGGGAATTAGTGGAAGAGGCATAAACAACAAAGGCTAAATAAAACTGCTGCTGACATGAAAATTATGCTACCCCAAACCCCCCACCCACACAACAACAATAATCTCCCAGGCAGTAATTAGAGCAGTATTAGTAGAGAGAGAGAGAGAGAGAGAGAGAGATGTATTAGACATTCCATTGAGTAGCAGGATCAAACTCTATAGTAACTAAGCAACTCACACTCTGCCAGACCCAAACAAACAGACATACATGCACGCACGCACACACACACACACACACACACACACACACACACACACACACACACACACACACACACACACACACACACACACACACACACACACACACACACACACACACACACACACACACACACACACACACACACACACACCCTGTGATTAATAGCTAGGACAGAGAGAGGAGCTGCAATAGCCAGGACCAGTGTTATCTCTCACACACAGCTTGGCTGTCCTTGAACATCATCTAATCATGCCATGCACGCGCGCACACGCACGCACACGCACGCACGCACGCACGCACACACACACACACACACACACACACACACACACACACACACACACACACACACACACACACACACACACACACACACACACACACACACACACACACACACACACACTCTCTCTCTCTCTCTCTTTCCAGAGGCTGTAGCCCTTACCCATCATACCTCATTCCAATCTGGAAGAGGAAGAGAGAAAAAAGGAGAGGGACCCACATGGAAAAATATTGTAGTGTATACTACGGTCGGAATACTATAGTATTCACTGTAGTGTTTTCTCTAGTTTACTATAGCATAAATACTGTAGTAAAAAATATAAATATATACTATAGTATTTACTGTAGTGTTTTTGCAAACTGTAGTATACCGTAATATTTACTGTAGTGTTTTGGTTTACTGTAATAATTACTATAGTGTTTTTGGGGACATTACTGTAGTAATTACTAAAGTGATTTATTATATTTGACATGGAAGTTTGGGGCTTTCTCCTTAAAAAAATGTCCATAACCTGTAGGTAGAACTTCACACTTCTGTTCTTTTCTATAACCTTATGGTTATGTAGGTCTTTCACTTACGTGTGGCACAAATTGGGATTATTGGGGAGGGGAATGGGCAGGGTATATGCAAATTAAGTGATGTAGTATTTACTAGTGATGGGGAAACAAAGCTTCTTGAAGCATTAAGGCCCAGCCAATTGTGTTTGAAACTTTTCATTGCTTGAGGCTTTGAGCAACACAGTGTACACTAGCGGCACCTGCTTGTCAAAAGAATTTAGATCAGCCAAATTATTATAGATGATGTCCCACACACCGTAGCGCCTGCGCAGGGTAGCCTTTTTGTCTTCTACCAAACCAATCAGGTAGTTGTTTGACAAAAATAAGCTTTGGATGTCATTGATCACATGGTTCTGATAAAGTGATACTGTCACGACTTCTGTCAAAGTCGATGCCTCTCCTTGTTCGGGCGGTGCTCGGCAGTCGACGTCACCGGTTCTCTAGCCATCATTGATCCATTTTTCATTTTCCATTGGTTTGGTCTTGTCTTCCTACACACCTGGTTTCAATCCCATTCATTACCTGTTATGTATTTAACCCTCTTTTTCCCCTCATGTCTTTGTCAGAGATTCTTTGTTGTTCAGATTTCGTGTTGTTTGTATTGGTGCGCGACCTCGTACCCACTTTGTTTTATATTATTCATAGTTTTGGAGTTATGTTTTGTTTAAAGTTATTAAACAACTCCATTCCACTAAGTTTGATTCTCCTGCTCCTGACTTCCCTGCCACCTATACACACGACTCTGACAGATACAGGCATCGACACACTGCTTTGAAGTAAACTACTTTTTTGACACACACATTCCTCGGCGTTCTGGTATGAAATAGTGATGGGAAAATGAAGCTTCCTGAAGCATTGAGGCTTTCCAGACAATTGTGTCGTAAACAGGTTCATTACCCAAGGCTTCAATCAAGAATTTGTAGCAGCTAAATTATTATATTAGATGACATCCCACACACGATAGAGCATGGTTTCCCAAACACGGTCCTCGGGACCACAAGGGGAGCACATTTTGTTTTTTTGCCCTACAACTACACAGCTGATTCGAATAATCAGCAAATTACAATACAAAATGATGTGAGGAAAAACATCAGAAGAGACTTTAGACAGGCTGGTAAAATATCAACTCTGTCCCTTTAAGGGCAAATATTTGCAAAGAGCAGAGCAGGGTGGAGTTAAATGATGTCACTTTGCTGAAGTGAAAGTTAAATATAGAGCTGGTATCTGCACACAGAAACAAACTTTCTCCAGCAACTCCCAAAAAGAACACTGCAGCTGACAGTCTACCTTTCATAGAGATATAAAAGGGAATAACAAACACTCGGGTGAGTAGCGAGAGGAGATGGTGAAGATGCTTAATAGGGAGATAGCAAAACCTTGTGAGTGAGAGTGGGAACTGAACTGAAGACACCAAGGTCACTATGAGAGTGAGAAAAAGGACAAGTACAAAGTTTACTGTCTAAATGCTGACACATTCTAGCACGTCTTTTGATGTGTTTGTTCTGTTGTGTTCCAGAAATGGCGTCCCCTAGATGTTTCCTGTCTGAAGATCAGTTCCAGTGCTCTATTTGTCTGGATATGTTCACTGAGCCCGTTTCCACTCCATGTGGACACAACTTCTGCAAGGTCTGTATCAGCAAATACTGGGATACCACTGACCTGTGCCAGTGTCCAATGTGTAAGCATAAGTTCTTCACGAGACCTGAGCTTCTCGTCAATACCTTCATTTCTGAGATGGCTGCTCAGTTCAGGAGGTCAGTTCAAGTGGAAGCTCCCGGCAGCCCAAACCAAAGTCTTACAGAGTCTGGAGAAGTGGCCTGTGATGTCTGCACTGGGACGAAGCTCAAGGCCCTGAAGTCTTGCCTGGAGTGTCTGACCTCATTCTGTGAAATTCACCTGCAGCCTCATCAGAGAGTTACAGGCATGAAGAGGCACAAGCTGATCGACCCTGTGGAGAACCTGGAAGACAGGTTGTGTAAGAAGCACGGCAGACTCCTGGAGCTGTTCTGTAGGACTGACCAGACATGCGTGTGTCAGTTCTGTACTGAGACAGACCACAAGACTCACCACATTGTCCCTCTAGAGGAAGAGTGTGGAGAGAGGAAGGCTCAGCTTGGGAAGACGGAGGCACAAGTGCAGCAGATGATCCAGCAGCGACTGCAGAAGGTTCAGAAGATCAAACACTTAGTACAGTTTAGGAAGAGAGACACAGAGAGAGCGATAGCGGACAGCGTGCAGATCTTCTCTAATCTGGTGCGCTCCATTGAGAGAAGCCAGGCTGAGCTCATTGAGGTGGTTGAGGAGAAGCAGAAAGTAGCAGAGATGCGGGCTGAAGGGTTCATTAAAGAGCTGGAGCAGGAAATTAATGAGCTACTGAGGAGAAGCACTGAGCTGAAGCAGCTCTCACACACTGAGGATCACCTCCACCTCCTCCAAAGCTCCCTATCCCTGAGCCCCCCCACTAACACCAAGGACTGGTCTGAGATCAGTGTTCACAGTGCACTGTGTGCAGGGATCATGAGGAGAACTTTGTCTCAGCTGGAGGAGACAGTTATCAAAGAGATGGAGAAGTTGTGTGATGCCGAGCTGATGAGGATGCAGAGGTGTGCAGTGGATGTGACTCTAGACCCTGATACAGCACATCGCTGTCTCATCCTGTCTGAGGACAGGAAACAAGTGAGATATGAACAAGGACCACAGCTTCTCACTGACAACCCAAAGAGGTTTGATTATTTATTCTCTGTCCTGGGAAAGGAGGGCTTCTCCTCAGGGGGATTCTACTATGAGGTGCAGGTAAAGGGGAAGATTGAGTGGATTTTTGGAGTGGCCAAAGAGTCCATCATGAGAAAAGAACCTACAACTGAGAGCCCTGAGGGTGGACGGTGGACTGTGTATATGAGAGGTAAAAATAAGTACCAGGCCTGCAACTATACTCGTGTCCCCATTTTCCTGAGAGAGA
Organism: Oncorhynchus mykiss; assembly: GCF_057628025.1. Classification (NCBI taxonomy): domain Eukaryota; kingdom Metazoa; phylum Chordata; class Actinopteri; order Salmoniformes; family Salmonidae; genus Oncorhynchus; species Oncorhynchus mykiss. The sequence goes on along the minus strand of NC_143041.1, from coordinate 15,733,538 downwards.
AGCTCCAGAAGGTGGGGGTGTTTGTGGATTATGAGGAGGGTCAGATCTCCTTCTACAATGTGGAGGCCAGGTCTCATATCTACTCTTTCACTGGCAACACCTTCACTGAGAAACTCTATCCGTATTTCAACCCTTGTAATAATTCTGAGGGTCCAAACTCAGCCCCATTGGTCATCTGTCCTGTCAATCACACAGACTGAATAAAATGTCGTAATTTAGCACATTTTATGTGCAATTAGTTTGTTGATATAATTTTATCATGCAATGATGAGTAAATAATCTAATGTATTATAGTGTGGGCTATGTATGTGCTGTGTAAGATAATGGGGGTGTACTGTGTTGGAATATTGGGTGTACTGAATCGTTTTTTGTATTTTTGTATTGGCTTACTGCCAGACAACCTTAAAAGACTCAATAAATCCACTAAATGCCAAAACTGACCTATCATCTCTGGGGAATATCACAGCCGATAGTAGAGGCCTGTATAAAACTGACCTATCATCTCTGGGGAATATCACAGCCGATAGTAGAGGCCTGTATAAAACTGACCTATCATCTCTGGGGAATATCACAGCCGATAGTAGAGGCCTGTATAAAACTGACCTATCATCTCTGGGGAATATCACAGCCGATAGTAGAGGCCTGTATAAAACTGACCTATCATCTCTGGGGAATATCACAGCCGATAGTAGAGGCCTGTATAAAACTGACCTATCATCTCTGGGGAATATCACAGCCGATAGTAGAGGCTTGTATAAAACTGACCTATCATCTCTGGGGAATATCACAGCCGATAGTAGAGGCCTGTATAAAACTGACCTATCATCTCTGGGGAATATCACAGCCGATAGTAGAGGCTTATATAAAACTGACCTATCATCTCTGGGGAATATCACAGCCGATAGTAGAGGCCTGTATAAAACTGACCTATCATCTCTGGGGAATATCACAGCCGATAGTAGAGGCTTATATAAAACTGACCTATCATCTCTGGGGAATATCACAGCCGATAGTAGAGGCTTGTATAAAACTGACCTATCATCTCTGGGGAATATCACAGCCGATAGTAGAGGCTTATATAAAACTGACCTATCATCTCTGGGGAATATCACAGCCGATAGTAGAGGCTTATATAAAACTGACCTATCATCTCTGGGGAATATCACAGCCGATAGTAGAGGCCTGTATAAAACTGACCTATCATCTCTGGGGAATATCACAGCCGATAGTAGAGGCTTATATAAAACTGACCTATCATCTCTGGGGAATATCACAGCCGATAGTAGAGGCTTGTATAAAACTGACCTATCATCTCTGGGGAATATCACAGCCGATAGTAGAGGCTTATATAAAACTGACCTATCATCTCTGGGGAATATCACAGCCGATAGTAGAGGCTTATATAAAACTGACCTATCATCTCTGGGGAATATCACAGCCGATAGTAGAGGCTTATATAAAACTGACCTATCATCTCTGGGGAATATCACAGCCGATAGTAGAGGCTTATATAAAACTGACCTATCATCTCTGGGGAATATCACAGCCGATAGTAGAGGCTTATATAAAACTGACCTATCATCTCTGGGGAATATCACAGCCGATAGTAGAGGCTTATATAAAACTGACCTATCATCTCTGGGGAATATCACAGCCGATAGTAGAGGCTTATATAAAACTGACCTATCATCTCTGGGGAATATCACAGCCGATAGTAGAGGCCTGTATAAAACTGACCTATCATCTCTGGGGAATATCACAGCCGATAGTAGAGGCTTATATAAAACTGACCTATCATCTCTGGGGAATATCACAGCCGATAGTAGAGGCTTATATAAAACTGACCTATCATCTCTGGGGAATATCACAGCCGATAGTAGAGGCTTATATAAAACTGACCTATCATCTCTGGGGAATATCACAGCCGATAGTAGAGGCCTGTATAAAACTGACCTATCATCTCTGGGGAATATCACAGCCGATAGTAGAGGCTTATATAAAACTGACCTATCATCTCTGGGGAATATCACAGCCGATAGTAGAGGTTTATATAAAACTGACCTATCATCTCTGGGGAATATCACAGCCGATAGTAGAGGCCTGTATAAAACTGACCTATCATCTCTGGGGAATATCACAGCCGATAGTAGAGGCTTATATAAAACTGACCTATCATCTCTGGGGAATATCACAGCCGATAGTAGAGGCTTATATAAAACTGACCTATCATCTCTGGGGAATATCACAGCCGATAGTAGAGGCCTGTATAAAACTGACCTATCATCTCTGGGGAATATCACAGCCGATAGTAGAGGCCTGTATAAAACTGACCTATCATCTCTGGGGAATATCACAGCCGATAGTAGAGGCTTATATAAAACTGACCTATCATCTCTGGGGAATATCACAGCCGATAGTAGAGGTTTATATAAAACTGACCTATCATCTCTGGGGAATATCACAGCCGATAGTAGAGGCTTATATAAAACTGACCTATCATCTCTGGGGAATATCACAGCCGATAGTAGAGGCCTGTATAAAACTGACCTATCATCTCTGGGGAATATCACAGCCGATAGTAGAGGCTTATATAAAACTGACCTATCATCTCTGGGGAATATCACAGCCGATAGTAGAGGCTTATATAAAACTGACCTATCATCTCTGGGGAATATCACAGCCGATAGTAGAGGCTTATATAAAACTGACCTATCATCTCTGGGGAATATCACAGCCGATAGTAGAGGCCTGTATAAAACTGACCTATCATCTCTGGGGAATATCACAGCCGATAGTAGAGGCTTATATAAAACTGACCTATCATCTCTGGGGAATATCACAGCCGATAGTAGAGGTTTATATAAAACTGACCTATCATCTCTGGGGAATATCACAGCCGATAGTAGAGGCCTGTATAAAACTGACCTATCATCTCTGGGGAATATCACAGCCGATAGTAGAGGCTTATATAAAACTGACCTATCATCTCTGGGGAATATCACAGCCGATAGTAGAGGCTTATATAAAACTGACCTATCATCTCTGGGGAATATCACAGCCGATAGTAGAGGCCTGTATAAAACTGACCTATCATCTCTGGGGAATATCACAGCCGATAGTAGAGGCCTGTATAAAACTGACCTATCATCTCTGGGGAATATCACAGCCGATAGTAGAGGCTTATATAAAACTGACCTATCATCTCTGGGGAATATCACAGCCGATAGTAGAGGCCTGTATGAAACAAACTACTGTGCTATACTTCCTCCTACTGTACACACCGTCTCTTCCTTCTGCTCATCTCATTACACTTCCCTCTCCTTCTTTCTCTTCATCCTCCGTTCCATTGTACTCCACGAGTTAATGAGCATTTCTGAACCTTTTTTTGTTTTTCAGTATACTTTCAAGCAAATAACTATGGTCGATTAAAGCTAATGACACACCTTCCCTACTATAGGGAAGTAGGAGCAGGGAGGAGTTACGAGATGACACTTTGCTGAAGTCAGAGTTCAATTGAGAGCAGGAAACTGCACACGGTAACAAGCACGTTCCTGCTCGCGAAGATAGCAACACTGTTGCAGCCTGCACAGAGTCCACCTTTCATAAAGAAATAGAAGGCACAAGCAAACTCAAGTAAGTACTGATCGAGTTGGAGGGAGGGTTTACCCGAACAGGTATGGCTTATTTCTACCAGAATCGTTGTGCTTCCTGTTTTCCTCAGCTGTATTCACGTGCTACGCCCTTGGCTAAAAGCCATGATCTCTGTCAACAATATTAGAGGAATTTTATGAAGATGATTTATTGTATCCGTTTATTACATTTTCCTGGAATTACATTTCATTGACCACAGAAGTCAATTTTGTTGTACATGTCTCAGGGAAAGACATGCAAAAACAGATAGTCACAACAGAGTATGACAACTATTTCGTTCACAACCACAAAACTCAGTCTACAAACAGGAGAACGAACAGAACAGTTCTAACATTCACTACAGTATATAGTTTATACAGTGCCTTGCGAAAGTATTTGGCCCCCTTGAACTTTGCGACCTTTTGCCACATTTCAGGCTTCAAACATAAAGATATAAAACTGTATTTTTTTGTGAAGAATCACCAACAAGTGGGACACAATCATGAAGTGGAACGACATTTATTGGATATTTCAAACTTTTTTAACAAATCAAAAACTGAAAAATTGGGCGTGCAAAATTATTCAGCCCCCTTAAGTTAATACTTTGTAGCGCCACCTTTTGCTGCGATTACAGCTGTAAGTCGCTTGGGGTATGTCTCTATCAGTTTTGCACATCGAGAGACTGAAATTTTTTCCCATTCCTCCTTGCAAAACAGCTCGAGCTCAGTGAGGTTGGATGGAGAGCATTTGTGAACAGCAGTTTTCAGTTCTTTCCACAGATTCTCGATTGGATTCTGGTCTGGACTTTGACTTGGCCATTCTAACACCTGGATATGTTTATTTTTGAACCATTCCATTGTAGATTTTGCTTTATGTTTTGGATCATTGTATTGTTGGAAGACAAATCTCCGTCCCAGTCTCAGGTCTTTTGCAGACTCCATCAGGTTTTCTTCCAGAATGGTCCTGTATTTGGCTCCATCCATCTTCCCATCAATTTTAACCATCTTCCCTGTCCCTGCTGAAGAAAAGCAGGCCCAAACCATGATGCTGCCACCACCATGTTTGACAGTGGGGATGGTGTGTTCAGCTGTGTTGCTTTTACGCCAAACATAACGTTTTGCATTGTTGCCAAAAAGTTCCATTTTGGTTTCATCTGACCAGAGCACCTTCTTCCACATGTTTGGTGTGTCTCCCAGGTGGCTTGTGGCAAACTTTAAACAACACTTTTTATGGATATCTTTAAGAAATGGCTTTCTTCTTGCCACTCTTCCATAAAGGCCAGATGTGTGCAATATACGACTGATTGTTGTCCTATGGACAGAGTCTCCCACCTCAGCTGTAGATCTCTGCAGTTCATCCAGAGTGATCATGGGCCTCTTGGCTGCATCTCTGATCAGTCTTCTCCTTGTATGAGCTGAAAGTTTAGAGGGACGGCCAGGTCTTGGTAGATTTGCAGTGGTCTGATACTCCTTCCATTTCAACATTATCGCTTGCACAGTGCTCCTTGGGATGTTTAAAGCTTGGGAAATATTTTTGTATCCAAATCCGGCTTTAAACTTCTTCACAACAGTATCTCGGACCTGCCTGGTGTGTTCCTTGTTCTTCATGATGCTCTCTGCGCTTTTAACGGACCTCTGAGACTATCACAGTGCAGGTGCATTTATACGGAGACTTGATTACACACAGGTGGATTGTATTTATCATCATTAGTCATTTAGGTCAACATTGGATCATTCAGAGATCCTCACTGAACTTCTGGAGAGAGTTTGCTGCACTGAAAGTAAAGGGGCTGAATAACTTTGCACGCCCAATTTTTCAGTTTTTGATTTGTTAAAAAAGTTTGAAATATCCAATAAATGTCGTTCCACTTCATGATTGTGTCCCACTTGTTGTTGATTCTTCACAAAAAAATACAGTTTTATATCTTTATGTTTGAAGCCTGAAATGTGGCAAAAGGTCGCAAAGTTCAAGGGGGCCGAATACTTTCGCAAGGCACTGTAAATCACTACTGGGTCACTTCTTTAAACCGGGAATATCTGATGGAAATGTGTAAATCTGACTGATTCATTTATCGGTATTATATTATATACTGTTGGTTAGTGTAAAGTATATTCTTCCTGAATCCATCATCTTTTTAAACTCTTCCTCGTCTGGATAAAAGGAGACTGAATTGTGGTTGTACTCCTTCCAGAACATAATTATATGGTTGCTCTTGCTCTTTGTGTTGCAGAAATGGCGTCCTCTAGCAGTTTCCTGTCTGAAGATCAGTTCCAGTGCTCCATCTGTCTGGATGTGTTCACTGAGCCAGTCTCCATTCCATGTGGACACAACTTCTGCAAGGCCTGTATTAGTGGATACTGGGATACCACTGGCCGGAGCCATTGTCCACTGTGTAAGCATACTTTCTACAAAAGACCAGAGTTAAAGACCAACACAACACTGAGAAATGTTGCAGATCATTTCAAAAGAATGAGTGACAGAGACAGAGATTTGTCCCCTGCCGAGCCCGGAGAAGTGGCCTGTGATCTCTGCACTGGGAGAAAGCTTAAAGCCCTGAAGTCCTGCCTGGAGTGTCTGACCTCTTACTGTGAGATTCACTTGCAGCCTCATCAGAGAGTTGCAGGTCTGAAAAGACACAAGCTGATCGACCCTGTGGAGAACCTGGAAGACAGGTTGTGTAAGAAGCACGACAGACTCCTGGAGCTGTTCTGTAGGACTGACCAAACGTGCGTGTGTCAGTTCTGCACTGAGACAGACCACAAGACTCACCACACCGTGCCTCTAGAGGAAGAGTTTGGAAAGAAGAAGGCTCAACTGCGGAACTCCATAGCCCAAATGCGGCAGATGATCCATGACCGCTGGCAGAAGGTTAGGGAGATCAAAGACTCTGTAGAGCTCAGCAAGACAGTTGCAGAGAGAGAGAAAGAAGACAGTGTGAAAGTCTTCAATGCTCTGGTGCGTTCCATTGAGAGAAGCCAGGCTGAGCTCATTGTGGAGATTGAGGAGAAGCAGAAAGCCGAAGACAGGCGGGCTAAAGGGCTGATTAACGAGCTGGAGCAAGAAATTACCGAGCTTAAGAGAAGACGCACCGAGCTGGAGCAGCTCTCACACACCGAGGACCACCTCCACCTCCTCCAGAGTTCCCCATCCCTGTGCACCCCCACATTCACCAAGGACTGGTCTGAGATCAGTGTTCACTACTACCTACATGTGAAGAATGTGAGGAGAGTTGTGTCTCAACTAGAGGAGGCACTTCATAATGAGATCGAGAAGTTGCCTGACATCAAGCTGAAGAGGATACAGCAGTACGCAGTGGATGTGACTCTGGACCCTGATACAGCATTTCCGTACCTCAACGTGTCTGAGGACGGAAAACAAGTGACACTGGGAGACGTACTAAAGAAACTTCCTAACAACCCTGAGAGGTTTGATTATAATCCCTCTATCCTGGGAAAGAATGAATTCTCCTCTGGGAGATTCTACTATGAGGTGCAGGTAGAGGGGAAGACTTGGTGGAGGTTAGGGGTGGCTAGAAAGTCCACCAACAGGAAGGGCTGGCTTCCACTGACCCCTGAGAATGGATTCTGGACTCTGGGTCTGAAGAGTGGGTACCACCGGCATTGGTATTGTGCAAACATGTACGATAACCTCTTCTACCTGCCCTTCTTCTCCGGCAAGCCCCCGACACCCCAAAAAGTGGGGGTGTTTGTGGATTATGAGGAGGGTCTAGTCTCCTTTTATGATGTAAAGGCCAGATCTCACATCCACTCTTTCACTAGCTGCAACTTCACCGAGAACCTCTATACATACTTCAACTCGGGTGGTAATGCTGGTGGTAAAAACACTGCCTCATTGGTCATCTCTACTGTCAATCACACAGAATAAATAGTGATCCAATAAGGTCACAGCGCTTATAGTGTCATATGTATTCATAATGCTGTCAGTCAGAGATGTGACCGTATAACCTAATGATGATTTGGTCATTTGTCAGACTGTGTTATTCAATTAGGCACTTGAAAGAAAACATACATACATTAATGGAATTGTAAAATGTGTTGATGGGAGTAATGTCTTTGATATAATATGATGTAGTTGCATGTAATGGTGTGTTAAATTGTAGAGGTGTGTCTAAGTGTTTGTAACATACTGAAAGTACAGAGGAGTTGTAATTTACTTTCACCTTATCTTTTACATCAGATGTTTCTGATGTGTTTTAACCTGATCATTTTGGTTATTTGATCATTTTTCCTTTTTTCTATCAAGTGTGGTGAGACCATGTGTGAAATACATTTTAGAATAATCTTGCGTATGATTTGGAAATATGTGCTGTTTCGAAGGAAATCATGTTTTTTAGTTGCCTTCTTGTTTGATGGACCCTGCCAGATCTCAAAAGATTTGACCTAAACCCAAATGAACTCATAACATCCTAGTCACACACTGATTGCTAGGGAAACCAACACTCTGTGTTGCTACGACAACCAGACTCTCCTCCATCGCTATGGGAACCATCACCACAGGAACACTCATTCTCTCAGCTCCCATAATCCATTCCCCCGCCACAATGAGTATTTGACACGGTTCACACGTGCAGAGCTGAGCCATATGGGGGTGGGTATGTGTCTGTCCTCACACACATGCCGGCAGTGCATACAAACACGAGACACACTCATACCTACAACATCAGCTACACAATAATAAAGCACACTGATGTACTGTACGCTAACAAAGCCAAGGAGGGCCTTACAGATTATCATGCTGTCTGATTGGCCAGATGTTGGGGCAGGGTTTCTTTTCCTTGATGTGACAACATTCAAAGGCCTCAATTAATCAGCAGCACTGTAGAGATTTGGGTGCTTGTGTGTGTGTGCTTCTGTGGATTTTGAGCACTTGGATTGAGGCCAGAAATTATGAATTGGCTGGTCTTTGCTAGTGAGAGAGAGAGAGAACCCCACCCAGATCACAACCACAGAGAGAGAGAGAGAGAGAGAGAGAGAGAGAGAGAGAGAGAGAGAGAGAGAGAGAGAGAGAGAGAGAGAGAGAGAGAGAGAGAGAGAGAGAGAGAGAGAGAGAGAGAGAGAGAGAGAGAGAGAGAGAGAGAGAGAGAGAGAGAGAGAGAGAGAGAGAGAGAGAGAGAGAGAGAGGAGAGAGAGAGAGAGAGAGAGAGAGAGAGAGAGAGAGAGAGAGAGAGAGAGAGAGAGAGAGAGAGAGAGAGAGAGAGAGAGAGAGAGAGAGAGAGAGAGAGAGAGAGAGAGAGAGAGAGAGAGAGAGAGAGAGAGAGAGAGAGAGAGAGAGAGAATAGAGATGGGGGATATAGGAGGAGGGGAAAATAGGTTATAAGAACGTGAGGAGTGAGAGTAGGAATGGAGAGAATATGAGTGGGGGAAGAAGATATGGCACATTTTATAGAACACAAAGAAATAGATCAGGGAACAGGAAGAAGAGGCGAGAGGTGACCTGAGGCGAGAGGTGACCTACCTGTGTTTTGCACCTCGTTTAAATAACTGTCATCAGCTACCACCTGAGAGAAGAGGAACACATCAGACATAGTTTCAGATAACACAACCTACTGTCAATGTTTCACATCATATCTGTTACAGAACAAATCAATTCGATATAGACCCCCATGACCTTGCCTAAGACCCGAAGCCTGTTACAGGCTTTAGCTCAGTGGGCTTGTCTTGTGGCGTGCCGATGATGCAGGTGAAATCCCTACCAGTCACATAGACAAACATTACAGACACACAAGCATACAGAACACAGAGGCCTGGGTACTGAACAGTGGAGGCTGGTGTGAGGAGCTTTAGGAGTGTTGTAATTGCTGTAATGGAATAAATGGAACCATATGTTCACATGTTCCATATGTTTGATGTTTTTTTTTATACCGTTCCATTAATTCCATTCCAGCTGATACAATGAGCCCATCCTCCTATAGCTCCTTCCTTCCACCAGCCTCCTCTGGTACTGAATAACCGAGTTTTAGACAGTTTCAGATGATATCTGACAGAATGCTGTGTAGTGCAGTCTCTTAGAGTCACAGAAACCAGGTCAGAGTCGAGAGGAGAGAAGGAAATGGAGGAAATTCTCTGACTGTTTCTGCTGATACTATGTACGGCAGGGTAGCCTAGTGGTTAGAGCGTTGTACTGTTGTTCTGCCCCTGAACAGGCAGTTAACCCACTGTTCCTAGGCCGTCATTGAAAATAAGAATTTGTTCTTAACTGACTTGCCTAGTTAAATAAAGGTTAAAAATATATATATATATATATATATATATATATATATATATATATATATATATATATATATATATATATATAGTTAATCAGAAATAGTCAGAGAATTTCCTCCATTTCCTTCTCTCCTCTTGACTCTGACCTGGTTTATGTGACTCTAAAAGACTGCACTACACAGCATTCTGTCAGATATCATCTGAAACTGTCTAAAACTCGGTTATATATATATATATATATATATATGTATGGTATTTTACACCCTTTTTCTTCCCAATTTTGTGATATCCAATTGCAATCCAATTATGATCTTGTCTCATCGCTCCCCAATGGGCTCTGGAGAAGCGAAGGTCGAGTCATGCGTCCTTCGAAACATTACCTGCCAAACCACGCTTTTTTAACACCTGCAGCTTAACCTGGAAGCCAGCTGCACCAATGTGTCGGAGGAAACACCGTTCAACTGACGACTGAAGTCAGCCTGCATGCGCCCGGCCTGCCACAAGAAGTCGCTAGAGCGCGATGAGCCAAGTAAAGCCCCCCCGGGCCAAACCCTCCCCTAAACAGGACGACGCTGGGCCAATTGTGCATCACCCTATAGGACACCTGGTCACGATCGAAACCGGGGCTGTAGTGACACCTCAAGCACTGCGATGCAGTGCCTTAGACTGCTGCGAGGCTCGGGAGGCCCCTGTTTCTGCTGATACTGAATAAAAGAGGACTCAGATAACATCTATAAATGTTTCACCCTCTTCATCTTGACTTCCATTGTAGCTCACTTTGAATCAAACACATACAGTATAGGCCTGGACTACCAAGATTGGCATGACAACACTAGGCTAAATCATAAATAAACAGTATACAGGCTTATCTTTCTTGTGTTTTTCATGTTTTACAGCACTAGGCAAATGATTCCAAAAAGGGTTAATTGGCTTCTAACCATAGCAGAACCCTTTTTGGTGCTACAGTATATGGAACCGTTTTTTGAAGGTTCTATTAAGAACCATGCTCATAAGGTTCTAACTGAAACCTGAATGGTGCTATGAAGAACCCTTTCCTAAGGTTCGATAAAGAACCATTAAAAAAAGGTTCTATATAGAACCAAAAAAAGGGTTCCGCTATGGTTACAACCCTTTTTGGGGCAATATAGAACCGTTTTCGATGGTTCTTAATAGAACCTGTATGGAGAAAGATTCTTTATAGAACCATTCTCAATATCATAGGTTCTTTGTAAAACCATACTGGTTTTGTTGTTCTGATTTAATAGCCATATTATATTGTTAAAATTCCATAGGTTTTATAATTGTGTTTATTAACAAGTTGCTCTGGAATGGCTGGGGGTCCCTAGTGATGTCATGTTTGATGCCAGAGCTCCGAGGCATGCGTCGAAATTGCTAAGCAGTGTACTTCAAAGCAGTGTGCCGATACCTGTATCACTTTATCAGAAACACGTGATCAATGACGTCCGAAGCTTCGTCCCACACGTGCGCTACGGGGTGTGGGGCATCATCTATAACACCAGCATGTGCCACTAGTGAACACTGTGTCGCTCAAAGCCTTGCGTAATTAACCTATTTTCAACACCCATTGGCTGGAAAACCTCAATGCTTCAGGAAGCTTAATTTCCCCATCACTAAGGGTCCCCAAGGAGAGAACTAAGAACTACTGACTTAATCAACTGTTCTCAATTGTCACGAGGCCATACATGAGTCTGTCACAAGGCACCATCACCAGCCATTGTCATATATAACATGTAATATCATAACACAGCAGATTAGATCAACTGGGATGGTACTCACTCACAGTTGTACAAAAAAGAGCAGACAACAAACCATCCCCCCAAAAATTCTAATTAGCCACCGCCCCTACATTTTAATCAAATCAAACCCAATTTTATTGGTTGCATACACTTACTTAGCAGATGTTATTGCTAAATGCTTGTGTTCCTAGCTCCAACAGTGCAGTAGTATCTACAATTCACAACAATTCATACAATCTAAAAGTAAAACAATGGAATTAAGAAATATATAAATATTAGGATGAGCAATGTCGGAGTGGCATTAACTAGAATACAGTAGAATACATTATATACATATGAAATTAGTAAAACAGTATGTAAACATTTTTAAAGTGACCAGTGATTCCATGTCTATGTACATAGGGCAACAGTCTTTAAGGTGCAGGGTTGAGTGACCGGGTGGTAGCCGGCTAGTGACAGTGACTAAGTTCAGGGCAGGGTACTGGGTGGAGGCTGGCTAGTGATTGCTATTTAACAGTCTGATGGCCTTGAGATAGAAGCTGTTTATCAGTCTCTCGGCCCCAGCTTTGATGCACCTTGATGCACCACTCCGCCAGGGACCTCACCTCCTCGCTGTAGGCTATCTCATCATTGTTGGTAATCAGGCCTACTACTGTTGTGTTGTCTGCAAACTTGATGATTGAGTTGGAAAGATGCGTGGCCACGCTGTCATGGGTGAACAGGGAGTACAGGATGGGTCTGAGCACGCACCCTTGTGGGGCCCCTGTGTTGAGGATCAGCGTAGTAGAGGTGTTGTTTCCTACCTTCAGCACCTTGGGGCGGCCCGTCCAGAACCCAGTTGCACAGTGCGGGGTTCAGACCCTGGGCCCCAAACTTAATGATGAGATTGGAGGGTACTACGGTGTTGAAGGCTGAACGAAGTCAATGAACAGCATTCGTACGTAGGTACTGTATTCCTCTCGTCCAGATGGCATAGGGTACAGGAACAATGGTGGTCATCGTGAAGCAAGTGGGGACAGCAGACTGGGATAGGGAGAGATTGAATATGTCAGTAAACGCTCCAGCCAGCTGGTCTGCGTATGCTCTGAGGACGCGGCTAGGGATGCCGTCTGGGTCGGTATCCTTGCAAGGGTTAATTAACAAGCTTAAAAGTCTTACTCACATCGGTCACAGAGAACGAGAGCCCACAGTCCTCGGGAGCGGGCCACTGTGTGGGCGGGCGAAGAAGGTGTTTAGCTTGTTTGGAAGCAAGGTGGCGGTGTCACGGCGTAGCTAGTTTTCCCTTTGTAATCCACTTTGTCTCTGTACTGACGTTTAGCCTGTTTGATTGCCTTACGGAGGGCATAACTGCAGTGTTTGTATTCAACCATATTCCCAGACACCTTGCCATGGTTAAATGTGGTCGTTTGCGCTTTCAGTTTTGCACGAATGCTGTCATCTATCCACATTTTTTGGTTTGGGTAGGTTTTAATAGTCACAGTGGGAACAACATCCCCTATACACTTCCTGATGAACTCAGTCACTGTGTCAGTGTATACATCAATGTTATTCTCAGAGGCAACCTGGAACATATCCCATTCCGTGTAATCAGAACAAAAGCATGGATTCCGATTGGTCAGTCCAGCGTTAAATAGACCTTAGCACGGGTAATTCCTGTTTGAGTTTCTGCCTATAGGAAGGGAGGAGCAGAATGGAGTCCTGATCTGATTTGCCAAAGGGAGGGCGGGGGAGGGCCTTGTAGCAATCACGGAAGGGAGAGTAACAATGTTCAAGAGTTTTGAAGCGCAATGTGTTGATAGAACTTTGGCAGCGTTTTCCTCAAAAATGCTTCATTAAAGTCCCCAGCTAAAACAAATGCGGCCTCAAGATATGTTGTTTCCAGTTTGTAGAAGGTCCAGTGTAATTATCTATCATTATAAGAGGAAAGAACCCTTTTTTGAAAAGCAAATAACCATTGAAGGGCTCAAAGGGTTCTTATGATCAGTGTGGTTCCACCCCTATTACTAGCCTGTTCAACCTCTCTTTCGTGTGATCTGAGATTCCCAAAGATTGGAAAGCAGCTGCGGTTATCCCCCTCTTTAAAGGGGGGGAACACTCTTGACACAAACTGCTACAGACCTATATCTATCCTACCTTGCCTTTCTAAGTTCTTCGAAAGCCAAGTTAAAAAAAAGATCACCGACCATTTCGAATCCCACCGTACCTTCTCCGCTATGCAATCCGGTTTCCAAGCTGGTCATGGGTGCACCTCAGCCACGCTCAAGGTACAAAACGATATTTTAACCAACATCGATAAGAAACAATACTGTGCAGACATATTCATTGACATGGCCAAGGCTTTCGACTCTGCCAATCACCACATCCTCATCGGCAGACTAAATAGCCTTGGTTTCTCAAATGATTGCCTCGCCTGGTTCACCAACTACTTATCTGACAGAGTTCAGTGTGTCAAATCTGAGTGACTGTTGTCCGGGCCTCTGGCAGTCTCTATGAGGGTTCCACAGGGTTCAATTATTGGGCAGACTCGCTTCTCTGTATATATCAATGATGTCGCTCTTGCTGCTGGTGAGTCTCTGATCCACCTCTACGCAGACGACACCATTCTGTATACATCTGGCCCTTCTTTGGACACTGTGTTAACAACCCTCCAGACGAGCTTCAATGCCATACAACTCTCCTTCCGTGGCCTCCAACTGCTCTTAAATACAAATAAACTAAATGCATGCTCTTCAACCGATAACTGCCTGCACCTGCCCGCCCGTCCAGCATCACTACTCTGGATGTTTCCGACTTAGAATATGTGGACAACTACAAATACCTAGGTGTCTGGTTAGGCTGTAAACTCTCCTTCCAGACTCACGTCAAACATCTCCAATCCAAAGTTAAATCTAGAATTGGCTTCCTATTTTGCAACAAAGCATCCTTCACTCATGCTGCCAAACATATCCTCGTAAAACTGACCATCTTACTGATCCTCGACTTTGGCGATGTCATTTACAAAAGAGCCTCCAACACCCTACTCAACAAATTGGATGCAGTATATCACGGTGCCATCCGTTTTGTCACCAAAGCCCCATATACTACCCACCACTGCGACCTGTACGCTCTCGTCGGCTAGCCCTCGCTTCATACTCGTCGCCAAACCCACTGGCTCCAGGTCATCTACAAGACCCTGCTAGGTAATGTCGCCTTATCTCTGCTCGCTGGTCACCATAGCTGCACCCACCAGTAGCACGCGTTCCAGCATTTATATCTCACTTGTCACCCCCAAAGCCAATTCCTCCTTTGGCCGCCTCTACTTTCAGTTCTCTGCTGAAAATGACTGGAACGAACTACAAAAATCTCTGAAACTGGAAACACTAACAACTACCTCTTCCTCTACTGTATTTATTTATTTATTTTGCTCCTTTGCACCCCAGTATTTCTACTTTGCACACTCATCTACTGTCAAATCTACCATTCCAGTGTTTTAATTGCTATATTGTATTTACTTCGCCACCATGGCCTATTTATTGCCTTTACTTCCCTTATCTCACCTCATTTGCTCACATTGTATATAGACATATTTTTCTACTGTATTATTGTATTGACTGTATGTTTGTTTTACTCTATGTGTAACTCGGTGTTGTTATATGTGTTGAACTGCTTTGCTTTATCTTGGCCAGGTCGCAGTTGTAAATGAGAACTTGTTCTCAACTTGCCTACCTGGTTAAATAAAGGTTAAATAAAATAAATAAATAAAAATAGAACCATCACCCTTCCCTTGAGGAACCCACGTGTTGTAGTGTGTAGGCTTGGTTAAAGATGGAGATTATTTCATGACAGTCAACAACAAGAGTCACTGTGTTCCCTTTCAAAGTACAACAGTGCTAGATTGTTGAGATGTGCAGTCAGCATGCAAGATCTGATGGATGTTTTGATCTGGTTTGTAGTTTAGAAGAGTCTCTCAACACTACATGAAGTCATAAGAAGGGCAATGATGGCCCTTAGTAGTCTATTGATGTTAGGGAAAATGTCAGGGCTGCAGCTGTCCAAAACCTCAATAAGGGATGGGAATTCCTTTTCGGTGCAGTTTCTGAATGAACAGGGTAAATTCAGCATCCATAACAGAGTTATGATAGTGATCACATGGGGCCTGAAGTGATTATTTCAGTGCAAAAGTCCTAGACCCTGGCAGACAGGCCGCTGCCGCCAGATATGGGCAGCATTTTTGTTACATGCATTTTAAATTTATATTTAAATGACTTCTGAGTATTTTGTCATTTGTATAACGCTGGGATGAACTACACTGTTTTGTAATAAGAAACTTTCGAGAACTGTAATATGTATTGTCAAAATGTTTTTTTTAAATTCTATACCATTTTTTTTTTTTTTTTTACAGCGGTTCACAATTTTGTGGCCCCCTTTCACCTTGCATTGGTATCAGAAGTGTAATGGTACAACGGTGTGATGAGAGCAGCTGATAAATGAACTAAATATACAGTGCATTCCAAAAGAATTCAGACTCCTTGACTTTTTAAAAACATTTTGTTACGTTACAGCCTTATTCTAAAATGGATTAAATTATTTTTCCCCTCATCAATATACACACAACATCACATAATGACAAGGTAATTCTTTTGGGGGGAAAAACAACAACAAAAAAACACTGAAATACCTTATTTATATACAGTTGTAGTCGGAAGTTTACATACACCTTAGCCAAATACATTTAAACTCAGTTTTTCCCAATTCCTGACATTTAATTCTAGTAAAAATTCCCTGTCTTAGGTCAGTTAGGATCACCACTTTATTTGAAGAATGTGAAATGTCTAAATAATAGTAGAGAGAATGATTTATTTCAGCCTTTATTTCTTTCATCACACTCCTAGTGGTTCAGAAGTTGACATACACTCAATTAGTATTTGGTAGCATTGCCATTAAATTGTTTAACTTGGGTCAAACGTTTCGAGTAGCCTTCCACAAGCTTCCCACAATAAATTGGTTGAATTTTGGCCAATTCCTCCTGACAGAGCTGGAGTAACTGAGTCAGGTTTGTAGGCCTCCCTGCTCGCACACGCTTTTTCAGTTCAGCCCACATATTTTCTATAGGATTGAAGTCAGGGCTTTGTGATGGCCTCTCCAATATCTTGACTTTGTTGTCCTTAAGTCCTTTTGCCACAACTTTGCAAGTATGCTTGGGGTCATTGTCCATTTGGAAGACCCATTTGCAACCAAGCTTTAACTTCCTGACTGAGATTCCTCTTGAGATGTTGCTTCAATATATCCACATAATTTTCCTACCTCATGATGCTATCTATTTTGTGAAGTGCACCAGTCCCTCCTGCAGCAAAGCACCCCCACAACATGATACTGCCACCCCCGTGCTTCACAGTTAGGATGGTGTTCTTCGGCTTGCAAGCCCCCCCTTTTTCCTTTTTCCTCCAAACATAACGACGGTCATTATGGCCAAACAATTATATTTTTGTTTCAAAAAGTACGTGCAGTTGCAAACCTTTTTTTTATGGCGGTTTTGGAGCAGTGACTTCTTCCTTGCTGAGCAGCCTTTCAGGTTAAGTCTATTTAGGACTTGTTTTACTGTGGATATAGATACTTTTGTACCTGTTTCCTCCAGCATCTTCACAAGGTTCTATGCTGTTCACTGCACTTTTCACAACAATGACATTCATCTGTAGGAGACAGAACGCGTCTCCTTTCTGAGCAGTATGATGGCTGCGTGGTCCCATGGTGTTTATTCTTGCGTACTATTGTTTGTACATATGAATGTGGTACCTTCAGGTGTTTGGAAATTGCTCTCAAGGATGAACCAGACTTGTGGAGGTCTACAATTATTTTCTGAGGTCTTGGCTGATTTCTTTTGATTTTCCGATGATGTCAAGCAAAGAGGCACTGAGTTTGAAGATAGGCCTTGAAATACATCTACAGGTACATTTCCAATTGACTCGAATTATGTCAATTAGCCTATCAGAAGCTTCCAAAGCCATGACATAATTTTCTGGAATATTCCAAGCTGTTTAAAGGCACAGTCAACTTAGTGTATGTAAACTTCTGACCCACTGGAATTGTGATACAGTGAATTATAAATGAAATAATCTGTCTGCAAACAATTGTTGGAAAAATTACTTGTGTCATGCACAAAGTAGATGTCCTAACCGACTTGCCAAAACTATATTTTGTTAACAAGACATTTGTGGAGTGGTTGAAAAGCGAGTTTTAATGACTCCAACCTAAGTGTATGTAAACTTCCGACTTTGCTCTGAGAATTGAAATTGAGCTCTGGTACATCCTGTTTTCATTGATAATCCTTGAGCTGTTTCTACAACTTGATTGGAGTCCACCTGTGGTAAATTCAATTGATTGGACATGATTTAGAAAGGCACACATCTGTCTATATAGGTTCCCACAGTTGACAGTGCATTTCAGAGCAAAAACCAAGCCATGAGGTTGAAGGAATTGTCCGTAGAGCTCTGAGACATGATTGTGTCGGGGCACAGATCTGGGGAAGGGTACCAAAAAAGGTCTGTAGTCTTGAAGGTCCACAAGAACACATTCGCCTCCATCATTCTTAAATGGAAGAATTTTGGAACCACCAAGACTCTTCCTAGAGCTGGCCATCCGGACAAACTGAGCAATCGTGGGAGAAGGACCTTGGTCAGGGAGGTGAGCAAGAACCCAAAGGTCACTCTGATACAGCTCCAGAGTTCCTCTGTGGAGATTTGAGAACATTCCAGAAGAACAACCATCTTCGAAGCACTCCACCAATCAGGCCTTTATGTAAGCCACTCCTCAGTAAAAGGCACATGACAGACTACTTGGAGTTTGCCAAAAGGAACTTGAAGGACTCACAAATCATGAGAAACAAGATTCTCCGCAGTAGACGTCACGAAGAATGCGCCGATATTGCTAGCACCTTTAGCTAGCGTGGCCTTCTTGTGCATTTCTGTGGATGCATGCGGAGTTTGGTCATTCTCCCCTCCATGGCCAAATGAGAATTCCTGACGGCATAAAGTACAGAAAGCTTTCTTCGAGTCACCACTGACAGCCTTAACCCACTGCTTTTTTGCTTCCTGTTGTTTGTTGTAGCTGCAGTCTTTTTTTTTTTGCCGGTTTATCCATATTTCCTTGATGTGCCAAACCGACCGAACAACATCAGAAATAACTTTGCAGGAATTGGCACGTTTACGCTATACTGTGATTGGATGAATATATGGGACAAGGGAGATCAGGTATGGGACAAACCAATTTAGCCCAATATGAGGGACATCCCGGCTAATACGGGACAGTTGGCAACCCTATGGGCAAGGCCCTTCCATTGCTTTGCCTCTGACACACACAGATTTACATTGAGCATTTAGTTATTTCGCACAGTTTCCCCAAAGTCTGTCCTGGGTGCTTTGGCATTGCTCTGGTTAATCATACTATACAGTGAACAGGAGTTTCTGATGAAAATCTAACATGCTGATATCTCCACTCATATCAATGTCACGGTTATCATACTGATAGAGAAGCATTCAGATGTTACTTGATCTGTTCCAATATCCACACTAGCACACCACTTTGAATGAATCAGTATATCGAGCATGCATTCTAAACGGTAAAATTGTGTTGGTATTGGAACATACTGGTAGCCTTCAATCTGCACGGCACAGGTGACTGCACAGCCACACAGAGACGGGGTTACAGAACCGGTACAGACACACACAGAGATATGCACCACAGGACTGTCAGCCAAGCCCACGGAGCTCAAGTAATAGCTCTGGGAATTGACAAGTCTTCAGGTCTCAGGGCAAGGTTTCTCTTCACATGGACGTGTTCACTTGATTCACGATTCACCAAACCAGCTCTGTTACATTAACACCACACTCAACACTCACGTATCTACATGGTTTCATAAATAATACATTACAAACCTTCTGATTTATTCAGAAAAAATAAAACATTAAAATAGATGAATTCACTGATTAATTGATGGACCACTTAATTGATATATGCCTCATAGGGTTTGAGGAACCAAAGGGGTTTATAATTCCTCAGCATTGATGATTAGAGAGAATTGCAATCTACAATATTGACACATAATCAGTGTCTTGTAACATATGGTTTACACAGCTGATCTGGCCTCTGAGGTGATCTACTTCTAATGACCCTGGTCTGGATGAAACATGGCTTCACCCATGACCCTGACCCTGTCACAACCAGCCATGGCCTATACACACCGCACAGGTTTTGACTATGGTACACAGCTACGGACGAAAGTGACCTTTCGTGGCAGGTTAGCAGCATTAATGTCACAGGTTAGGAGAATTAGGCTACCTGAGGTGGCAGGTAGCCTAGTGGTTAGCATGGTAGCCTAGCGAACCGAAAAGTTGTTAGATCATATCCCCGTGCTGACAAGGTAAAAATCTGTTGTTCTGCAGTTAACAAAGGCAGTTAACCCATTGTTCCTAGGCCGTCATTGTAAATAAGAATTTGTTCCTAACTGGCTTGCCCAGTTAAATAAAGGTAAAGGGTTAGCTAAAAGTCTTTGCTAAGCAGGTGCTTTATGTATAACCTTTTTTTTTAAGGTCTATAAAGAACCAAGATCATTAGGTTTTAAATGGAATATTTGTTTACCCTTATTTATCCCAGTAACAAATTCCTATACAATGACAGCCTGTGGACTATAGGATTTATGGTGCTATAAAGAACCCTTTCCTAAGATTCTATAAATAACCATGAATAAAAGGTTATATGTAGCACCCCCCAAAAAAGGTTTGCTATGGTTACAGCCCCTTTGGGGGATAAAGAGAACCCTTTTTGATGGTTCATTATATAATCTCTATGGAGAATTATTCTCTAAAGAATTTTTGCTAATCTCAAAATTCATTTTTCAATCCTTTTGAAGAACCATCATTTCTTTTAATCCTGGTTAGCCATATTATATTGTTGAAATTCCTAAAGGGTTATTATTGTTTAAATTAACAAATTGAGTACTACGTGCTAACTGTACAACAGCGTTGGGTCCCTGAGGAGAGACTTGAGAACCACTGATTCAGTCAACTGTTCTTAGATGACACAAGGCAATACATGAAACTGTCACTGACCATAGTCTTTTTCAACGTAAATTCCCGTAACTCAACACATGATATCAACTGTAATGTCACTCACTCACGATTGCACAAAAAGAGCTGCGAGCAAACCACGCCCCAAAATATTCTAATGAGCCACCGCTCATACATTTTAATTATCGCTAAAAGAGCAAAGAACACTTTTCTTAACGGCAAAGAACCATTGAAGGGCTCAAATAGTCAGAACCATCCCCCACCCTTCCCAAATAAGCCTTTTAGTGTCCAATCTAACAACAATCCACCTCACATCACTCCCCCCATTTCCATCCAATCTCCTTATCTAAAAGATTCACGTTGAGAGATTCATTCGACAGTAATATAATACCCACTCTGAATGATCTGTATGAAAGGAGAACCTCGAATATGGCCCAACAGTTAAGCATATCCTATAGGCAATAGGGCTACATTGCGTCTCAATAAGGCTTTATGATTATAATATAAACAGGCCACAACCCAACATCATACATATTGTAGATGCAAATGGTGTAGATGCGCTGTTGGAAGGCTGAGGGAGGTTGATTGAATTGCTGCGACAAAGGGCAATAGCGCGTGGTGTTACCGTTCATCACTGGGGCGAGTTCCTGTGATAGCCCGTTATGAGGGAACCGTGTGTGTGTGTGTGTGTGTGTGTGTGTATGTATGCGCGTGTGTGTGCGCGCTCGCCAATAAGGAATGAATGTACCTACATTCAAACTGCTTTGTCCAGCACATTAGTCTCTACCCCTTGACGTAGCCGAGCTATAGGCTAAAATAAAGTATTGTTGAAATAGAAAATCATAAAAAAACGCAACTGAACGTATACGATATTCCATAATACTGTGATTCCAACCATGATGACATGTAGGCTACACACTGAAAAATGAGGATTCCTCAAGGGTTCTTTGGGAACGGTGATGGTTATATATGGAACCATACTGACCCAAACAACCCTTTAAGCCCGTCAATGGTTATTTGCAGTTCAAAAAGGGTCCTTTACCCTTTTAGTGATAATTAACATGTAGGGGTGGTGACTCATTAGAACATTTTGGACCGATTGAGAATGATTGACTAAGTCAGAAGTTCTCAATTAGACACCCAGCTGTTCCAGAGCTTTATAGAACCTTCAAAAAAGGTGCCATATAGAAGAACCAAAAGGGTATTGCTATGGTTATAAGCAAAGGACCTTTACTTGGCCCTATATTGAACCATTTGTTTTTAGTGTGTAGCACCTAGCCTATAATGACCGTTATGTCGGTGGAGAAAAAATGGGGCGCACCTTGAAAAGAAAAAGGACCATTGTTGTTTTATTTAACGTAAGCTATTTCTCCAGGTTAATTTCATCTAGGTTAAATCAGTTTTGTAAGTTCGACCCGGCCCAAGATAACCGCAAGAGTAAACATAGGCTACATGCTGGCCATGAAATGGTGAGAAAATAGGGAGCACCTTGAAAATGAACGCAATTATAGCCACTAAACACATACAGCAAGTGATCATAGTAGCTTACCTCTGAAAGCACTTGGAGCCAGAGGCAGCTGAGACCGATCAGAAGCATCATTTTCCGGGTGGTTAGATCCATCCTGGCCGCTGTGTCAGTGTCATAGGCTGATAAAGAAACGGCACACCTCTCCCATCTCTGTCCCATAAGACCGCTATTCTCTGCCGCGAACGGACTCGACAGCGGATGCCAAGAGAGCTCTGTCTCTGGCTCATTTGCTCTCTATCTCTCTCCCTCTCGCTCGCGTGCTCTCTATCTCTCTCGATGTGATGGAAGAACACACACATTTCTTCTACTGAACAGAAACAAACACATACATCTACACTATATATACAAAAGTATGTGGACACCTCTTCAAATGAGTGGATTCAGCTTTCAGCCACAACCGTTGCTGACAAGTGTATAAAATCTAGCCCACAGCCATGCAATCTCCATAGACATGCAGTGGCAGTAGAAGAGCTCAGTGACTTTCAACGTGGCACTGTCATAGGATGCCACCTTTTCAACAAGTCAGTTCAAATTTCTGCCATGCTAGAGCTGCCCTGGTCAACTGCAAGTGCTGTTATTGTGAAGTGGAAACATCTAGGAGCAACAACGGCTCAACTGTGAAGTGGTAGGCCACATAAACTCAAAGAACGGGATCGGCGAGTACTGAAGCTCATAGCGCGTAAAGATTGTCTCTCCTCAATTGCAGCACTCACTACCGAGTTCCAAACGGCCTCTGGAAGCAACTTCAGCAGAAGAACCGTTTGAATGAGGAGCTTCATGAAATGGGTTTCCATGGCCAAGCAGCCGCACACAAGCCTAAGATCACCATGCACAATGCCAAGTCGTTGGTTGGAGTGGTGTATTGCTCACCGCCATTGGTTTCTGTAGCAGTGGAAACACGTTCTCTGGAGTGTTGACGCAAGCTTCACCATCTGGCAGCTCGATGGACAAATGTGGGTTTAGAGGATACCAGGAGAATGCTACTTGCCCCAATGCATAGTGTCAACTGTAAAATTTTATGGAGGATTATTATTCAATGGTCTGGGGCTGTTTTTCCAACCATGTCTCTGTAACTCCAAGAATATAAAAACTGTAAATAATGCTACATAATTCAAGGATAAGATTATTTAAAAAATGGAGGCATTTATATGCAAAAGAAATAAGGCAGTCTGTCAAAATATATTTTTCTGGGTGATGTCAGCAATTAAATCTTTCTCAAGATAATACTTACAGGTAGACAAAAGACACATTATTCCAGAAAAAACATTTATGTCAGGATCACTTCCACATCAAAAAGTATTGCTATGGGAGTCATTTTCTCTTATCAAATCAATCTTAAATTGGTCAATGGAATGTGTAGCATTTGGTGTAATTTATATTCCATCTAGATGTTCCAGACATTGCTATACCAAACTCTTCCTCATTGAGAAGATGGAAAATGGTTCAACACACATAGATTGTGAACATTAATTATAAATCACATCATTAATGGGAAGCAATGAGTAGCGATTTGTCAGACATGATCAAGAGTTAATATTGTGGATATCAGTTACAATGAAATTAAGTGACTGATATAATCACTGACAATGAGATACACAGTCAGAATACAGTCATGTTTTCATGACCACGGTTGAGATGGGGATCCATGATCTCTCCACTCTCTGCGATTCCTCATCATTCCGGGCCTAACAATAAAGCGATCTGCGCTGATGACAGCTGGCCTCCCTCATAGCATGGAGCAGCTCTACTCTCTTCTTATGCAGTCTGTCGGAGAAGTCCTTGTTGATGCATACGGGTGTGTTTTTCAGGAATGTTCTGGCCTTGGAGAGGATTAGCTGCTTGTCCTTGAACCTCAGCAGTTTGACCACCACCAGGAGTGGTCTTTCAGCATTCCATCGGAATTTTCCATTCCTCTATGCATGTTCAATTTCAATGGTTTTTGAGTCCAGCTTCAGGTTGCTTGTTAAAATCTCCCGCACTTTGCTCTCTGTGTCAGCTTGTGTTTCAGCCACATGATCAGACACGATTCACTCAATTACAATGTTGTTGTGCCTGCTTTGATTCTCCATGTAACGTCTCTCAAGGCAGTCAGACGTTTCGGGGAACACCTTTTAGGTGTCGAGACAAGACTGTGAACTTGAGTTTCATTGTAATTGAGCTTTTTTCCTGTTGATTTTAGCTCATTAATGGCTTTTTGGGAGTTTGCAAACACGGGTCTTAATAAGGTCTTGTACTTCCCTGACTAGCACGTCAATCTGGTTGTTTGCAGAATCTAACACAATCTGCATAAAAGATTGGAAGTTGGCCTCCTGTGTCACGTTCTGACCTTAGTTCCTTTGTGATGTCTTTGTTTTAGTTTGGTCAGGGCGTGAGTTGGGTGGGCAGTCTATGTTCTTTTTTCTATGATTTGTTATTTCTGTGTTTGGCCTGGTATGGTTCTCAATCAGAGGCAGCTGTCAATCGTTGTCCCTGATTGAGAACCATACTTAGGCAGCCTGTTTTCACCCTTGAGTTGTGGGTGATTATTTTTCTGTTTAGTGTGTTTTGCACCTGACGGAGCTGTTTCGGTTGTGCCTTAGTTTGATAGTGGTCAGTTTAAATGAATAACATGAACAAGTACTGCGCTTTGGTCCTCACCTTCTTCCACCGATGACTGTTACATCCTGTCTGTTTATCATTTCTTCATAGTATTTTGTTGGGCAAGGGTCTCTCATAACTTTTCAGCAGTAACATAGTTCTCCTCAGAAAGATTTTTTTCTACGAGTACTGGGCGGTGCCATATTGAGGTTAGGAAGGGAATTCAAGTTCTTTCACTTATGTCGTGATCACACACACATTAATTCACAATTTGCCAGTGATGATATGGTGTAGTGTGGTAATCTTTGTTGTGGCAATCCTTGCAGTTATCACTTCAGTACAAATTAGATTTGTTTGTTTGTAAGAGTGGTTGTAACCGCAAAAAAAAACAAAGCACAACACACAATGTCGGTGCGAGGATGCCAAGTGTGTCTTACTTGATAAATCCCAAGTGTGTCTTACTTGATACATCCCAAGTGTGTCTTACTTGATACATCCCAAGTGTGTCTTACTTGATGAATCCCAAGTGTGTCTTACTTGATAAATCCCAAGTGTGTCTTGCTTGATAAATCCCAAGTGTGTCTTACTTGATAAATCCCAAGTGTGTCTTGCTTGATAAATCCCAAGTGTGTCTTACTTGATAAATCCCAAGTGTGTCTTACTTGATAAAGGTTGCCATTGACCAGAGGGGTATTCTAAGAAGCAAGCTATATCTGCTCAGGATTTTATTCAACTAAACAGCTTCAGTTAGCTTCACATTACAGCTCAGGCTTAATCCGTATTGCGACTGTGGATATTGCTCGTCTGCCTGCCGCTAACTCTAGCAGGCTTGTAACCACGTGTGCATGTCACACATGGCTATTCGAATGCCAAACTCTTCATTGAGACACTGCTGAAACATCAATCTATTGGTGAGTCAGTTCTTGAGGTGGAGTAACTCTGACAAATCATGGTCGAACCAAGGGCTGTTTTAAAATGTCATTTTCTTTATGGGGGAGTGCTTATTAACAATACCACTGAAAATATTTTTAAAAGCCAAGCGTCTTCGACAGAGGGGATCAAGCTGAGTCTATACCAATTTACAGAGGCCAGGTCATGAAGGAAGGCTTGCTCATTCATTTTTCTGCAAGTGTCTATGACAAATTAGGACAGGTCGTTTAATTGAGCAGCCATTACGAACACAGGCCGTAAAACAGTGACCATTAAGGTCATTACACAAAACATCAGACTGATCCCTGTCAGGATTATTTGTGAGGATAACATCAAAGAGAGTAGCCTTTTCTGGCTATTTCGAGTCATACCTTGGATTGGTAATAATCTGAGAGAGATTTAGGGAGTCCCAGTTTAGGTCACCTAGCAGGAAAATTCAGACTTAGTGTAAGGGGCCAGGAGAGAACATAGGGCAGGTAGGGTACAGGCCAGTGCTGATGGTGGACAATGCATCAGTCAACAAAGAGCTATTTGAAAGTGTAATGCTTAAAACCAGCTAATACAATTTTGGGGGGACAGAATTGGTGTAGACAACTGCACTGAAGGAGTTGCCTCGTAAAGATTGCCACTCCACCACCTTTGGAAGATCTGTCTTGCTGAAAAAGGTATTTAACCAGAAAGGTTAACATCAGTGTTCCGAAGACTCTTTCTTAACCACGTCTCAGTAATGACCAACACATCTGGATTGGAGCTGTGATCCCACACTTTCAATTGATACATTTTAGGTAATAAGCTTCTAGTGTTAATGTGCAGAAAACCCAGGTTGTTACGAGAGTACAAGTCAGAATTGGGAGTACCAATAGTAGACGGGCCAGGTTGCACATGCACATTTCCAGATACTGTATCATCAGCAGTAATAGAATCAGGGCACGGCAGAGGACAGTGAGCGCTTTGCAGTGTTGATTTTTTTATGCCATTTGAATGTGCATCAGATGGCAACAAGAACATATTGTAACAGCAATTTCTTCAGACAATAAAAATACAAATGGTTAATGTTGACTTTGCTGTGCTTTTTCCCCCACTCCCATCAACTAAATAATTGTATTAACTCATCCAAAAGTGTTACTGTGTGTGAAGTTTAAGATGCATTGTCATTACTAAATGTGTAATGTGCTATATTTTAACATTACTATTTTTGAACACACAAAAAAACAGATTAATAAAACATTTAATCAATCGTCTCCTCAAATGAAGGGGATGATAACTCAATCTTTGCAAGAGGGAGGGAATCTGATTTCATTGGTCCTCAACTAGTGGCTCAGCCATTACATTCTGGGTAAGTGGAGTTAGCCTGCCCCTGAGCAGGTTAGTTTTGATGGATTATTTGCCATAGAAATTTACCGGGCTAAAAGGTGAGTCATTTTCGTATGACTGTTTACACCGAGTTCGACATACTTCCATGTCGTCTTAATCAACAAACTACATCATACCTAAAAACACTTTCATTTAACACGTAAAAATGTTAGCATGAGCAGATAGACTGTCGTATGCAATGTACATCAAGAGCCGATTCCAATAGACTTTCTTCAACTAGCTAACCTACCCTGCTTTTAAGATGCTGGAAAGCTGTTGAGTACCATTTTGTTTAAACAATAGTAGGAAAAAAGTCCACCAAATTAAGTTTTATCAACTGCCCAAGGATCAGGTTAAGCGAACATAATATCAGGCTATTACACTGCGATGATGATGGAAAGCTTTGGGCTCTGGTTACGCGATACATTTGTGTGTGTTCAAAGCACTTCATCCCTGGTAAGTCACAAACACTTGTTTGTATCTAACTAGCTATATGTATTGCATAAAGCTAGCTAGTTAGCGTAGAGTTAGGACTAGTGAGCTACCATTTGGACCTCAAAACTTTTGGGGAAAAAAAGTATACAGTGCCTTGCGAAAGTATTCGGCCCCCTTGAACTTTGCGACCTTTTGCCACATTTCAGGCTTCAAACATAAAGATATAAAACTGTATTTTTTTGTGAAGAATCAACAACAAGTGGGACACAATCATGAAGTGGAACGACATTTATTGGATATTTCAAACTTTTTTAACAAATCAAAAACTGAAAAATTGGGCTGCAAAATTTTTCAGCCCCCTTAAGTTAATACTTTGTAGCACCACCTTTTGCTGCGATTACAGCTGTAAGTCGCTTGGGGTATGTCTCTATCAGTTTTGCACATCGAGAGACTGAAATGTTTTCCCATTCCTCCTTGCAAAACAGCTCGAGCTCAGTGAGGTTGGATGGAGAGCATTTATGAACAGCAGTTTTCAGTTCTTTCCACAGATTCTCGATTGGATTCAGGTCTGGACTTTGACTTGGCCATTCTAACACCTGGATATGTTTATTTTTGAACCATTCCATTGTAGATTTTGCTTTATGTTTTGGATCATTGTCTTGTTGGAAGACTAATCTCCGTCCCAGTCTCAGGTCTTTTGCAGACTCCATCAGGTTTTCTTCCAGAATGGTCCTGTATTTGGCTCCATCCATCTTCCCATCAATTTTAACAATCTTCTCTGTCCCTGCTGAAGAAAAGCAGGCCCAAACCATGATGCTGCCACCACCATGTTTGACAGTGGGGATGGTGTGTTCAGGGTGATGAGCTGTGTTGCTTTTACGCCAAACATAACGTTTTGCATTGTTGCCAAAAAGTTCAATTTTGGTTTCATCTGACCAGAGCACCTTCTTCCACATGTTTGGTGTGTCTCCCAGGTGGCTTGTGGCAAACTTTAAACGACACTTTTTATGGATATCTTTAAGAAATGGCTTTCTTCTTGCCACTCTTCCATAAAGGCCAGATTTGTGCAATATACAACTGATTGTTGTCCTATGGACAGAGTCTCCCACCTCAGCTGTAGTTCTCTGCAGTTCATCCAGAGTGATCATGGGCCTCTTGGCTGCATCTCTGATCAGTCTTCTCATGATGCTCTCTGCGCTTTTAACGGACCTCTGAGACTATCACAGTGCAGGTGCATTTATACGGAGACTTGATTAAACACAGGTGGATTGTATTTATCATCATTAGTCATTTAGGTCAACATTGGATCATTCAGAGATCCTCACTGAACTTCTGGAGAGAGTTTGCTGCACTGAAAGTAAAGGGGCTGAATAATTCTGCACGCCCAATTTTTCAGTTTTTGATTTGTTAAAAAAGTTTGAAATATCCAATAAATGTCGTTCCACTTCATGATTGTGTCCCACTTGTTGTTGATTCTTCACAAAAAAATACAGTTTTATATCTTTATGTTTGAAGCCTGAAATGTGGCAAAAGGTCGCAAAGTTCAAGGGGGCCGAATACTTTCGCAAGGCACTGTATAGACAGTATATACAGTACCATTCAAAAGATTGGACACGCCAACTCATTCAAGGGTTTTTCTTTATTTGAACTATTTTCTACATTGTACAATAATAGTGAAGACATCAAAACTATGAAATAACACACATGGAATCAGGTAGTAACCAACAAATCAAAATATATGTTATATTCTTCAATCTAGCCACCCTTTGCCTTGATGACAGCTTGGCACACTCTTGGCATTCTCTCAACCATATTGGTAAATGTTTTGGGCACATTTCCAATTTGTAAGGTGCATAATCCTAACAGGGTAGAATCTAACAAGGGAGACATTTTGAGCCTAAATTAGCCATAGCTCTGTGAGTGAGCAAGATTGAGCTAGCATAATGGTGAACACCTGAACTTGATTTTAACTTCTCTAAGCACATTTTAACATTTTGATTACTTTTTTCTAATTGAATTTGCTCATAATTTAATGTCACCAGGTGGAAATGTATGTGTGTTTTAAAAAGTGTTTATAATGCATAAAATTCCCTTTCAGGATCAATTTTTTGGGTGTTTTTAAGGTAAAGGACACCTGACCTTTTATATTTAAATCCTTTTGGAATTCAAATTTTACACTAAATAAGAACTGATATTTCCTGGGGACAGAAGATGCACTGCATAGTAACCAAAATAATGTTTACAATGCCATGGCTGAATGCCTCATGATTCAACTTCCCACAATTATTTTAATCTGAACAGGACATCCATTGCTTTTAGCTACTGTTTTTGTTGTAGTTCTCAGGTCAAAAGATTTTGGCAAATTATTCCAATTGTAGTAGTAGCGGCTTGTGACTAGTTCATGTTGAAGAACATGGATAAGTAGCATAATGTAGGTTAGATCTAATTGCTGTCATACATTTTGCATGAAATCAAACCTGGCTGATCTGTTGTTTTGACGTCTGTGGAACTCATAACATTGTTGGACAGGTTTAAAAGCTCTTTGTTCTTTGTATCCATAGAGACAGCTCTTTTTTTTACAGAAACTGGGAGAACACATTTAGAATGCCTGAAGCTTTAACCGTACTGGTGTGTGTGTGTGTGTGTGTGTGTGTGTGTGTGTGTGTGTGTGTGTGTGTGTGTGTGTGTGTTTTACGATGTTTTTCAATGAAAATGCCATTAAAAACATTCTGATACAGATTATTTAGGGTTTTTTTCCCCTTACAATCAAAACATAGTATGCCTATATCTCAATGCACTGCTTTTTAAATGGCAAATTTGAACAAATTCTAAAATCACGATTAACTAATGCCATTAACTCGATGAATTATTGTAGCGGCCCTAGTTTTATTATAACTACTAAATAACCACATCATTAATGGATCACTAGATTAAAGAATTGCAGGTCTCTCGTCTGCCCCTGCAAACCGATCGGCATACGCCTCATCACACTCCCTCATCTGATTAGTCATTTCCCACTAATCCAGAAAATTGACTTCTTGCATCCATGCCTGGTATCTATCTGAACCTTGTTATCTTTGATGCCATCTATACGTTTAATATATCTCTGTGGTCATTTGAATGTGTTCAAAGTGAGCTCTAACAACCGTATGCAAGAAGTGTTATTCTCCATAGGAGTTCTGCCTCATCTGCGTTGGTCTCAACCCCCATACAAACCTTTGGATGCTGTGACCCGTGTGGAGATTGGGCTAGTTTGATGTTACTATAACTGGGAATGGTCTGATTGGTCAGTTTTGGTTTGAAAAAGTCACACCTTCAGATGAGTATAAATTGAAGGAAAAGTAATTGTCTCTTTGTCTTGCGCACTTGTCCTGCTACCACTCTACGGAGTGGTTGTATGAGAATTCATATTTTCTAGTCTTTTTGGCCTCTGGACTATTAGGCCCACTTGAATTGTCCAGTGTTAAATAAAAAATATATATAACACTGAGAGTTTTAAAACAACACTGAAAGTGTGGAGTCTGTGGACTCATATACTGTAGACACCGGAACTGTGTTAAATTAACACACTGCTTAGTGTAAAGCCTTATTCAAATATTTCCCAGGGTGCCTTGCCTTTAGAGTAAATTGCAGAGTTACTACCCATGACTGTATTTATTAGTTCTGTCATTGTTGCAGTCATCCATATTTGTCTTGTCGACTTTGCCACATGAGATAATGAATGTTATAACAAATATTTTAACACAATACCACACATATTTCTGTAAGGCCTTATTTCCAAGGCCTAGTTTTACCCTAATATAAGGGCCTGAAACTCACAGGCATCACTTTGAAACCAAACCACACCCATCATTATCATATTTTCCAGCTTGCTCTATTGTAGGTCAATTTTTTTTTTAAATAGTTTGATTCAACATCTATGTTTTTGCATGTACATTGATTGATTGATTAATGAATCCTATGCTAATCAAATACATTGATTGATGAATTAATCTTATGCTAATCAAGTACAAATAACAAGACAGTATATTACTTGGACTTCTTGCACCCACTAGTGAAAGGGTTGGTCCAATTTACATGGTTTAACTTATTCTTTCTAACCTGAGATTTTGAAAACAGGTTACAGGTGATAAACATATCAGAAAGTTAGACATGCCCACACTGGCTGGATTCTAATAGGAATCACACATCACCTTGCAAGCCAGCATAATGCAGTTGTGGAAAAAGTACCCAGTTGTCATACTTGGGTAAAAGTAAAGATACCTTAGAAAGACCTCTTAAAATGACTCAAGTGAAAGTCACACAGTAAAATACTACTTCAGTAAAAGTATTTGGTTTTAAATATACTTAAGTATCAAAAGTAAATGCAATTGCTAAAATGCACTTAAGTATGATAAGTAAAAGTATAAATCTTTTCAGATTCATCATATAAAGTAAACCAGACGGCACCATTTAATTTTTAATTATTTTTTTACGGATAGCCAGGGGCACGCTCCAACACTCAAACCTAATTAACAAACGAAGCATTTGTGTTTAGTGAGTCCGCCAGATCAGAGGCAGTACGGATGACCAGGGATATTATCTTGATGTGTAAATTGGACCGTTTTCCTGTCTTCCATCTGCTAAGCATTCAAAATTGTGACGAGCACTTTTGGGTGTCAGGGAAAATCTATGGAGTAAAAAGTACATCATTTTCTTTAGGAATGTAATAAAAGTTGTCAAAAATATAAATAGTCAAGTAAAGGTACAGATACCCCAAAAAAACTGCTTAAGTAGTACTTTCAAGTATTTTTTATTTAAGCACTTTACACCACAGGCATAATGTTATATTTATACATATTTGAATAAAAAAATTCCTCACCACCTTTTCTGGCCATGATGGTTTCATTTTCCCAAAGAAACTTTAGCCTACAACAAATTACCATGCGGATCTCTCATTTAATTGGGCCTATGAGCTAGGCTATTATTTAAACTAGGCTATTTTGCTCGTTCATGCATGCACAGTTTCAAGATGGGTCTGATTTAAAACTGGAAAATGCGTATGTATGGCCTGTGCCAAGTTT
Organism: Oncorhynchus mykiss; assembly: GCF_057628025.1. NCBI lineage: Eukaryota > Metazoa > Chordata > Actinopteri > Salmoniformes > Salmonidae > Oncorhynchus > Oncorhynchus mykiss. The sequence goes on along the minus strand of NC_143041.1, from coordinate 15,700,997 downwards.
TGAACATGCACTGTCTTGTCAGAAATGGCGCATGCAGATATTTAGTGTGAAATGTACTCAACAGTTATAAACGAGGCCCCAGGCCTGCAAGTACGGTTGCAAAATTCAGTGGACTTTCCCAAAACTCACACATAAAAATAAAACAAAAACTGACCTTTTAGCCTGCTTCTGTTTCCATAAAACTTCAAACCAGGATTTCTGGAAAACTTTGGAATTTTGGTAAAGTTACCAGAATTTTGCAACCCTACCTGAAAGTCACATTATGCTGGCTTGCAAAGTGATGTGTGGTTCCTATTGGAATCCAGAAAAAGTTATGATATCCCACATTTCAATGTTTTTTATTCAGCTGCGACCAGCACTCAACATGACTGTCAGGGTTGGAAACATTGTGAGGTGACTAAGCCATTTAAACTAAAACAACCATTTCACCAACAAAAAAATCTAACTGCTTTGATTAGTTTTGAAACATGTATGCTATTTACATTTGTGTAGCATAAGATTAATCCACGTACATGCAAAATAACAGATATTAAAAATCAACCTCAAGTAGTGCATGCTGGGAAATATTATCATGATTACCATTGTTTTACACTCACTTACAGGATGCCACTAAGCTACCTTAAACAAAAGAGTTTCCTGGTACCAATGCCATTAGTGTAATTACTGGTACTGTAATCTATTGTATGGGGTGGGGGAGGGAAGGGGGAGAGTTGTTTAAATTCAGGCTAAGTGATGTTGCAATTTGCCTAATGTCCACAAGGGGCGTTTTACATGTAGCTCCTATGATGTGTGTAAGTGGTTACGTTTAGAAATGGAAAAGGATTTATTTGTATGATGTGCCTTTCTTGATTGTATGTTTTTTCTATAATATAAAACAGCATGGCCACAAACAAAGCAAAACAGGCACCAATTAAAATGTTTAATTTATAATAATAATTTGTAAACATGTTTTCTCTCTTGCTTCAGAGGATGTGCTTTGATTTTGTTGCCCGTGTGCCTTTTGTGTGGCATTCTATTTTGAATATTCACAAATATAGTAAGTGAACTGCTA